>NC_138315.1:52290000-52380000 GCF_965601325.2 Salmo salar
GGATGACTGCAAATTATCTGGCCGGGATTTGTAATGTTTTGTGGCACAGAGATTCCGTGGATTTACTCTCCACGCAGGCCGGGACAGTATCCATAGCAACGCTCTTTCAAAACAAAAAAATGTGCAACAGATTGGCTAGTGAAAAGCACACTCGGCCCTCTGATTGGACCAGCAAACTGTCAATCAACACAGGTCTGTTTGAGCAAGCAAACAGAATGTCTATTTGCTGTACATCTATAGAATCCGATGCAGCGTAAATATCACATTTTAAGGAGAGAGGGATTGCCATAATAAATAAATATCCAGCTCCAAAAATAGTTTGCTGATCCAGAATATGAATTATTTACTTTGCAAGCTCACCAGCAGTGGAGCATCGAGCAACAATTACCAGCAAACGCCTACTGGTCTTTTGGTATGTCAACATAGAATATGATCATTTACTGTGGCTTCATGTGTCCAGGAGCAGTGACATCATTAGGGCCTGTGGCTTCAAGTGTCCGGCATCATTAGGGCCTGTGGCTTCAAGTGTCCGGCATCATTAGGGCCTGTGGCTTCAAGTGTCCGGCATCATTAGGAACCTGTGGCTTCAAGTGTCCGGCATCATTAGGGCCTGTGGCTTCAAGTGTCCGGCATCATTAGGGCCTGTGGCTTCAAGTGTCCGGCATCATTAGGGCCTGTGGCTTCAAGTGTCCGGCATCATTAGGCCTGTGGCTTCAAGTGTCCGGGAGCAGTGACATCATTAGGCCTGTGGCTTCAAGTGTCCAGGAGCAGTAACATCATTAGGGCCTGTGGCTTCAAGTGTCCGGGAGCAGTGACATCATTAGGGCCTGTGGCTTCAAGTGTCCAGGAGCAGTGACATCATTAGGGCCTGTGGCTTCAAGTGTCCGGCATCGTTAGGCCTGTGGCTTCAAGTGTCCAGGAGCAGTGACATCATTAGGGCCTGTGGCTTCAAGTGTCCGGGAGCAGTGACATCATTAGGGCCTGTGGCTTCAAGTGTCCAGGAGCAGTGACATCATTAGGGCCTGTGGCTTCAAGTGTCCAGGAGCAGTGACATCATTAGGGCCTGTGGCTTCAAGTGTCCGGGAGCAGTGACATCATTAGGGCCTGTGGCTTCAAGTGTCCAGGAGCAGTGACATCATTAGGGCCTGTGGCTTCAAGTGTCCGGCATCGTTAGGCCTGTGGCTTCAAGTGTCCAGGAGCAGTGACATCATTAGGGCCTGTGGCTTCAAGTGTCCGGGAGCAGTGACATCATTAGAGCCTGTGGCTTCAAGTGTCCGGGAGCAGTGACATCATTAGGGCCTGTGGCTTCAAGTGTCCAGGAGCAGTGACATCATTAGGGCCTGTGGCTTCAAGTGTCCGGGAGCAGTGACATCATCTTACCTTGCTTCAAAGTAGCCTAGCCAAACAAATCTGACCATATAAACGTAGAGGGAATTATTTTATAAACACTTCCTCATATTATGATAATAATTATACCATTGAAAACATATTTTCTCTCTCCTGTTCTATTGGTTTTTCAATACAACTTTCTGTCATTGTCTAGAAGCTAAAGGCTAAATCCTCGTCCTATTATCAACCCATTCTCGTTGTTGCATCTTTAATTTAAGATAACAGGATCCACGAGTCTGACTTAGAAGGGTTGAAGCACAAGAGAGTAAAACCAGCGATACAAATATATTGCAGAATTAAGGGTTTATTTACACGTGCAGTCCAGTGAATATTTACCAAAAAAATGTCCCGGAATGGATCCAGACTATATAAATCCTATACCAGACTATATAAATCCTATACCAGGCTATATAAATCCTATACCAGACTATATAAATCCTATACCAGACTATATAAATCCTATCTATACCAGACTATATAAATCCTATACCAGACTATATAAATCCTATCTATACCAGACTATATAAATCCTATACCAGACTATATAAATCCTATACCAGGCTATATAAATCCTATACCAGACTATATAAATCCTATACCAGACTATATAAATCCTATACCAGACTATATAAATCCTATACCAGGCTATATAAATCCTATACCAGACTATATAAATCCTATACCAGACTATATAAATCCTATACCAGACTATATAAATCCTATACCAGACTATATAAATCCTATACCAGACTATATAAATCCTATCTATACCAGACTATATAAATCCTATACCAGACTATATAAATCCTATCTATACCAGACTATATAAATCCTATACCAGACTATATAAATCCTATACCAGACTATATAAATCCTATACCAGACTATATAAATCCTATACCAGACTATATAAATCCTATACCAGACTATATAAATCCTATACCAGACTATATAAATCCTATACCAGACTATATAAATCCTATCTATACCAGGCTATATAAATCCTATACCAGACTATATAAATCCTATACCAGACTATATAAATCCTATACCAGACTATATAAATCCTATACCAGGCTATATAAATCCTATACCAGACTATATAAATCCTATCTATACCAGACTATATAAATCCTATACCAGGCTATATAAATCCTATACCAGACTATATAAATCCTTTACCAGACTATATAAATCCTATACCAGGCTATATAAATCCTATACCAGACTATATAAATCCTATCTATACCAGACTATATAAATCCTATACCAGACTATATAAATCCTATACCAGACTATATAAATCCTATACCAGGCTATATAAATCCTATCTATACCAGACTATATAAATCCTATACCAGACTATATAAATCCTATACCAGACTATATAAATCCTATACCAGACTATATAAATCCTATACCAGACTATATAAATCCTATACCAGACTATATAAATCCTATCTATACCAGACTATATAAATCCTATCTATACCAGACTATATAAATCCTATACCAGACTATATAAATCCTATACCAGACTATATAAATCCTATCTATACCAGACTATATAAATCCTATACCAGACTATATAAATCCTATCTATACCAGACTATATAAATCCTATCTATACCAGACTATATAAATCCTATACCAGACTATATAAATCCTATACCAGACTATATAAATCCTATACCAGGCTATATAAATCCTATACCGGACTATATAAATCCTATACCAGGCTATATAAATCCTATACCGGGCTATATAAATCCTATACCGGACTATATAAATCCTATACCGGACTATATAAATCCTATACCAGGCTATATAAATCCTATACCGGGCTATATAAATCCTATACCGGACTATATAAATCCTATACCAGACTATATAAATCCTATACCAGACTATATAAATCCTATACCAGACTATATAAATCCTATCTATACCAGACTATATAAATCCTATACCAGGCTATATAAATCCTATACCAGACTATATAAATCCTATACCAGACTATATAAATCCTATCTATACCAGACTATATAAATCCTATACCAGACTATATAAATCCTATACCAGGCTATATAAATCCTATACCAGACTATATAAATCCTATACCAGGCTATATAAATCCTATACCAGGCTATATAAATCCTATCTATACCAGACTATATAAATCCTATCTATACCAGACTATATAAATCCTATACCAGACTATATAAATCCTATACCAGACTATATAAATCCTATACCAGACTATATAAATCCTATACCAGACTATATAAATCCTCTACCAGACTATATGAATCCTATCTATACCAGGCTATATAAATCCTATACCAGACTATATAAATCCTATCTATACCAGACTATATAAATCCTATACCAGACTATATAAATCCTATACCAGACTATATAAATCCTATACCAGACTATATAAATCCTATCTATCCAGACTATATAAATCCTATACCAGACTATATAAATCCTATCTATACCAGACTATATAAATCCTATACCAGACTATATAAATCCTATACCAGACTATATAAATCCTATACCAGACTATATAAATCCTATCTATACCAGGCTATATAAATCCTATCTATACCAGACTATATAAATCCTATACCAGGCTATATAAATCCTATACCAGACTATATAAATCCTATACCAGACTATATAAATCCTATCTATACCAGGCTATATAAATCCTATCTATACCAGACTATATAAATCCTATCTATACCAGACTATATAAATCCTATACCAGACTATATAAATCCTATACCAGACTATATAAATCCTATACCAGACTATATAAATCCTATACCAGACTATATAAATCCTATACCAGACTATATAAATCCTATCTATACCAGACTATATAAATCCTATACCAGACTATATAAATCCTATCTATACCAGACTATATAAATCCTATACCAGACTATATAAATCCTATACCAGACTATATAAATCCTATACCAGACTATATAAATCCTATACCAGACTATATAAATCCTATACCAGGCTATATAAATCCTATCTATACCAGACTATATAAATCCTATCTATACCAGACTATATAAATCCTATACCAGACTATATAAATCCTATACCAGACTATATAAATCCTATACCAGACTATATAAATCCTATACCAGACTATATAAATCCTATCTATACCAGGCTATATAAATCCTATACCAGACTATATAAATCCTATCTATACCAGACTATATAAATCCTATACCAGACTATATAAATCCTATACCAGACTATATAAATCCTATACCAGACTATATAAATCCTATACCAGACTATATAAATCCTATACCAGACTATATAAATCCTATACCAGGCTATATAAATCCTATACCAGACTATATAAATCCTATACCAGACTATATAAATCCTATCTATACCAGACTATATAAATCCTATACCAGACTATATAAATCCTATACCAGACTATATAAATCCTATACCAGACTATATAAATCCTATACCAGGCTATATAAATCCTATACCAGACTATATAAATCCTATCTATACCAGACTATATAAATCCTATACCAGGCTATATAAATCCTATACCAGACAATATAAATCCTTTACCAGACTATATACATCCTATACCAGGCTATATAAATCCTATACCAGACTATATAAATCCTATCTATACCAGACTATATAAATCCTATACCAGACTATATAAATCCTATACCAGACTATATAAATCCTATACCAGGCTATATAAATCCTATCTATACCAGACTATATAAATCCTATACCAGACTATATAAATCCTATACCAGACTATATAAATCCTATACCAGACTATATAAATCCTATACCAGACTATATAAATCCTATCTATACCAGACTATATAAATCCTATCTATACCAGACTATATAAATCCTATACCAGACTATATAAATCCTATACCAGACTATATAAATCCTATCTATACCAGACTATATAAATCCTATACCAGACTATATAAATCCTATCTATACCAGACTATATAAATCCTATCTATACCAGACTATATAAATCCTATACCAGACTATATAAATCCTATACCAGACTATATAAATCCTATACCAGACTATATAAATCCTATCTATACCAGACTATATAAATCCTATCTATACCAGACTATATAAATCCTATACCAGACTATATAAATCCTATACCAGACTATATAAATCCTATACCAGACTATATAAATCCTATCTATACCAGACTATATAAATCCTATACCAGACTATATAAATCCTATCTATACCAGACTATATAAATCCTATACCAGACTATATAAATCCTATACCAGACTATATAAATCCTATACCAGACTATATAAATCCTATCTATACCAGACTATATAAATCCTATACCAGGCTATATAAATCCTATACCAGACTATATAAATCCTATACCAGACTATATAAATCCTATCTATACCAGACTATATAAATCCTATACCAGACTATATAAATCCTATACCAGGCTATATAAATCCTATACCAGACTATATAAATCCTATACCAGGCTATATAAATCCTATACCAGGCTATATAAATCCTATCTATACCAGACTATATAAATCCTATCTATACCAGACTATATAAATCCTATACCAGACTATATAAATCCTATACCAGACTATATAAATCCTATACCAGACTATATAAATCCTATACCAGACTATATAAATCCTATCTATACCAGGCTATATAAATCCTATACCAGACTATATAAATCCTATCTATACCAGACTATATAAATCCTATACCAGACTATATAAATCCTATACCAGACTATATAAATCCTATACCAGACTATATAAATCCTATACCAGACTATATAAATCCTATACCAGACTATATAAATCCTATACCAGGCTATATAAATCCTATACCAGACTATATAAATCCTATACCAGACTATATAAATCCTATCTATACCAGACTATATAAATCCTATACCAGACTATATAAATCCTATACCAGACTATATAAATCCTATACCAGACTATATAAATCCTATACCAGGCTATATAAATCCTATCTATACCAGACTATATAAATCCTATCTATACCAGACTATATAAATCCTATACCAGACTATATAAATCCTATACCAGACTATATAAATCCTATACCAGACTATATAAATCCTATACCAGACTATATAAATCCTATACCAGACTATATAAATCCTATACCAGACTATATAAATCCTATACCAGACTATATAAATCCTATCTATACCAGACTATATAAATCCTATACCAGACTATATAAATCCTATCTATACCAGACTATATAAATCCTATCTATACCAGACTATATAAATCCTATACCAGACTATATAAATCCTATACCAGACTATATAAATCCTATACCAGACTATATAAATCCTATCTATACCAGACTATATAAATCCTATCTATACCAGACTATATAAATCCTATACCAGACTATATAAATCCTATACCAGACTATATAAATCCTATACCAGACTATATAAATCCTATACCAGACTATATAAATCCTATACCAGACTATATAAATCCTATCTATACCAGACTATATAAATCCTATCTATACCAGACTATATAAATCCTATACCAGACTATATAAATCCTATACCAGACTATATAAATCCTATACCAGACTATATAAATCCTATCTATACCAGACTATATAAATCCTATCTATACCAGACTATATAAATCCTATACCAGGCTATATAAATCCTATACCAGACTATATAAATCCTATACCAGACTATATAAATCCTATACCAGGCTATATAAATCCTATACCAGACTATATAAATCCTATCTATACCAGACTATATAAATCCTATACCAGACTATATAAATCCTATACCAGACTATATAAATCCTATACCAGGCTATATAAATCCTATACCAGACTATATAAATCCTATACCAGACTATATAAATCCTATACCAGACTATATAAATCCTATACCAGACTATATAAATCCTATACCAGACTATATAAATCCTATACCAGACTATATAAATCCTATACCAGACTATATAAATCCTATCTATACCAGACTATATAAATCCTATACCAGACTATATAAATCCTATACCAGACTATATAAATCCTATACCAGACTATATAAATCCTATACCAGGCTATATAAATCCTATCTATACCAGACTATATAAATCCTATACCAGACTATATAAATCCTATCTATACCAGACTATATAAATCCTATACCAGACTATATAAATCCTATACCAGGCTATATAAATCCTATACCAGACTATATAAATCCTATACCAGACTATATAAATCCTATACCAGGCTATATAAATCCTATCTATACCAGACTATATAAATCCTATACCAGACTATATAAATCCTATACCAGACTATATAAATCCTATACCAGACTATATAAATCCTATACCAGACTATATAAATCCTATACCAGACTATATAAATCCTATACCAGACTATATAAATCCTATCTATACCAGAGCTATATAAATCCTATACCAGACTATATAAATCCTATCTATACCAGACTATATAAATCCTATACCAGACTATATAAATCCTATACCAGACTATATAAATCCTATACCAGACTATATAAATCCTATACCAGACTATATAAATCCTATACCAGACTATATAAATCCTATACCAGGACTATATAAATCCTATCTATACCAGACTATATAAATCCTATACCAGACTATATAAATCCTATCTATACCAGACTATATAAATCCTATACCAGACTATATAAATCCTATACCAGACTATATAAATCCTATACCAGACTATATAAATCCTATACCAGGCTATATAAATCCTATACCAGACTATATAAATCCTATACCAGACTATATAAATCCTATACCAGACTATATAAATCCTATACCAGACTATATAAATCCTATACCAGACTATATAAATCCTATACCAGACTATATAAATCCTATACCAGGCTATATAAATCCTATACCAGACTATATAAATCCTATACCAGACTATATAAATCCTATACCAGACTATATAAATCCTATACCAGACTATATAAATCCTATACCAGACTATATAAATCCTATACCAGACTATATAAATCCTATACCAGACTATATAAATCCTATACCAGACTATATAAATCCTATACCAGACTATATAAATCCTATACCAGACTATATAAATCCTATACCAGACTATATAAATCCTATACCAGACTATATAAATCCTATACCAGACTATATAAATCCTATACCAGACTATATAAATCCTATACCAGACTATATAAATCCTATCTATACCAGACTATATAAATCCTATACCAGACTATATAAATCCTATACCAGACTATATAAATCCTATACCAGACTATATAAATCCTATCTATACCAGACTATATAAATCCTATACCAGACTATATAAATCCTATCTATACCAGACTATATAAATCCTATACCAGACTATATAAATCCTATACCAGACTATATAAATCCTATACCAGACTATATAAATCCTATACCAGACTATATAAATCCTATACCAGACTATATAAATCCTATACCAGACTATATAAATCCTATACCAGACTATATAAATCCTATACCAGACTATATAAATCCTATACCAGGCTATATAAATCCTATACCAGGCTATATAAATCCTATACCAGACTATATAAATCCTATACCAGACTATATAAATCCTATACCAGGCTATATAAATCCTATACCAGACTATATAAATCCTATACCAGACTATATAAATCCTATACCAGACTATATAAATCCTATACCAGACTATATAAATCCTATCTATACCAGACTATATAAATCCTATACCAGACTATATAAATCCTATCTATACCAGACTATATAAATCCTATACCAGACTATATAAATCCTATACCAGACTATATAAATCCTATACCAGACTATATAAATCCTATCTATACCAGACTATATAAATCCTATACCAGACTATATAAATCCTATACCAGACTATATAAATCCTATACCAGACTATATAAATCCTATACCAGACTATATAAATCCTATACCAGACTATATAAATCCTATACCAGGCTATATAAATCCTATACCAGACTATATAAATCCTATCTATACCAGACTATATAAATCCTATACCAGACTATATAAATCCTATACCAGACTATATAAATCCTATCTATACCAGACTATATAAATCCTATACCAGACTATATAAATCCTATACCAGACTATATAAATCCTATACCAGACTATATAAATCCTATCTATACCAGACTATATAAATCCTATACCAGACTATATAAATCCTATCTATACCAGACTATATAAATCCTATACCAGACTATATAAATCCTATACCAGACTATATAAATCCTATACCAGACTATATAAATCCTATCTATACCAGACTATATAAATCCTATACCAGACTATATAAATCCTATACCAGACTATATAAATCCTATACCAGACTATATAAATCCTATACCAGACTATATAAATCCTATCTATACCAGACTATATAAATCCTATCTATACCAGACTATATAAATCCTATACCAGACTATATAAATCCTATACCAGACTATATAAATCCTATACCAGACTATATAAATCCTATACCAGACTATATAAATCCTATCTATACCAGAGCTATATAAATCCTATACCAGACTATATAAATCCTATACCAGACTATATAAATCCTATACCAGACTATATAAATCCTATACCAGACTATATAAATCCTATACCAGACTATATAAATCCTATCTATACCAGACTATATAAATCCTATACCAGACTATATAAATCCTATACCAGACTATATAAATCCTATACCAGACTATATAAATCCTATACCAGGCTATATAAATCCTATACCAGACTATATAAATCCTATCTATACCAGACTATATAAATCCTATACCAGACTATATAAATCCTATCTATACCAGACTATATAAATCCTATACCAGACTATATAAATCCTATACCAGACTATATAAATCCTATACCAGACTATATAAATCCTATACCAGACTATATAAATCCTATACCAGACTATATAAATCCTATACCAGACTATATAAATCCTATCTATACCAGACTATATAAATCCTATACCAGACTATATAAATCCTATACCAGACTATATAAATCCTATACCAGACTATATAAATCCTATCTATACCAGACTATATAAATCCTATACCAGACTATATAAATCCTATACCAGACTATATAAATCCTATACCAGACTATATAAATCCTATACCAGACTATATAAATCCTATCTATACCAGACTATATAAATCCTATACCAGACTATATAAATCCTATACCAGACTATATAAATCCTATACCAGACTATATAAATCCTATACCAGACTATATAAATCCTATACCAGACTATATAAATCCTATACCAGACTATATAAATCCTATCTATACCAGACTATATAAATCCTATACCAGACTATATAAATCCTATACCAGACTATATAAATCCTATCTATACCAGACTATATAAATCCTATACCAGACTATATAAATCCTATACCAGACTATATAAATCCTATACCAGACTATATAAATCCTATACCAGGCTATATAAATCCTATACCAGACTATATAAATCCTATCTATACCAGACTATATAAATCCTATACCAGACTATATAAATCCTATACCAGACTATATAAATCCTATACCAGACTATATAAATCCTATACCAGACTATATAAATCCTATACCAGACTATATAAATCCTATACCAGACTATATAAATCCTATACCAGACTATATAAATCCTATACCAGGCTATATAAATCCTATACCAGACTATATAAATCCTATACCAGACTATATAAATCCTATACCAGACTATATAAATCCTATCTATACCAGACTATATAAATCCTATCTATACCAGACTATATAAATCCTATACCAGACTATATAAATCCTATACCAGACTATATAAATCCTATACCAGACTATATAAATCCTATACCAGACTATATAAATCCTATACCAGACTATATAAATCCTATACCAGACTATATAAATCCTATCTATACCAGACTATATAAATCCTATACCAGACTATATAAATCCTATACCAGACTATATAAATCCTATACCAGACTATATAAATCCTATCTATACCAGACTATATAAATCCTATACCAGACTATATAAATCCTATCTATACCAGACTATATAAATCCTATACCAGACTATATAAATCCTATACCAGACTATATAAATCCTATACCAGACTATATAAATCCTATACCAGACTATATAAATCCTATCTATACCAGACTATATAAATCCTATACCAGACTATATAAATCCTATACCAGACTATATAAATCCTATACCAGACTATATAAATCCTATACCAGACTATATAAATCCTATCTATACCAGACTATATAAATCCTATACCAGACTATATAAATCCTATACCAGACTATATAAATCCTATACCAGACTATATAAATCCTATACCAGACTATATAAATCCTATACCAGACTATAGAATACTCACTCAACTGAGAATTCATTAGAGAACATTTTACCTCAAAGACATCTCTTCCGATTACGACAAAGAATGGGCGTATTTACCCACAGTGCACCCCATTTTAGGAGAAACTGTACTAATCCACACTTTCAACAGGCACGTCAATTGATCATTGTTTTTCGACCATGAAAGGAAAACAGTTAGTGGCTAAACAATACAATGTATAGTTTCAAACATTTTGTAATGAATCAGAGAGGGAACTCACCAATGCATTGACGTATTGTATGATATTCATGGTGGTGGGGAGACCCGGACGACGCTGGGCCAATTGTGCGCCGCCCTGTGGGACTCCCAATCACGGCCGGATGGGATTCAGCCTGGGTTCGAACCCCAGGGACTGTAGTGTCACCTCTTGCACTGAGATGCAGTGCCTTATAGGCTGACTACACCACTCGCGTCGTGTGCGCGAGCGTTGCAAAATAAATTTAGAAATCTATGTTATTCAATTATTGCACCCACCCACTGCTAGCATCATGTGCACATGCAGTGCAGTTTACAGTATACAGTACAGTTGACAGTATACAGTACAGATGACAGTATACAGTGCAGTTGACAGTATACACTACATTTGACAGTATACAGTACAGTTGACAGTTTACAGTGCAGTTGACAGTATACTGAAACTGGAAACACTTATCTCCCTCACTAGCTTTAAGCACCAGCTGTCAGAGCAGCTCCCAGATCACTGCACCTGTACATAGCCCATCTATAATTTAGCCCAAACTACTACCTCTTCCCCTACTGTATTTATTTATTTTATTTATTTTGCTCCTTTGCACCATATTATTTATATTTTATCTCTGAACTTTCTTCAAACTACAAATCTACCATTCCAGTGTTTTTCTTGCTATACTTTATTTACTTTGCCACCATGGCATTTTTTTGCCTTTACCTCCCTTATCTCACATCATTTGCTCACATTGTATATAGTCTTATTTTTTTTTTTCTTCTACTGCATCATTGATTGTATGTTGTTTTACTCCATGTGTAACTCTGTGTTGTTGTATGTTGTCGAACTGCTTTGCTTTATCTTGGCCAGGTCGCAGTTGTAAATGAGAACTTGTTCTCAACTTGCCTACCTGGTTAAATAAAGGTGAAATAAAAAATAAATAAAATACAGTACAGATGACAGTATACAGTACAGTTTACAGTATACAGTACAGATGACAGTATACAGTACAGTTGACAGTATACAGTACAGTTGACAGTATACAGTACAGTTGACAGTACAGTATTGACAATAGTGATATACTGAGTTTACACCAGTGGTTCTCAACCGGTTTTGCCTTGGGACCCAAATTGAACTAGTTTGTCTCAGTCGCAACCCAATATTTACATTGCGAGAAAGAATCGCCAAAATACAATCTAGAAAACTATTTCTAGCAATTATATGAAAAGAGACAAACAACATTCCTTTCCTTTCTTTTCATTTCCTTTCATTTCCTTTCCTTGTCAATAATAAAATTGTGTCCGTAATCTCGATGAAAAATGTTAATAAACTCACAAAATAAGCCAAAATAGCTGCTAATATATTTTCTTTTCAAAATAATGTGATTTGAATCATTTTAGTTTTTTGAGAGTAAATGATATTTAATAAAAAGCGAAAGTGAATTATAATTTCTACACACTCTACCCGGTTGAATTTGTTTACGTTCAGACTTTTCATTGAGCTGTTGTTTTTCTCCTCGTAACTATTGGAGACCAAGCGACTCCTCCTCTGGTCGTTGTTCTTTATCTCCGTGACAACCCCTACTTCAAACTACTCTTTGAGTAACGGGCTGGTGTTCCCCCCCCCCCCCCCCCCCCCTTGGCGCGTGTGTGAAGGTCCCGTGTGGCTCAGTTGGTAGAAACATGGTGTTTGCAACGCTAGGGTTGTGGGTTCGATTCCCATGGGGGACCAGTACGGGGGGTGAAAAATTTTTTTTTATGAAATGTATACATTCACTACTGTAAGTCGCTCTGGATAAGAGCGTCTGCTAAATGACTAAATATGTAAAATGTAAAGGTCCTGTAATACATTTAATAAAACGCTCCGTTCAGCCGGTGGTTTTTACTGATTGACAGGCTGATGTTTATTAACATGCATCCTTGCCCAAACAGACCCGACACTTTGCTGACTGTGTGTGTTTGGAAACCCCTGCCTGCTAACTTCCTGCTTTCTAAAGGCTCAAATCTCATCTTTATGCGCTTTGACACATTTCATTATTAGGATGGGCTTAAAGAGGGCTGGCTAGCTCTTGAGCTCTGGGGATTTCATCTGGCTAAAACCTCCTCTGTAGGTGTCTATTACGCTGTTGCTGGGAAATACACATGAACCCACTCTTCTCTATCTCTCGTTCTCTGCCTCTCTCTCTCTTCTCTGCCTCTCTCTCTCTTCTCTGCCTCTCTCTCTCTTCTCTGCCTCTCTCTCTTTTCTCTGCCTCTCTTCTCTCTCTCTCTCTCTCCTCTCTCTCTCTGTCTCTCTCTCTTCTCTGTCTCTCTCTTCTCTCTCTCTCTTCTCTCTCTCTTCTCTCTCTGTCTCTCTCCTCTCTCTCTCTCTGCCTCTATCTCTTCTCTGCCTCTTCTCTCTCTTCTCTCTCTCTTCTCTCTCTCTCTGCCTCTCTTCTCTCTCTCTCTCTCTGTCTCTCTCTCTTCTCTCTTCTCTCTCTCTCTGCCTCTCTCTCTTATCTGCCTCTCTCTTCTCTCTCTCTGTCTCTCTCTCATCTCTCTCTCTCTCTCTCTTCTCTGTCCCTCTCTCTCTGTCTCTCTCTCTCTCTCTCTCTCTCTCTCTCTCTCTCTCTGTCTCTCTCAATTTCAATTTAATTCAATTCAAGGGGCTTTATTAGCATGGGAAACATATGTTATCATTTCCAAAGCAAGTGAAATAGATTAAAAAAAAAGTGAAATAAACAATAAAAATTAACATTAAACATTACACTCACAGAAGTTCCAAAATAATAAAGACATTTAAATTGTCATAATATGTCTATATACGGTGGTATAATGATGTGCAAATAGTTAAAGTACAAAAGGGAAAATAAATAAACATAAATATGGGTTGTATTTACAATGGTGTTTGTTCTTCACTGGTTGACCTTTTCTTGTGGCAACAGGTCACACATCTTGCTGCTGTGATGGAACACTGTGGTATTTCACCCAGTAGATATGGGAGTTTATCAAAACTGGGTTTATTTTTTAATTCTTTGTGGATCTGTGTACTCTGAGGGAAATATGTGTGTCTAATATGGTCATACAGTTCAAGTCATTTACATACACCTTAGCAAAATACATTTAAACTCAATTTTTCACAATTCCTGACATTTAATTCCCTGTCTTAGGTCAGTTAGGATCACCACTTTATTTTAAGAATGTGAAATGTCAGAATAATAGTAGAGAGAATGATTTATTTCAGCTTTTATTTCTTTCATCGCATTCCCAGAAGTTTACATACACTCAATTAGTATTTGTTAGCATTGCCTTTAAATTGTTGAACTTAGGTCAAACGTTTCGGGTAGCCTTCCACAAGCTTCCCACAATAAGTTGGGTGAATTTTGGCCCATTCCTCCTGACAGAGCTGGTGTAACTGAGTCAGGTTTGTAGGCCTCCTTGCTCGTACATGCTTTTTCAGTTCTGACCACAAATGTTCTATGGGATTGAGGTCAGGGCTTTGTGATGGCCTCTCCAATACCTTGACTTTGTTGTCCTTAAGCCATTTTGCCACAACTTTGGAAGTATGCTCGGGGTCATTGTCCATTTGGAAGACCCATTTGCAACCAATCTTTAACTTCCTGACTGATGTCTTGAGATGTTGCTTCAATATATCCACATAATTTTCCTACGCTATGATGCCATCTATTTTGTGAAGTGTACCAGTCCCTCCTGCAGCAAAGCACCCCCACAACATGATGCTGCCACCCCCGTGCTTCACGGTTGGGATGGTGTTCTTCAGCTTGCAAGCCTCCCCCCTTTTCCTCCAAACATAACAATGGTCATTATGGCCAAACAGTTCTATTTTTGTTTCATCAGACCAGAGGACATTTCTCCAAGAAGTACGATCTTTGTCCCCATGTGCAGTTGCAAACCGTAGTCTGGCTTTTTTATGGCGGTTTTGGAGCAGTGGCTTCTTCCTTGCTGAGCGGCCTTTCGGGTTATGTCGATATAGGACTCGTTTTACTGTGGATATAGATACTTTTGTACCTGTTTCCTCCAGTATCTTCACAAAGTCCTTGCTGTTGTTCTGGGATTGATTTGCACTTTTCACACCAAAGTACGTTTACCTCTAGGAGACAGAACGTGTCTCCTTCCTGAGCGGTATGACGGCTACGTGGTCCCATGGTGTTTGTACTTGCGTACTATTGTTTGTATAGATAAACGTGGTACCTTCAGGCGTTTGGAAATTGCTCCCAAGGATGAACCAGACTTGTGGAGCTCTACAGTTTTATTTCTGAGGTCTTGGCTGATTTCTTTAGATTTTCCCATGATGTCAAGCAAAGAGGCACTGAGTTTGAAGGTAGGCCTTGAAATACATCCACAGGTACACCTCCAATAGACTCAAATGATGTCAATTAGCCTATCAGAAGCTTCTAAAGCCATGACATCATTTTCTGGAATTTTCCAAGCTGTTTAAAGGCACAGTCAACTTAGTGTATGTAAACTTCTGACCCACTGGAATTGTGATACAGTGAATTATAAGTGAAATAATCTGTCTGTAAACAATTGTTGGAAAAATAACTTGTGTCATGCACAAAGTAGATGTTCGAACCAACTTGCCAAAACTATAGTTTGTTAAAACAAGTTTTAATGACTCCAACCTAAGTGTATGTAAACTTCCCACTCCAACTGTATGTGCTATAATTATCATATGATTAAAGTCCAGTGGTGTGCTGTAGGTTCAACCTTGTACTGTCAGTATAGTGGTGAGAGTCTATAGAGGAGCTCCGTGTGGCTCAGTTGGTAGAGCATTGTGTTTGCAACGCCAGGGTTGTGGATTCCATTCCCACGGGGGGACCAGTACGGAGAGAAATTTTTAAAAAAATGTATGAAATGTATACATTCACTACTGTAAGTCACTCTGGATAAGAGTGTCTGCTAAATGACTAAAATATTTAAAAAAAAAATGTAAATGTAGGAGAATCTGGACTCAATTTCGAGTCTCATTTAATGCATTTGCAAAAATTTCTAAAAGCCTGGTTTTCACTTTGTCATTATTGGGTATTGTGTGTAGATTGAGGGTTTGGGACTCACCCCGGTTGGCTGCTTTCAGCCCTGTTTGTGACTTCCACTAGTTGGTTGGCTGCTTCCAGCCCTGTTTGGGAGCTTCCACTAGTTGGTTGGCTGCTTCCAGCCCTGTTTGGGAGCTTCCACTAGTTGGTTGGCTGCTTCCAGCCCTGTTTGGGAGCTTCCACTAGTCGGTTGGCTGCTTCCAGCCCTGTTTGGGAGCTTCCACTAGTTGGTTGGCTGCTTCCAGCCCTGTTTGGGAGCTTCCACTAGTTGGTTGGCTGCTTCCAGCCCTGTTTGGGAGCTTCCACTAGTCGGTTGGCTGCTTCCAGCCCTGTTTGGGAGCTTCCACTAGTCGGTTGGCTGCTTCCAGCCCTGTTTGGGAGCTTCCAGTAGTCGGTTGGCTGCTTCCAGCCCTGTTTGGGAGCTTCCAGTAGTCGGTTGGCTGCTTCCAGCCCTGTTTGGGAGCTTCCACTAGTTGGTTGGCTGCTTCCAGCCCTGTTTGGGAGCTTCCACTAGTTGGTTGGCTGCTTCCAGCCCTGTTTGGGAGCTTCCACTAGTTGGTTGGCTGCTTCCAGCCCTGTTTGGGAGCTTCCACTAGTCGGTTGGCTGCTTCCAGCCCTGTTTGGGAGCTTCCACTAGTCGGTTGGCTGCTTCCAGCCCTGTTTGGGAGCTTCCACTAGTCGGTTGGCTGCTTCCAGCCCTGTTTGGGAGCTTCCACTAGTCGGTTGGCTGCTTACAGCCCTGTTTGGGAGCTTCCACTAGTTGGTTGGCTGCTTACAGCCCTGTTTGGGAGCTTCCACTAGTCGGTTGGCTGCTTCCAGCCCTGTTTGGGAGCTTCCACTAGTCGGTTGGCTGCTTACAGCCCTGTTTGGGAGCTTCCACTAGTTGGTTGGCTGCTTACAGCCCTGTTTGGGAGCGTCCACTAGTTGGTTGGCAGCTTCCAGCCCTGTTTGGGAGCTTCCACTAGTCGGTTGGCTGCTTCCAGCCCTGTTTGGGAGCTTCCACTAGTCGGTTGGCTGCTTACAGCCCTGTTTGGGAGCTTCCACTAGTCGGTTGGCTGCTTCCAGCCCTGTTTGGGAGCTTCCACTAGTCGGTTGGCTGCTTCCAGCCCTGTTTGGGAGCTTCCACTAGTCGGTTGGCTGCTTCCAGCCCTGTTTGGGAGCTTCCACTAGTCGGTTGGCTGCTTCCAGCCCTGTTTGGGAGCTTCCACTAGTCGGTTGGCTGCTTACAGCCCTGTTTGGGAGCTTCCACTAGTCGGTTGGCTGCTTACAGCCCTGTTTGGGAGCTTCCACTAGTCGGTTGGCTGCTTACAGCCCTGTTTGGGAGCTTCCACTAGTTGGTTGGCTGCTTACAGCCCTGTTTGGGAGCTTCCACTAGTCGGTTGGCTGCTTACAGCCCTGTTTGGGAGCTTCCACTAGTCGGTTGGCTGCTTACAGCCCTGTTTGGGAGCTTCCACTAGTCGGTTGGCTGCTTCCAGCCCTGTTTGGGAGCTTCCACTAGTCGGTTGGCTGCTTACAGCCCTGTTTGGGAGCTTCCACTAGTTGGTTGGCTGCTTACAGCCCTGTTTGGGAGCTTCCACTAGTCGGTTGGCTGCTTCCAGCCCTGTTTGGGAGCTTCCACTAGTCGGTTGGCTGCTTACAGCCCTGTTTGGGAGCTTCCACTAGTTTGTTGGCTGCTTACAGCCCTGTTTGGGAGCGTCCACTAGTTGGTTGGCAGCTTCCAGCCCTGTTTGGGAGCTTCCACTAGTCGGTTGGCTGCTTCCAGCCCTGTTTGGGAGCTTCCACTAGTCGGTTGGCTGCTTACAGCCCTGTTTGGGAGCTTCCACTAGTCGGTTGGCTGCTTCCAGCCCTGTTTGGGAGCTTCCACTAGTCGGTTGGCTGCTTCCAGCCCTGTTTGGGAGCTTCCACTAGTCGGTTGGCTGCTTACAGCCCTGTTTGGGAGCTTCCACTAGTCGGTTGGCTGCTTACAGCCCTGTTTGGGAGCTTCCACTAGTCGGTTGGCTGCTTCCAGCCCTGTTTGGGAGCTTCCACTAGTCGGTTGGCTGCTTACAGCCCTGTTTGGGAGCTTCCACTAGTCGGTTGGCTGCTTACAGCCCTGTTTGGGAGCTTCCACTAGTTGGTTGGCTGCTTACAGCCCTGTTTGGGAGCGTCCACTAGTTGGTTGGCAGCTTCCAGCCCTGTTTGGGAGCTTCCACTAGTCGGTTGGCTGCTTCCAGCCCTGTTTGGGAGCTTCCACTAGTCGGTTGGCTGCTTACAGCCCTGTTTGGGAGCTTCCACTAGTCGGTTGGCTGCTTCCAGCCCTGTTTGGGAGCTTCCACTAGTCGGTTGGCTGCTTCCAGCCCTGTTTGGGAGCTTCCACTAGTCGGTTGGCTGCTTACAGCCCTGTTTGGGAGCTTCCACTAGTCGGTTGGCTGCTTCCAGCCCTGTTTGGGAGCTTCCACTAGTCGGTTGGCTGCTTCCAGCCCTGTTTGGGAGCTTCCACTAGTCGGTTGGCTGCTTACAGCCCTGTTTGGGAGCTTCCACTAGTCGGTTGGCTGCTTACAGCCCTGTTTGGGAGCTTCCACTAGTTTGTTGGCTGCTTACAGCCCTGTTTGGGAGCTTCCACTAGTCGGTTGGCTGCTTCCAGCCCTGTTTGGGAGCTTCCACTAGTCGGTTGGCTGCTTACAGCCCTGTTTGGGAGCTTCCACTAGTTGGTTGGCTGCTTACAGCCCTGTTTGGGAGCGTCCACTAGTTGGTTGGCAGCTTCCAGCCCTGTTTGGGAGCTTCCACTAGTCGGTTGGCTGCTTCCAGCCCTGTTTGGGAGCTTCCACTAGTCGGTTGGCTGCTTACAGCCCTGTTTGGGAGCTTCCACTAGTTGGTTGGCTGCTTACAGCCCTGTTTGGGAGCGTCCACTAGTTGGTTGGCAGCTTCCAGCCCTGTTTGTTAGCTTCCACTAGTCGGTTGGCTGCTTCCAGCCCTGTTTGGGAGCTTCCACTAGTCGGTTGGCTGCTTACAGCCCTGTTTGGGAGCTTCCACTAGTCGGTTGGCTGCTTCCAGCCCTGTTTGGTAGCTTCCACTAGTCGGTTGGCTGCTTCCAGCCCTGTTTGGGAGCTTCCACTAGTCGGTTGGCTGCTTCCAGCCCTGTTTGGGAGCTTCCACTAGTCGGTTGGCTGCTTCCAGCCCTGTTTGGGAGCTTCCACTAGTCGGTTGGCTGCTTCCAGCCCTGTTTGGGAGCTTCCACTAGTCGGTTGGCTGCTTACAGCCCTGTTTGGGAGCTTCCACTAGTTGGTTGGCTGCTTACAGCCCTGTTTGGGAGCTTCCACTAGTCGGTTGGCTGCTTACAGCCCTGTTTGGGAGCTTCCACTAGTCGGTTGGCTGCTTACAGCCCTGTTTGGGAGCTTCCACTAGTTGGTTGGCTGCTTACAGCCCTGTTTGGGAGCGTCCACTAGTTGGTTGGCAGCTTCCAGCCCTGTTTGGGAGCTTCCACTAGTCGGTTGGCTGCTTCCAGCCCTGTTTGGGAGCTTCCACTAGTCGGTTGGCTGCTTACAGCCCTGTTTGGGAGCTTCCACTAGTCGGTTGGCTGCTTCCAGCCCTGTTTGGGAGCTTCCACTAGTCGGTTGGCTGCTTCCAGCCCTGTTTGGGAGCTTCCACTAGTCGGTTGGCTGCTTACAGCCCTGTTTGGGAGCTTCCACTAGTCGGTTGGCTGCTTCCAGCCCTGTTTGGGAGCTTCCACTAGTCGGTTGGCTGCTTCCAGCCCTGTTTGGGAGCTTCCACTAGTCGGTTGGCTGCTTACAGCCCTGTTTGGGAGCTTCCACTAGTCGGTTGGCTGCTTACAGCCCTGTTTGGGAGCTTCCACTAGTTTGTTGGCTGCTTACAGCCCTGTTTGGGAGCTTCCACTAGTCGGTTGGCTGCTTCCAGCCCTGTTTGGGAGCTTCCACTAGTCGGTTGGCTGCTTACAGCCCTGTTTGGGAGCTTCCACTAGTTGGTTGGCTGCTTACAGCCCTGTTTGGGAGCGTCCACTAGTTGGTTGGCAGCTTCCAGCCCTGTTTGGGAGCTTCCACTAGTCGGTTGGCTGCTTCCAGCCCTGTTTGGGAGCTTCCACTAGTCGGTTGGCTGCTTACAGCCCTGTTTGGGAGCTTCCACTAGTTGGTTGGCTGCTTACAGCCCTGTTTGGGAGCGTCCACTAGTTGGTTGGCAGCTTCCAGCCCTGTTTGGTAGCTTCCACTAGTCGGTTGGCTGCTTCCAGCCCTGTTTGGGAGCTTCCACTAGTCGGTTGGCTGCTTACAGCCCTGTTTGGGAGCTTCCACTAGTCGGTTGGCTGCTTCCAGCCCTGTTTGGTAGCTTCCACTAGTCGGTTGGCTGCTTCCAGCCCTGTTTGGGAGCTTCCACTAGTCGGTTGGCTGCTTCCAGCCCTGTTTGGGAGCTTCCACTAGTCGGTTGGCTGCTTACAGCCCTGTTTGGGAGCTTCCACTAGTCGGTTGGCTGCTTCCAGCCCTGTTTGGGAGCTTCCACTAGTCGGTTGGCTGCTTACAGCCCTGTTTGGGAGCTTCCACTAGTCGGTTGGCTGCTTCCAGCCCTGTTTGGGAGCTTCCACTAGTCGGTTGGCTGCTTCCAGCCCTGTTTGGGAGCTTCCACTAGTCGGTTGGCTGCTTCCAGCCCTGTTTGGGAGCTTCCACTAGTCGGTTGGCTGCTTCCAGCCCTGTTTGGGAGCTTCCACTAGTCGGTTGGCTGCTTCCAGCCCTGTTTGGGAGCTTCCACTAGTCGGTTGGCTGCTTCCAGCCCTGTTTGGGAGCTTCCACTAGTCGGTTGGCTGCTTCCAGCCCTGTTTGGGAGCTTCCACTAGTCGGTTTCCCCTGAACCATTAGATTCCAAAGCTTGTTTTTATTAAACCATCTTCCCCGAAGCAACACACAGAGAGAGAAACGTTGAGCTGACAGCTTCTAAAGAGGAAGATAACTGCCTTTTCTTTACTTTGTTTTCCTTAGTAATTTCCTTTGGTGATTGGGAGAGAGAGGGAGAGAGAGGAAGAGAGAGGGAGAGAGAGGAAGAGAGAGGGAGGGAGAGAGAGGGAGAGAGAGGAAGAGAGAGGGAGAGAGAGGGAGGGAGGGAGAGAGAGGAAGAGAGAGGAAGAGAGAGGAAGAGAGAGGGAGAGAGAGGGAGGGAGAGAGAGGGAGAGAGAGGATATCCGTCTTGAGGTTTGACAATTCCAAGACGACCGGCGTACTGCAGATAAACAATTTTTCTCTTAAGATATAAATACACATGATGACCCTACAGCCTGAATTGATCATGTTGTATGTGTTTGAGAGAGGGGTAAATAGAGAATGAGACAGGGGTAAATAGAGAATGAGAGAGGGGTAATGAGAGAATGAGACGGGTAAATAGAGAATGAGAGGGGTAATGAGAGAATGAGACAGGGGTAAATAGAGAATGAGAGGGGCAATGAGAGAATGAGACAGGGGTAAATAGAGAATGAGAGGGGTAATGGGAGAGGGGTAAATATAGAATGAGAGAGGGGTAATGAGAGAATGAGAGGGGGGTAAATATAGAATGAGAGAGGGCTAATGAGAGAATGAGAGGGGTAATGAGATAATGAGAGAAGGAGAGAGATTGAGACAGGGGTAAATAGAGAATGAGAGAAAGAGAGATGGGTAATGAGAGAATGAGAGAAGGAGAGAGATTGAGACAGGGGTAAATAGAGAATGAGAGAAAGAGAGATGGGTAATGAGAGAATGAGAGAAGGAGAGAGATTGAGACAGGGGTAAATAGAGAATGAGAGAAAGAGAGATGGGTAATGAGAGAATGAGAGAAGGAGAGAGATTGAGACAGGGGTAAATAGAGAATGAGAGAAAGAGAGATGGGTAATGAGAGAATGAGAGAAGGAGAGAGATTGAGACAGGGGTAAATAGAGAATGAGAGAAAGAGAGATGGGTAATGAGAGAATGAGAGAAGGAGAGAGATTGAGACAGGGGTAAATAGAGAATGAGAGAAAGAGAGATGGGTAATGAGAGAATGAGAGAAGGAGAGAGATTGAGACAGGGGTAAATAGAGAATGAGAGAAAGAGAGATGGGTAATGAGAGAATGAGAGAAGGAGAGAGATTGAGACAGGGGTAAATAGAGAATGAGAGAAAGAGAGATGGGTAATGAGAGAATGAGAGAAGGAGAGAGATTGAGACAGGGGTAAATAGAGAATGAGAGAAAGAGAGATGGGTAATGAGAGAATGAGAGAAGGAGAGAGATTGAGACAGGGGTAAATAGAGAATGAGAGAAAGAGAGATGGGTAATGAGAGAATGAGAGAAGGAGAGAGATTGAGACAGGGGTAAATAGAGAATGAGAGAAAGAGAGATGGGTAATGAGAGAATGAGAGAAGGAGAGAGATTGAGACAGGGGTAAATAGAGAATGAGAGAAAGAGAGATGGGTAATGAGAGAATGAGAGAAGGAGAGAGATTGAGACAGGGGTAAATAGAGAATGAGAGAAAGAGAGATGGGTAATGAGAGAATGAGAGAAGGAGAGAGATTGAGACAGGGGTAAATAGAGAATGAGATAATGAGAGAGAATGAGAGAGAGCGTGAGAGACAGGAAGAAAGGGTGAGTGGAGTGGAAAGATGGTGGTGTTTGTGACAGTTCTGCTGATGAGGGAGAGAGAGAGAGAGAAGAGAGAGAGAAGAGAGAGAGAGGAGAGAGGGAGAGAGAGACAGAGAGAGAGAGAGAGAGAGGGAAAGAGGAGAGAGAGAGAGAGAGAGGAAAGAGGAGAGAGAGAGAGAGAGAGAGAGAGAGAGAGGAGAGAGAGCGAGAGAGAGACACTGGGGTGGGATGTTGGTTATTATACTAGACCATTAAAGGAGGACTGTGCAGCAGTAGCCCACCACAGATCACTACCTTGAGTCTGTCTCTCTCTATCCCCCATATTTCTCTCTCCCCACCCACCCCCTTCTCTCTCTCTCTCTCCCTCTCCTTTTCCCCGATCCCCAGGCCACCTGTCAGCCAGATTAGCAGGATGCCTGACTCATGGCTTTTCACTAAACCGACAGAAAGACACTCAACACTGCTGATTGAGAAACAGCTACATGAGATCTGGATGCATTGGCATGTGGAGTAAGTCAATGTGTATGAACACTTTCTAGCCTAAACAGGGTTTGTACAGACATTGTCGAGCCCAATTTTCACATTTTCAAATATGTCTGAATAATGTAGGCATCGCCTGACTAAATAGACAGTTTGCTGTCGACACGAACGTGCTAATGAAGTCTGTCCTCGTGGGTAGCTAGTCGGCCATTTTGAAACGTTGAAGAGTTAATTAGGACTATCTGGATCAATGGTTTAAAAAAAACGGAAAACCTTTTTTTAAATATTCATTCTTACCTTAGCCTTTACTGGTAGATATTGTAACATTGCTATGTCTTTCCTATCAATACCGCTGGGGGTTCTGGTCTGTACAAACAACAGGCTGTTTGTGAGCTCTCTCTGCCTGACAGGCTATATATATATATATATATATATCCGCATGCTATATGTATGTGTAGAGTTTGTACATGTGAGAAATAATAGACACAACGAAGGAACAGCTTATATAGCCTAGATTAAAAATAGCATTATTACAATATTGTTTTCACTAACGGGGAAGTTCAACTGGCCCAGAGTGTTTCCAAAACCTTCCATGTATTTGGAGCCCTGACACACACACACACACACACACACGCACGCACACACACACACACACACACACACACGCACACGCACACACACACACACAGGGGAATTCCCGTGCCGTTGTTGCCTCTTCAGAAAGTCAGTTTATTTTGGGTTAATTGCACATTACTGTTTGAATAAAATTGTGATAATGATATAAATAAATCAATAAAATGTTTGAATGTGTGTCCCACTACCAAATAAGTGCAGTATATCATAGCCTGATAATCCAAATGGTTCAGGAGTATGCAGCTTCCATTAGTCCTCTGTAGTTTCTATTGCTTTTTTATTTACTGATTCTAACAGGAACAGAGAAACAAGCTTTTTTTGGGGGGGGGGGGGGGGGTACAGAACTTAGCTGGGTGCCTGGAGCGTGATCATTCTGAGAGGGAAGGAAAGAGGGAGAAGGGGGAGAGAGAGAATTGTATGTGTGTGTTATTTATATATATATATAGTCTTCCTGGTTGTGTAATAGTCTTCCTGGTTGTGTACTAGTCTTCCTGGTTGTGTAATAGTCTTCCTGGTTGTGCAATAGTCTTCCTGGTTGTGCAATAGTCTTCCTGGTTGTGTACTAGTCTTCCTGGTTGTGTACTAGTCTTCCTGGTTGTGTACTAGTCTTCCTGGTTGTGTACTAGTCTTCCTGGTTGTGCAATAGTCTTCCTGGTTGTGTAATAGTCTTCCTGGTTGTGCAATAGTCTTCCTGGTTGTGTAATAGTCTTCCTGGTTGTGTAATAGTCTTCCTGGTTGTGCAATAGTCTTCCTGGTTGTGCAATAGTCTTCCTGGTTGTGTACTAGTCTTCCTGGTTGTGTACTAGTCTTTCCTGGTTGTGTACTAGTCTTCCTGGTTGTGTACTAGTCTTCCTGGTTGTGCAATAGTCTTCCTGGTTGTGCAATAGTCTTCCTGGTTGTGTAATAGTCTTCCTGGTTGTGCAATAGTCTTCCTGGTTGTGTAATAGTCTTCCTGGTTGTGCAATAGTCTTCCTGGTTGTGCAATAGTCTTCCTGGTTGTGTAATAGTCTTCCTGGTTGTGTAATAGTCTTCCTGGTTGTGTAATAGTCTTCCTGGTTGTGTACTAGTCTTCCTGGTTGTGTAATAGTCTTCCTGGTTGTGCACTAGTCTTCCTGGTTGTGCAATAGTCTTCCTGGTTGTGTAATAGTCTTCCTGGTTGTGTACTAGTCTTCCTGGTTGTGTAATAGTCCTCCTGGTTGTGCACTAGTCTTCCTGGTTGTGCAATAGTCTTCCTGGTTGTGTACTAGTCTTCCTGGTTGTATAATAGTCTTCCTGGTTGTGCACTAGTCTTCCTGGTTGTGCAATAGTCTTCCTGGTTGTGTAATAGTCTTCCTGGTTGTGTACTAGTCTTCCTGGTTGTGTAATAGTCCTCCTGGTTGTGCACTAGTCTTCCTGGTTGTGTAATAGTCCTCATGGTTGTGCAATAGTCTTCCTGGTTTTGCAATAGTCTTCCTGGTTGTTTACTAGTCTTCCTGGTTGTGCAATAGTCCTCCTGGTTTTGCAATAGTCTTCCTGGTTGTTTACTAGTCTTCCTGGTTGTGTACTAGTCTTCCTGGTTGTGTACTAGTCTTCCTGGTTGTGCAATAGTCTTCCTGGTTGTGTAATAGTCTTCCTGGTTGTGTAATAGTCTTCCTGGTTGTGTAATAGTCTTCCTGGTTGTGTAATAGTCTTCCTGGTTGTGCAATAGTCTTCCTGGTTGTGCAATAGTCTTCCTGGTTGTGTACTAGTCTTCCTGGTTGTGTACTAGTCTTCCTGGTTGTGTACTAGTCTTCCTGGTTGTGCAATAGTCTTCCTGGTTGTGCAATAGTCTTCCTGGTTGTGTAATAGTCTTCCTGGTTGTGCAATAGTCTTCCTGGTTGTGTAATAGTCTTCCTGGTTGTGCAATAGTCTTCCTGGTTGTGCAATAGTCTTCCTGGTTGTGTAATAGTCTTCCTGGTTGTGTAATAGTCTTCCTGGTTGTGTAATAGTCTTCCTGGTTGTGTACTAGTCTTCCTGGTTGTGTAATAGTCTTCCTGGTTGTGCACTAGTCTTCCTGGTTGTGCAATAGTCTTCCTGGTTGTGTAATAGTCTTCCTGGTTGTGTACTAGTCTTCCTGGTTGTGTAATAGTCCTCCTGGTTGTGCACTAGTCTTCCTGGTTGTGCAATAGTCTTCCTGGTTGTGTACTAGTCTTCCTGGTTGTGTAATAGTCTTCCTGGTTGTGCACTAGTCTTCCTGGTTGTGCAATAGTCTTCCTGGTTGTGTAATAGTCTTCCTGGTTGTGTACTAGTCTTCCTGGTTGTGTAATAGTCCTCCTGGTTGTGCACTAGTCTTCCTGGTTGTGCAATAGTCTTCCTGGTTGTGTAATAGTCCTCATGGTTGTGCAATAGTCTTCCTGGTTTTGCAATAGTCTTCCTGGTTGTTTACTAGTCTTCCTGGTTGTGCAATAGTCCTCCTGGTTTTGCAATAGTCTTCCTGGTTGTTTACTAGTCTTCCTGGTTGTGTACTAGTCTTCCTGGTTGTGTACTAGTCTTCCTGGTTGTGTAATAGTCTTCCTGGTTGTGTAATAGTCTTCCTGGTTGTGCAATAGTCTTCCTGGTTGTGTACTAGTCTTCCTGGTTGTGCAATAGTCTTCCTGGTTATGCAATAGTCTTCCTGGTTGTTTACTAGTCTTCCTGGTTGTGCAATAGTCTTCCTGGTTGTTTACTAGTCCTCCTGGTTGTGCAATAGTCTTCCTGGTTGTGCAATAGTCCTCCTGGTTGTGCAATAGTCTTCCTGGTTTTGCAATAGTCTTCCTGGTTGTTTACTAGTCTTCCTGGTTGTGTACTAGTCTTCCTGGTTGTTTACTAGTCTTCCTGGTTGTGTAATAGTCTTCCTGGTTGTGTAATAGTCTTCCTGGTTGTGCAATAGTCATGGGACTCATCGTGATTTTGATTCATCATATCTCTGCACAAAACCACCAAACACACTGGTATCAGTCGTTCTTGTGAGTGATGTTTTGCTTGGTGTGTTTATTTGAGCTGTGAGGGGAGACAGGGTTAAATGTCAATTAGGAGACAGGGTTAAATCAGCTTGTACATGATGTTATTGCCACTGCTTGGATCATGAGTGTGATAGAGTGCTAGTACATAGTGAGGTGAGGGGCCCTACAGTGCATTCAGAAAGTATTCAGACCCCTTGACTTTTTCCACATTTTAATACATTACAGCCTTATTCTAAAATTTATTAAATTGGTATTTTTTTCCCCTCATCAATCTACACACAATATCTCATAATGACAAAGCAAAAAACAGGTTTCTAGAAATTGATGCAAATGTATTCAAAATAAAAAACAAAAATATAACATTTACATAAGTATTCAGACCCTTTACTCAGTACTTTGTTGAAGCACCTTTGGCAGCGATTACAGCCTTGAGTCTTCTTGGGTATGACGCTACAAGCTTGGCCCAGCTGTATTTGGGGAGTTTCTCCCATTCTTCTCTGCAGATCCTCTCAAGCTCTGTCAGGTTGGATGGGGAGCGTCGCTGCACAGCTATTTTCAGGTCTCCAGAGATGTTCGATCGGGTTCAAGTCCGGGCTCTGGCTGGGCCACTCAAGGACATTCAGAGACTTGTATCCAAGCCACTCCTGTGTTGTCTTGGCTGTGTGCTTAGGGTTGTTGTCCTGTTGGAAGGTGAACCTTCACCCCAGTCTGAAGTCCTGAGCGCTCTGGAGCCTGACTAGTCTCCCAGTCCCTGCCTCTGAAAAACATCCCCACAGCATGATGCTGCCACCACCATGCTTCACCGTTCGGACGGTGACAGGTTTCCCCAAGACGTGATGCTTGGCATTCAAGGCAAGTTTCTCATGGTCTGGGAAACTCCAAGCGGGCTGTCATGTGCCTTTTACTGAGGAGTGAAAAGCCGAATTGGTGGAGTGCTGCAGAGATGTTTGTCCTTCTGGAAGGTTGATGAGGACATTTTTTTCTTTAATCCATTTTAGAATAAGGCTGTAACGTAACAAAATGTGTAAAAGTCAAGGGGTCTGAATACTTTCCGAATGCAACTGTACATCTCCCTCTGGAGGCAGTGTCCCTATATCTCCCTCTATGGGCAGTGTCCCTATATCTCCCTCTAAGGGCAGTGTCCCTATATCTCCCTCTAGGGGCAGTGTCCCTATATCTCTCTCTGGAGGCAGTGTCCCTATATCTCCCTCTATGGGCAGTGTCCCTATATCTCTCTCTGGAGGCAGTGTCCCTATATCTCCCTCTAGGGGCAGTGTCCCTATATCTCTCTCTGGAGGCAGTGTCCCTATATCTCCCTCTATGGGCAGTGTCCCTATATCTCCCTCTGGAGGCAGTGTCCCTATATCTCGCTCTATGGGCAGTGTCCCTATATCTCCCTCTATGGGCAGTGTCCCTATATCTCCCTCTAGGGGCAGTGTCCCTATATCTCCCTCTAGGGGCAGTGTCCCTATATCTCTCTCTGGAGGCAGTGTCCCTATATATCACTCTATGGGCAGTGTCCCTATATCTCCCTCTGGGGGCAGTGTCCCTAAATCTCCCTCTATGGGCAGTGTCCCTATATCTCCCTCTAGGGGCAGTGTCCCTATATCTCCCTCTGGAGGCAGTGTCCCTATATCTCCCTCTGGAGGCAGTGTCCCTATATCTCCCTCTATGGGCAGTGTCCCTATATCTCCCTCTATGGGCAGTGTCCCTATATATCCCTCTGGGGGCAGTGTCCCTAAATCTCCCTCTCTGGGCAGTGTCCCTATATCTCCCTCTAGGGGCAGTGTCCCTATATCTCCCTCTGGAGGCAGTGTCCCTATATCTCCCTCTATGGGCAGTGTCCCTATATCTCCCTCTATGGGCAGTGTCCCTATATCTCCCTCTAGGGGCAGTGTCCCTATATCTCCCTCTGGGGGCAGTGTCCCTATATCTCCCTCTAGGGGCAGTGTCCCTATATCTCCCTCTATGGGCAGTGTCCCAATATCTCCCTCTATGGGCAGTGTCCCTATATCTCCCTCTATGGGCAGTGTCCCTATATCTCCCTCTAGGGGCAGTGTCCCTATATCTCTCTCTGGAGGCAGTGTCCCTATATATCACTCTATGGGCAGTGTCCCTATATCTCCCTCTGGGGGCAGTGTCCCTAAATCTCCCTCTATGGGCAGTGTCCCTATATCTCCCTCTAGGGGCAGTGTCCCTATATCTCCCTCTGGAGGCAGTGTCCCTATATCTCCCTCTAGGGGCAGTGTCTCTATATCTCCCTCTGGAGGCAGTGTCCCTATATCTCCCTCTATGGGCAGTGTCCCTATATCTCCCTCTGGAGGCAGTGTCCCTATATCTCCCTCTATGGGCAGTGTCCCTATATCTCCCTCTATGGGCAGTGTCCCTATATCTCCCTCTGGAGGCAGTGTCCCTATATCTCCCTCTAGGGGCAGTGTCCCTATATCTCTCTCTGGAGGCAGTGTCCCTATATATCACTCTATGGGCAGTGTCCCTATATCTCCCTCTGGGGGCAGTGTCCCTAAATCTCCCTCTATGGGCAGTGTCCCTATATCTCCCTCTAGGGGCAGTGTCCCTATATCTCCCTCTGGAGGCAGTGTCCCTATATCTCCCTCTGGAGGCAGTGTCCCTATATCTCCCTCTATGGGCAGTGTCCCTATATCTCCCTCTATGGGCAGTGTCCCTATATCTCCCTCTGGGGGCAGTGTCCCTAAATCTCCCTCTATGGGCAGTGTCCCTATATCTCCCTCTAGGGGCAGTGTCCCTATATCTCCCTCTGGAGGCAGTGTCCCTATATCTCCCTCTATGGGCAGTGTCCCTATATCTCCCTCTATGGGCAGTGTCCCTATATCTCCCTCTAGGGGCAGTGTCCCTATATCTCCCTCTGGGGGCAGTGTCCCTATATCTCCCTCTAGGGGCAGTGTCCCTATATCTCCCTCTATGGGCAGTGTCCCAATATCTCCCTCTATGGGCAGTGTCCCTATATCTCCCTCTATGGGCAGTGTCCCTATATCTCCCTCTAGGGGCAGTGTCCCTATATCTCTCTCTGGAGGCAGTGTCCCTATATATCACTCTATGGGCAGTGTCCCTATATCTCCCTCTGGGGGCAGTGTCCCTAAATCTCCCTCTATGGGCAGTGTCCCTATATCTCCCTCTAGGGGCAGTGTCCCTATATCTCCCTCTGGAGGCAGTGTCCCTATATCTCCCTCTAGGGGCAGTGTCCCTATATCTCCCTCTGGAGGCAGTGTCCCTATATCTCCCTCTATGGGCAGTGTCCCTATATCTCCCTCTGGAGGCAGTGTCCCTATATCTCCCTCTATGGGCAGTGTCCCAATATCTCCCTCTATGGGCAGTGTCCCAATATCTCCCTCTAGGGGCAGTGTCCCTATATCTCCCTCTAGGGGCAGTGTCCCCTTCTCTTCTCCTTCTTCCTCTCGTGTCTCTCCTGTCCCCCTCGGAGGGCTCTCCTGCTCCGGTCCCTAACCTGTCTCCCTCTCCCTGTCCACTAAGCATGTCTCTCTCTCCCCTCAGAGCCCTCCCCGGCCGTGGACCTTGGTCCTACCTTGGGTTTGAAGAAGTCCAGTTCTCTGGAGAGTCTGCAGACGGCTATGTCAGAGGTCAGGAAGAATGAGCCCCTCCCCTTTCACAGACCACGCCCCCACATGGTCAGAGGGAGGGGCTGCAACGAGAGCTTCAGAGCGGCCATTGACAAATCTTACGACGGGCCAGCTGGTGAAGATGATGGTAAGATAAAGAGAGAGACACACACACACACACACACTCCATCTCGCTCACCAACCCTCTAACCCTCTGACGACAGGACACAGAAGACAGGATATGTGCCCACTGTCCACAAAATGAGGGGGGGGAGAATCTATGGGATAGCTACAAAGAAAGAATTATGTGTCCTAACATTCAAATCCCAGAATGCAGTATAACTGCAGTACACTCTATTGATTGCAGCTTGACGTCATCAGAGTGCGTAGCTGTGGGAAAAACTTGCTTGGTTGTTTTAACTAAAACAATAACCAATCTTTGTTTTTTTTTGGCGTGGATTCCGCGACGTGGTTAGCTTTTAACAGCTAAGACCGCTATTTCTTGTCCCGGAATCCTGCTGAACTGACAGGTTAACTTCTTTGGGAACGGGGGGTGGCCAGTATTGAGTAGCTTGGATGAATAAGGTGTCCAAATTAAACTGCCTGCTACTCAGGCCCAGAAGAAAAGTCTGCTTGAAAGAGATGTTAGTGCCAGATGAGTTTTCCAATGGAGCCATCTTTGTCTGGAGAGGTAAATGACCCGTTCTAGCGCCGGTCGGAGCTTTATCTAGTACGCTTTGTTTTGTTTCGGGACAAACTGGATCCCTCAGAGTTCCGATGCGGAAATTGTTTGCTTGCCGAGGATTATAGGCTTGAGGTGGCTTCCTTGTTCACAAAGGTCGCCAGCCTACGTAAGAAACTGAGTTAAAAACACAGAGTGGCATGTCTACCTTTTCTACTACGCCTGTGGCTGGATTGCGTTCGCAACATGTTGGATGCATCGCCGCCTTGCTGTTATCCGACTGGCCGGTGTTGTCCATCTGTCGGAGGAACCATCCTGTGACGCGTGGGATTGGGCGGGTTTTCCTCGTTCTTCTCCGCCAGCCGTGACTTTGAGCAGCGCCATGGTAACACGTGTGACTGTTCCTGGTGCGAAAAACAATGTCCCCAATCCCAGAGCTCGAATAAATGACATCACTAAGCTGCTCACTGAATGTCCTACGTCAGGACATGGACATTGATTCTGTCGTCGTCCATGTGGGTTTTAATGACATTATGAAGGGCAGCTCTGAACAGTTGAAACTGGATTGTAAAGAGCTGATTGACTCTCTGCTAGACACTAATAAAAGACTCATCCTATCTCGCCCTGTGTCCTCTCTGAATCACAGCGCTGAACACTTTAGCAGGATTCTTTCTCTTTTACAACTGGCTATGTGATTATTGCAACTCAATGGTTGTAACTGTTGTTTACAATTTCGATACCTTTTGGAAACACAACTCGTTTTATAAGTAGGATGGGATCAACCCAAATCATGTGGGTTCCTGGATCCTTCCACAGTATTATTAGGCTGCGTTGAGACAATGACTTATCAATGACCCGAGCCCAGCTCAGTTAATCCTCTACCGTTGTGTCGCTGAGTTGTCATGATGCTTCAGCAAATGTACAATATCCCAGGGACTTTGGCACACACAACGTCAGTAACCTACCCCTAACTGCCCTGAATGCCTCTGCTGAACCTACAGCTATTGTAAGCAGCAATAATGTGTCATTTGAACCAGATTTATGCTGTTAGCACTGAGGCGGTGTGCCCTAGGAGGAAGTCCACTGTGTGCAGCTCACCCTGCACCATAAGCTAAAACATAAATATCACTAACATAAAAATATCTACTTTTATTTTACCAGGTAAGTTGACTGAGAACACATTCTCATTTAGAGCAACGACCTGGGAAATAGTTACAGGGGAGAGGAGGAGGGGGATGAATGAGCCAATTGGAAGCTGGGGATGATTTGGTGAACATGATGGTTTGAGGGACAGATTGGGAATTTAGCCAGGACACCGGGGTTAACACCCCGACTCTTACGATAAGTACCATGTGATCTTTAATGACCTCAGAGAGCCAGGACACCAGGGGTTAACACCCCGACTCTTACGATAAGTACCATGGGATCTATAGTGACCACAGAGAGTCAGGACACCGGGGTTAACACCCCGACTCTTACGATAAGTACCATGGGATCTATAGTGACCACAGAGAGTCAGGACACCAGGGGTTAACACCCCGACTCTTACGATAAGTACCATGGGATCTTTAATGACCACAGAGAGTCAGGACACCCGTTTAACGTCCCATCCAAAAGACAGCACCCTACACAGGGCAATCTTCCCAATCACTGCCCTGGGGCATTGGGATTTTTTTTTAGACCAGATGAAAGGGTGCCTCCTACTGGCCCTCCAACACCACTTTCAGCGGCATCTGGTCTCCCATCCAGGGACCAGACCAGGACCAACCCTGCTTAGCGTCAGAAGCAAGCCAGCAGTGGGATATGCTACTTATACTAAGCTTCCCAGTAAAGCAATGAAAACAAGCAAGCATTCCAGAAAAGTGCTAAAAATAACCTGCTAACATATGTAAATCAAATCAAAGTTTATCTGTCACATGCGCCGAATACAACAGGTGTAGTAGACCTCACAGTGAAATGCTGAATACAACGGGTGTAGTAGACCTCACAGTGAAATGCTGAATACAACAGGTGTAGTAGACCTCACAGTGAAATGCTGAATACAACAGGTGTAGTAGACCTCACAGTGAAATGCTGAATACAACAGGTGTAGTAGACCTCACAGTGAAATGCTGAATACAACAGGTGTAGTAGACCTCACAGTGAAATGCTGAATACAACAGGTGTAGTAGACCTCACAGTGAAATGCTGAATACAACAGGTGTAGTAGACCTCACAGTGAAATGCTGAATACAACAGGTGTAGTAGACCTCACAGTGAAATGCTGAATACAACAGGTGTAGTAGACCTCACAGTGAAATGCTGAATACAACAGGTGTAGTAGACCTTACAGTGAAATGCTGAATACAACAGGTGTAGTAGACCTCACAGTGAAATGCTGAATACAACAGGTGTAGTAGACCTCATAGTGAAATGCTGAATACAACAGGTGTAGTAGACCTCACAGTGAAATGCTGAATACAACAGGTGTAGTAGACCTCACAGTGAAATGCTGAATACAACAGGTGTAGTAGACCTCACAGTGAAATGCTGAATACAACAGGTGTAGTAGACCTCACAGTGAAATGCTGAATACAACAGGTGTAGTAGACCTCACAGTGAAATGCTGAATACAACAGGTGTAGTAGACCTCACAGTGAAATGCTGAATACAACAGGTGTAGTAGACCTCACAGTGAAATGCTGAATACAACAGGTGTAGTAGACCTCACAGTGAAATGCTGAATACAACAGGTGTAGTAGACCTCACAGTGAAATGCTGAATACAACAGGTGTAGTAGACCTCACAGTGAAATGCTGAATACAACAGGTGTAGTAGACCTCACAGTGAAATGCTGAATACAACAGGTGTAGTAGACCTCACAGTGAAATGCTGAATACAACAGGTGTAGTAGAGCTCACAGTGAAATGCTGAATACAACAGGTGTAGTAGACCTCACAGTGAAATGCTGAATACAACAGGTGTAGTAGACCTCACAGTGAAATGCTGAATACAACAGGTGTAGTAGACCTCACAGTGAAATGCTGAATACAACAGGTGTAGTAGACCTCACAGTGAAATGCTGAATACAACAGGTGTAGTAGACCTCACAGTGAAATGCTGAATACAACAGGTGTAGTAGACCTCACAGTGAAATGCTGAATACAACAGGTGTAGTAGACCTTACAGTGAAATGCTGAATACAACAGGTGTAGTAGACCTCACAGTGAAATGCTGAATACAACAGGTGTAGTAGACCTTACAGTGAAATGCTGAATACAACAGGTGTAGTAGACCTCACAGTGAAATGCTGAATACAACAGGTGTAGTAGACCTCACAGTGAAATGCTGAATACAACAGGTGTAGTAGACCTCACAGTGAAATGCTGAATACAACAGGTGTAGTAGACCTCACAGTGAAATGCTGAATACAACAGGTGTAGTAGACCTCACAGTGAAATGCTGAATACAACAGGTGTAGTAGACCTCACAGTGAAATGCTGAATACAACAGGTGTAGTAGACCTTGCAGTGAAATGCTGAATACAACAGGTGTAGTAGACCTCACAGTGAAATGCTGAATACAACAGGTGTAGTAGACCTCACAGTGAAATGCTGAATACAACAGGTGTAGTAGACCTCACAGTGAAATGCTGAATACAACGGGTGTAGTAGACCTCACAGTGAAATGCTGAATACAACAGGTGTAGTAGACCTCACAGTGAAATGCTGAATACAACAGGTGTAGTAGACCTCACAGTGAAATGCTGAATACAACAGGTGTAGTAGACCTCACAGTGAAATGCTGAATACAACAGGTGTAGTAGACCTCACAGTGAAATGCTGAATACAACAGGTGTAGTAGACCTCACAGTGAAATGCTGAATACAACAGGTGTAGTAGACCTTGCAGTGAAATGCTGAATACAACAGGTGTAGTAGACCTCACAGTGAAATGCTGAATACAACAGGTGTAGTAGACCTCACAGTGAAATGCTGAATACAACAGGTGTAGTAGACCTCACAGTGAAATGCTGAATACAACAGGTGTAGTAGACCTTACAGTGAAATGCTGAATACAACAGGTGTAGTAGACCTCACAGTGAAATGCTGAATACAACAGGTGTAGTAGACCTCACAGTGAAATGCTGAATACAACAGGTGTAGTAGACCTCACAGTGAAATGCTGAATACAACAGGTGTAGTAGACCTCACAGTGAAATGCTGAATACAACAGGTGTAGTAGACCTCACAGTGAAATGCTGAATACAACAGGTGTAGTAGACCTCACAGTGAAATGCTGAATACAACAGGTGTAGTAGACCTCACAGTGAAATGCTGAATACAACAGGTGTAGTAGACCTCACAGTGAAATGCTGAATACAACAGGTGTAGTAGACCTCACAGTGAAATGCTGAATACAACAGGTGTAGTAGACCTCACAGTGAAATGCTGAATACAACAGGTGTAGTAGACCTCACAGTGAAATGCTGAATACAACAGGTGTAGTAGACCTCACAGTGAAATGCTTATTTACAGGCCCTACAGTGCCATTTTTAAGTAAAAAAATAACGAGGCTATATACAGTAGAGAGGTTATATACAGTAGAGAGGTTATATACAGTAGAGAGGCTATATACAGTAGAGAGGTTATATACAGTAGAGAGGTTATATACAGTAGAGAGGTTATATACAGTAGAGAGACTATATACAGTAGAGAGACTATATACAGTAGAGGCTATATACAGTAGAGAGACTATATACAGTAGAGAGGTTATATACAGTAGAGAGGTTATATACAGTAGAGAGGCTATATACAGTAGAGAGGCTATATACAGTAGAGAGGCTATATACAGTAGATAGGCTATATACAGTAGAGAGGTTATATACAGTAGAGAGGCTATATACAGTAGAGAGGCTATATACAGTAGAGAGGCTATATACAGTAGAGAGGCTATATACAGTAGAGAGGCTATATACAGTAGAGGTTATATACAGTAGAGAGGCTATATACAGTAGAGAGGCTATATACAGTAGAGAGGCTATATACAGTAGAGGTTATATACAGTAGAGAGGCTATATACAGTAGAGAGGCTATATACAGTAGAGGTTATATACAGTAGAGAGGCTATATACAGTAGAGAGGTTATATACAGTAGAGAGGCTATATACAGTAGAGAGGCTATATACAGTAGAGGGGTTGTATACAGTAGAGAGGTTATATACAGTAGAGAGGTTATATACAGTATAGAGGCTATATACAGTAGAGGCTATATACAGTAGAGAGGCTATATACAGTAGAGAGGCTATATACAGTAGAGAGGCTATATACAGTAGAGAGGCTATATACAGTAGAGAGGCTATATAAAGTAGAGAGGTTATATACAGTAGAGAGGCTATATACAGTAGAGAGGCTATATACAGTAGAGAGGCTATATACAGTAGAGAGGTTATATACAGTAGAGAGGCTATATACAGTAGAGAGGCTATATACAGTAGAGAGGTTATATACAGTAGAGAGGCTATATACAGTAGAGAGGCTATATAAAGTAGAGAGGTTATATACAGTAGAGAGGATATATACAGTAGAGGTTATATACAGTAGAGAGGCTATATACAGTAGAGAGGCTATATACAGTAGAGGTTATATACAGTAGAGAGGCTATATACAGTAGAGAGGCTATATACAGTAGAGAGGTTATATACAGTAGAGAGGCTATATACAGTAGAGAGGCTGTATACAGTAGAGGGGTTGTATACAGTAGAGAGGTTATATACAGTAGAGAGGTTATATACAGTAGAGAGGCTATATACAGTAGAGGCTATATACAGTAGAGAGGCTATATACAGTAGAGAGGCTATATACAGTAGAGAGGCTATATACAGTAGAGAGGTTATATACAGTAGAGAGGTTATATACAGTAGAGAGGCTATATACAGTAGAGAGGCTATATAAAGTAGAGAGGTTATATACAGTAGAGAGGCTATATACAGTAGAGAGGCTATATACAGTAGAGAGGCTATATAAAGTAGAGAGGTTATATACAGTAGAGAGGCTATATACAGTAGAGAGGCTATATACAGTAGAGAGGTTATATACAGTAGAGAGGCTATATACAGTAGAGAGGCTATATAAAGTAGAGAGGTTATATACAGTAGAGAGGATATATACAGTAGAGAGGCTATATACAGTAGCGAGGCTATATACAGTAGAGAGGCTATATACAGTAGAGAGGCTATATACAGTAGAGAGGTTATATACAGTAGAGAGGCTATATACAGTAGAGAGGCTATATACAGTAGAGGTTATATACAGTAGAGAGGCTATATACAGTAGAGAGGCTATATACAGTAGAGAGGTTATATACAGTAGAGAGGCTATATACAGTAGAGAGGCTATATACAGTAGAGAGGTTATATACAGTAGAGAGGCTATATACAGTAGAGAGGTTATATACAGTAGAGAGGCTATATACAGTAGAGAGGCTATATACAGTAGAGAGGTTATATACAGTAGAGAGGCTATATACAGTAGAGAGGCTATATAAAGTAGAGAGGTTATATACAGTAGAGAGGCTATATACAGTAGAGAGGCTATATACAGTAGAGAGGCTATATAAAGTAGAGAGGTTATATACAGTAGAGAGGCTATATACAGTAGAGAGGCTATATACAGTAGAGAGGTTATATACAGTAGAGAGGCTATATACAGTAGAGAGGCTATATAAAGTAGAGAGGTTATATACAGTAGAGAGGTTATATACAGTAGAGGTTATATACAGTAGAGAGGCTATATACAGTAGAGAGGTTATATACAGTAGAGAGGCTATATACAGTAGAGAGGTTATATACAGTAGAGAGGCTATATACAGTAGAGAGGCTATATACAGTAGAGAGGCTATATACAGGCACGGGTTAGTCAGGCTGATTGAGGTAGTATGTACATGTAGATATGGTTAAAGTGACTATGCATATATGATGAACAGAGATTAGCAGCAGCGTAAAAGGGGTTGGGGGGGCACACAATGCAAATAGTCCGGGAAGCCATTTGATTACCTGTTAATGAGTCTTATGGCTTGGGGGTAAAAACTGTTGAGAAGCCTTTTTGTCCTAGACTTGGCACTCCGGTATCGCTTGCCATGCGGTTGTAGAGGTCCTGGATGGCAGGCAGCTTAGCCCCAGTGATGTACTGGGCCGTACGCACTACCCTCTGTAGTGCCTTGCAGTCAGAGGCCGAGCAGTTGCCGTACCAGGCAGTGATGCAACCAGTCAGGATGCTCTTAAGAAAACAAGGTTCATGAAATTAATAACTTGCTAGTAACAGATTACATTCATATTCCATTTCTGACAATACCTTTGACGATACAGTGGTAGCAATACAAAGTTATAACATTTACAGAAAATACAGAAATGCCAATGGTGGAGGTGTTGCTGTTTATATTCAGAACCACATTCCTGTAAAGATTAGAGAGGATCTCATGTTAAATCCTGTTGAAGTAATATGGCTACAGGTTCATCTGCCTCACCTGAAGCCCATTCTGGTGGGAAGCTGCTATAGACCACCAAGTGCTAACAGTCAGTATCTGGATAATATGTGTGAAATGATTGATGATGAATGTGATATCAACAGAGAGGTATATTTTCTGGGTGATTTAATTACTGACTGGCTTTCATCAAGCTGCCCACTGAAGAAAAAGCTTCGATCTGTAACCAGTGCCTGTAACCTGGTTCAGGTTATCAGTCAACCTACCAGGGTAGTTACAAACAGCACAGGAATTAAATCATCAACATGTATTGATCACATCTTTACTAACGCTGCAGATATTTGCTTGAAAGCAGTATCCAAATCCATAGGATGTATTGATCACAATATAGTAGCCATATCTAGGAAAACCAAAGGCTGGGCCTAATATAGTGTATAAGAGGTCATACAATAAGTTTTGTAGTGATTCCTATGTTGTTGGTGTAAAGAATATGTTTAGGGTCTGTGGTGAGTAATGAGGAGAAAACAGACGTTGCACTGAAATTGCTTATCCCAGTTACTAATAAGCATGCAGCCATTAAGAAAATGACTGTAAAAACTGTTAAATCCCAGTGGATTGATGAGGAATTGAAAAATGGTATGTTTGAGAGGGATGAGGCAAAAGGAAATGGCAAATAAGTCTGGCTGCAAACATACTACAAATTGAGAAATCATATATCATTTTTACATTTTAGTCATTTAGCAGACGCTCTTATCCAGAGCGACTTACAGTAGTGAATGTATACATTTATTTTTTTAATTTTTTTTGTATTGGCCCCCCGTGGGAATCGAACCCACAACCCCTGGCGTTGCAAACACCATGCTCTACCAACTGAGCCACAGGGAATCATATATATATATATATGATTTCTCAATTTGTAGTATATATATATATGTGAGAGAGAGAGAGAGAGAGAGAGAGAGAGAGAGAGAGAGAGAGAAGAGAGAGAGAGAGAGAGAGAGAGAGAGAGAGAGAGAGAGAGAGAGAGAGAGAGAGAGAGAGAAGAGAAGAGAGAGAGGAGAGAGAGAGAGATAATACCCTGAGCCCAGGTGGCTCCAATCACTAACGACCCTCCTCTTCCTGCAGGAAGAACCGCCGTGAGGAGGAGGAGGGCCGTGACAAATATATATCAATAAACTGAATAAACAACACTGTAAAACAAATAAAAATGTCAAGGCACGATAGTAAAAAGTGTCGGAGCACTTTTAATTACATTTTGGTAAAAAAAGGCAAACTCAGCTCATTTATTACAAAACCGACTGATATTGCCTACTTTTATAGATTTAATTTCATTGACAACATTAGCAAACTTAGGGATGATATGCCAGCAACAAACGCTGACACTACACATCAAGTATCAGACCAAATTATGAAAGACAAGAATTGTGATTTTGAATTCCGTAAAGTGAGTGTGGAAGAGGTGAAAAATTATTGTTGTCTTTCATTAATGACAAGCCACCGGGGTCTGACAACTTGGATTCAAAATTACTGAGGATAATAGCGGACGATATTGCCACATCTTCAATTTAAGCCTACTAGAAAATGTGTGCCCTCAGGCCTGGAGGGAAGCAAAAGTTATTCCGCTACCTAAGAATATTAAAGCCCCCTTTATTGGCTCAAATAGCCGACCAATCAGCATGTTACCAACACTTAAGTAAAGTAAAAAAAAAAGTGTTTGATCAGATTCAATGCTATTTTACAGTAAACAAATTGACAACAGTAGCTGCTGCCTTGGCAGGAACTAATGGGGATCCATAATAAACTCCAGGAAGAGTAGCTGCTGCCTTGGCAGGAACTAATGGGGATCCATAATAAACCCCAGGAAGAGTGGCTTGCTGCCTTGGCAGAAACTAATGGGGGATCCATAATAAACTCCAGGAAGAGTAGCTGCTGCCTTGGCGGGAAGTAATGGGGATCCATAATAAACCCCAGGAAGAGTAGCTGCTGCCTTGGCAGGAAACTAATGGGGATCCATAATAAACCCCAGGAAGAGTAGCTGCTGCCTTGGCAGGAACTAATGGGGATCCACAATAAACCCCAGGAAGAGTAGCTGCTGCCTTGACGGGAACTAATGGGGATCCATAATAAACCCCAGGAAGAGTAGCTGCTGCCTTGGCGGGAACTAATAGGGATCCATAATAAACCCCAGGAAGAGTAGCTGCTGCCTTGGCAGGAACTAATGGGGATCCATAATAAACCCCAGGAAGAGTAGCTGCTGCCTTGGCGGGAACTAATGGGGATCCATAATAAACCCCAGGAAGGGTAGCTGCTGCCTTGGCAGGAACTAATGGGGATCCATAATAAACCCCAGGAAGAGTAGCTGCTGCCTTGACAGGAACTAATGGGGATCCATAATAAACCCCAGGAAGAGTAGCTGCTGTCTTGGCAGGAACTAATGGGGATCCATAATAAACCCCAGGAAGAGTAGCTGCTGCCTTGGCAGGAACTAATGGGGATCCATAATAAACCCCAGGAAGAGTAGCTGCTGCCTTGGCAGGAACTAATGGGGATCCATAATAAAACCCCAGGAAGAGTAGCTGCTGCCTTGGCAGGAACTAATGGGGATCCATAATAAACCCCAGGAAGAGTAGCTGCTGCCTTGACAGGAACTAATGGGGATCCATAATAAACCCCAGGAAGAGTAGCTGCTGCCTTCGGCAGGAACTAATGGGGATCCATAATATAAACCCCCAGGAAGAGTAGCTGCTGCCTTGGCAGGACTAATGGGGATCCATAATAAACCCCCAGGAAGAGTAGCTGCTGCCTTTGGCAGGAACTAATGGGGATCCATAATAAACCCCAGGAAGAGTAGCTGCTGCCTTGACAGGAACTAATGGGGAATGCCATGATAAACCCCAGGAAGAGTATCTGCTGCCTCGGCAGGAACTAATGGGGATCCATAATAAACCCCAGGAAGAGTGGCTGCTGCCTTGGCAGAAACTAATGGGGATCCATGATAAACTCCAGGAAGAGTAGCTGCTGCCTTGGCGGGAAGTAATGGGGATCCAGTAATAAACCCCAGGAAGAGTAGCTGCTGCCTTGGCAGGAACTAATGGGGATCCATAATAAACCCCAGGAAGAGTAGCTGCTGCCTTGGCAGAAACTAATGGGGATCCATAATAAACTCCAGGAAGAGTAGCTGCTGCCTTGACAGGAACTAATGGGGATGCATGATAAAACCCCAGGAAGAGTAGCTGCTGCCTTGGCGGGAACTAATAGGGATCCATAATAAACCCCAGGAAGAGTAGCTGCTGCCTTGGCAGGAACTAATGGGGATCCATAATAAACCCCAGGAAGAGTAGCTGCTGCCTTGGCGGGAACTAATGGGGATCCATAATAAACCCCAGGAAGGGTAGCTGCTGCCTTGGCAGGAACTAATGGGGATCCATAATAAACCCCAGGAAGAGTAGCTGCTGCCTTGACAGGAACTAATGGGGATCAGTAATAAACCCCAGGAAGAGTAACTTCTGTCTTGGCAGGAACTAATGGGGATCCATAATAAACCCCAGGAAGAGTAGCTGCTGCCTTGGCAGGAACTAATGGGGATCCATAATAAACCCCAGGAAGAGTAGCTGCTGCCTTGACAGGAACTAATGGGGATCCATAATAAACCCCCAGGAAGAGTAGCTGCTGCCTTGACAGGAACTAATGGGGATCCATAATAAAACCCCAGGAAGAGTAGCTGCTGCCTTGACAGGAACTAATGGGGATCCATAATAAACCCCAGGAAGAGTAGCTGCTGCCTTGGCAGGAACTAATGGGGATCCATAATAAACCCCAGGAAGAGTAGCTGCTGCCTTGGCAGGAACTAATGGGGATCCATAATAAACCCCAGGAAGAGTAGCTGCTGCCTTGGCAGGAACTAATGGGGATCCATAATAAACCCCAGGAAGAGTGGCTGCTGCCTCTGACAGGAACTTAATGGGGATCCATAATAAACCCCAGGAAGAGTAGCTGCTGCCTTGACAGGAACTAATGGGGATCCATAATAAACCCCAGGAAGAGTAGCTGCTGCCTTGGCAGGAACTAATGGGGATCCATAATAAACCCCAGGAAGAGTGGCTGCTGCCTCGGCAGGAACTAATGGGGATCCATAATAAACCCCAGGAAAGAGTAGCTGCTGCCTTGGCACAGCGCCAGATACCTGCTGAGTTCTGAGAACAGTCTCATCACTTCGGTGCCCGTTTGGGCGGTAGCGTAGCCTAGTGGTTAGAGGGGCGGCAGGTATCCTAGTGGTTAGAGAGGCAGATAGCCTAGTGGTTAGAGGAGGCAGGTAGCCTAGTGGTTAGAGGGGCAGGTAGCCTAGTGGTTAGAGGAGGCAGGTAGCCTAGTGGTTAGAGGAGGCAGGTAGCCTAGTGGTTAGGAGGCAGGTAGCCTAGTGGTTAGAGGAGGCAGGTAGACCTAATGGTTAGAGGGGCAGGTAGCCTAGTGGTTAGAGGGGCAGGTAGCCTAGTGGTTAGAGGAGGCAGGTAGACCTAGTGGTTAGAGGAGGCAGGTAGCCAAGTGGTTAGAGACGGCAGGTAGCCTAGTGATGATAGAGGAGGCAGGTGATGCCTGAGTGGTTAGAGGGGCAGGTAGCCTAGTGGTTAGAGGGGGCAGGTAGCCTAGTGGTTAGAGGAGGCAGGTAACCTAGTGGTTAGAGGAGGCAGGTAGCCTAGTGGTTAGAGGAGGCAGGTAGCCTAGTGGTTAGAGGAGGCAGGTAGCCTAGTGGTTAGAGGAGGCAGGTAGCCTAGTGGTTAGAGGAGGCAGGTAGCCTAGTGGTTAGAGGAGGCAGGTAGCCTAGTGGTTAGAGGAGGCAGGTAGCCAAGTGGTTAGAGGAGGCAGGTAGCCTAGTGGTTAGAGGGGCAGGTAGCCTAGTGGTTAGAGGGGCGGCAGGTAGCCTAGTGGTTAGAGGGGCGGCAGGTAGCCTAGTGGTTAGAGCGGCAGGTAGCCTAGTGGATAGAGCATTGAACTAACAACCGAAAGGTTGTAAGATCAAATCCCCGAGCTGACAAGGTAAAAATCTGTCGTTCTGCCCCCTGAACAAGGCAGTTAACCCCCTGTTCCTAGGCCGTCATTGTAAAATAAGAATTTGTTCTTTAGCTGACTTGCCAAGATAAATAAAAGTTAAAAATAAAAAAATAAAAACATCATCAACAAGCTGGTGAACTAGCTACCATAGCCATTCAAAATGAAACCAGCTAGCACTACGCTTCTAGCTGGAGCAAGTTTGATCGAACATGGTTCAGCGTTAGTAGCCACTGCTTCGTAGCTACCAAGAACGGAGCGATTTTCAGAATGAAGCAACTCGTCTTAGGTCAGATGAGTAAAATCCAAAACGTAGTAGTCGAGTTCCACATCCAACAAGACAGCTCGGGTTCAGGGACGGACATGGCGTAGGAGTGACGCCATCTGATGTGAGACAAAACCCAAAACCCAAAACAAGTAGCAAACTTCCTTGGCCAGTACAACGCTGATCAAAACACTTTTACTACTTCAGACAGACGCCGACAGTTGGTCCTACTACCCTTGGCAGCCAGTTAAATCCTCACACAAATAATGGCTTAAGTCATAAGTCATTATAATGGCTTAAGTCATTATTATTATGGGCTGGCGATTGAGCTTTCTTCCTTTTGAGGGTGGGGGGGGGTGGATGCAGGGCTGGGGTGCTGCAGATGAGAGAAAGATAGAGAACAGAGAGAGAGAGAGAGAGACGGATCGATCGAGAGAGAGAGAGAGACGGATAGATGGAGAGAGAGGCAGATGGATAGATGGAGAGAGAGACGGATAGATCCACAGAGGACCGTTCAGCGAGAGGCTTTAATGTGCACCAGAACATGTTTTTTGTTCGACACGCGCTGCAGCTCATCGTAAATTAATCCTGAGGACACAAAGCATGGAGAGGAACTACTCTGTACCCTTTACAGTGCTATCTCCTATATCCTATCACTACTCTGTTCCCTTTACAGTGTTATCTCCTATCACTACTCTGTTCCCTTTACAGTGCTATCTCCTATCACTACTCTGTTCCCTTTACAGTGCTATCTCCTATCACTACGCTGTTCCCTTTACAGTGTTATCTCCTATCACTACGCTGTTCCCTTTACAGTGCTATCTCCTATCTCCTATCACTACTCTGTTCCTTTACAGTGCTATCTCCTATCACTACTCTGTTCCCTTTACAGTGCTATCTCCTATCACTACTCTGTTCCCTTTACAGTGCTATCTCCTATCTCACTATCACTACTCTGTTCCCTTTACAGTGCTATCTCCTATCTCCTATCACTACTCTGTTCCCTTTACAGTGCTATCTCCTATCACTACTCTGTTCCCTTTACAGTGCTATCTCCTATCACTACTCTGTTCCCTTTACAGTGCTATCTCCTATCTCCTATCACTACTCTGTTCCCTTTACAGTGCTATCTCCTATCACTACTCTGTACCCTTTACAGTGCTATCTCCTATCACTACTCTGTACCCTTTACAGTGCTATCTCCTATCACTACTCTACTCATCTATCCTACCTGTACCCTTTACAGTGCTATCTCCTATCACTACTCTGTCCCTTTACAGTGCTATCTCCTATCTCCTTCACAGTGCTATCTCCTATCTCCTATCACTACTCTGTACCCTTTACAGTGTTATCTCCTATCACTACTCTGTACCCTTTACAGTGTTATCTCCTATCTCCTATCACTACTCTGTACCCTTTACAGTGCTATCTCCTATCTCCTATCACTACTCTGTACCCTTTACAGTGCTATCTCCTATCACTACGCTGTTCCCTTTACAGTGCTATCTCCTATCTCATATCACTACTCTATAAATATCCAAATCAAATTGTATTTGTCACATGCACCAAATACAACAGTGAAATGCTTTTCTTACAAGCCCTTAACCAACAATGCAGTTTTCAGAAAATTCCTAAAAAATAATTAAAACGATTAAATTAAGAGATAATAATAACAAGTAATTATAGAGCAGCACAAAATAACAGCAGTGGGGCTATATACAGGAGGTACCGGTACAGAGTCAATATACAGGAGGTACCGGTACAGAGTCAATATACAGGAGGTACCGGTACAGAGTCAATATACAGGAGGTACCGGTACAGAGTCAATATACAGGAGGTACCGGTACAGAGTCAATATACAGGAGGTACCGGTACAGAGTCAATATACAGGAGGTACCGGTACAGAGTCAATATACAGGAGGTACCGGTACAGAGTCAATATACAGGAGGTACCGGTACAGAGTCAATATACAGGAGGTACCGGTACAGTCGATGTACAGGAGGTACGGTACAAGTCGATACAGGAGGTACCGGTACAGAGTCAATATACAGGAGAGATACCGGTCAGAGTCGATACGGAGGTACCGGTACGAGTCGATGTACAGGAGGTACCGGTACAGAGTCAATATACAGGAGGTACCGGTACAGAGTCAATATACAGGAGGTACCGGTACAGAGTCAATATACAGGAGGTACCGGTACAGAGTCAATATACAGGAGGTACCGGTACAGAGTCAATATACAGGAGGTACCGGTACAGAGTCAATATACAGGAGGTACCGGTACAGAGTCAATATACAGGAGGTACCGGTACAGAGTCAATATACAGGAGGTACCGGTACAGAGTCAATATACAGGAGGTACCGGTACAGAGTCAATATACAGGAGGTACCGGTACAGAGTCAATATACAGGAGGTACCGGTACAGAGTCAATATACAGGAGGTACCGGTACAGAGTCAATATACAGGAGGTACAGGTACAGAGGCAATATACAGGAGGTACCGGTACAGAGTCAATATACAGGAGGTACCGGTACAGAGTCAATATACAGGAGGTACCGGTACAGAGTCAATATACAGGAGGTACCGGTACAGAGTCAATATACAGGAGGTACCGGTACAGAGTCAATATACAGGAGGTACCGGTACAGAGTCAATATACAGGAGGTACAGGTACAGAGTCAATATACAGGAGGTACAGGTACAGAGTCAATATACAGGAGGTACCGGTACAGAGTCAATATACAGGAGGTACCGGTACAGAGTCAATATACAGGAGGTACCGGTACAGAGTCAATATACAGGAGGTACAGGTACAGAGGCAATATACAGGAGGTACCGGTACAGAGTCAATATACAGGAGGTACAGGTACAGAGTCAATATACAGGAGGTACCGGTACAGAGTCTCTCTCAGGTACCCTACCGCTCACCTAGACATGGGGGAGTGGTCTCTCTCTCTACCCTCCTCCCACCTAGACATGGGGGAGTGGTCTCTCTCTCTACCCTCCTCCCACCTAGACATGGGGGAGTGGTCTCTCTCTACCCCCCTCCCACCTAGACATGGGGGAGTGGTCTCTCTCTCTACCCTCCTCCCACCTAGACATGGGGGAGTGGTCTCTCTCTCTACTCCCCTCCCACCTAGACATGGGGGAGTGGTCTCTCTCTCTACTCCCCTCCCACCGAGACATGGGGGAGTGGTCTCTCTCTCTACCCCCCTCCCACCTAGACATGGGGGAGTGGTCTCTCTCTACCCCCCTCCCACCTAGACATGGGGGAGTGGTCTCTCTCTACCCCCCTCCCACCTAGACATGGGGGAGTGGTCTCTCTCTCTACCCCCCTCCCACCTAGACATGGGGGAGTGGTCTCTCTCTCTCTACCCCCCTCCCACCTAGACATGGGGGAGTGGTCTCTCTCTCTACCCCCCTCCCACCTAGACATGGGGGAGTGGTCTCTCTCTCTACCCTCCTCCCACCTAGACATGGGGGAGTGGTCTCTCTCTACCCCCCTCCCACCTAGACATGGGGGAGTGGTCTCTCTCTCTACCCTCCTCCCACCTAGACATGGGGGAGTGGTCTCTCTCTCTACCCTCCTCCCACCTAGACATGGGGGAGTGGTCTCTCTCTCTCTACCCCCCTCCCACCTAGACATGGGGGAGTGGTCTCTCTCTCTACCCCCCTCCCACCTAGACATGGGGGAGTGGTCTCTCTCTACCCTCCTCCCACCTAGACATGGGGGAGTGGTCTCTCTCTACCCCCCTCCCACCTAGACATGGGGGAGTGGTCTCTCTCTCTACCCTCCTCCCACCTAGACATGGGGGAGTGGTCTCTCTCTCTACCCTCCTCCCACCTAGACATGGGGGAGTGGTCTCTCTCTCTCTACCCCCCTCCCACCTAGACATGGGGTAGTGGTCTCTCTCTCTACCCCCCTCCCACCTAGACATGGGGGAGTGGTCTCTCTCTCTACCCTCCTCCCACCTAGACATGGGGGAGTGGTCTCTCTCTACCCCCCTCCCACCTAGACATGGGGGAGTGGTCTCTCTCTCTACCCTCCTCCCACCTAGACATGGGGGAGTGGTCTCTCTCTCTCTACCCTCCTCCCACCTAGACATGGGGGAGTGGTCTCTCTCTCTACCCCCCTCCCACCTAGATATGGGGGAGTGGTCTCTCTCTCTCTACCCTCCTCCCACCTAGACATGGGGGAGTGGTCTCTCTCTCTACCCTCCTCCCACCTAGACATGGGGGAGTGGTCTCTCTCTCTCTACTCCTAAACTAACAGATGAGGACAGCGAGTGTGTTACTACATACTTTTACAATTGAAGGTGAGATGTAGAAATCTGTGTGTGATTGTGTTATAACTGTGTGTGTGTGTGTCTCTCCTCTCTCTCTCTCTCCTCTCCAGATGACCTGTCAGAACAGAGTTCTGGACGGGACACCCCAGCCAGCGGCTCCTCTCGCCAGGGAGTGGGGGAAGCCACGGAGGAGAGGAAAGACAAGAAGCAGAAGGTCAAAGGAATGAAGAAAGACAAGCAGTCCAAAAGCAAAGGGAAGAAGATGAGTGAGGATGTGGACGAGCCAGAGAAGAAGACCAAGAAGAAGAAAGGTTTTGGTTTACTGAGGTGAGGTCATTTCCTGTCATGTCCATTCATGTCTTCAGTAAGGACTGTCATGTCCATTCATGTCTTCAGTAAGGACTGACATGTCCATTCATGTCTTCAGTAAGGACTGCCATGTCCATTCATGTCTTCAGTAAGGACTGACATGTCCATTCATGTCTTCAGTAAGGACTGACATGTTCATTCATGTCTTCATTAAGGACTGACATGTCCATTCATGTCTTCAGTAAGGACTGACATGTCCATTCATTTCTTCAGTAGGGACTGCCATGTCCATTCATGTCTTCAGTAAGGACTGACATGTCCATTCATGTCTTCAGTAAGGACTGACATGTCCATTCATGTCTTCAGTAAGGACTGACATGTCCATTCATGTCTTCAGTAAGGACTGACATGTCCATTCATGTCTTCAGTAAGGACTGACATGTCCATTCATGTCTTCAGTAAGGACTGTCATGTCCATTCATGTCTTCAGTAAGGACTGACATGTCCATTCATGTCTTCAGTAAGGACTGACATGTCCATTCATGTCTTCAGTAAGGACTGTCATGTCCATTCATGTCTTCAGTAAGGACTGACATGTCCATTCATGTCTTCAGTAAGGACTGTCATGTCCATTCATGTCTTCAGTAAGGACTGACATGTCCATTCATGTCTTCAGTAAGGACTGAACACCAGTCAGAACACCAACCAGAACACCAACCAGAACACCAGTCAGAACACCAACCAGAACACCAGTCAGAACACCAACCAGAACACCAACCAGAACACCAACCAGAACACCAGTCAGAACACCAGTCAGAACACCAACCAGAACACCAACCAGAACACCAACCAGAACACCAGTCAGAACACCAGTCAGAACACCAACCAGAACACCAGTCAGAACACCAACCAGAACACCAGTCAGAACACCAGTCAGAACACCAGTCAGAACACCAACCAGAACACCAGTCAGAACACCAACCAGAACACCAACCAGAACACCAGTCAGAACACCAACCAGAACACCAGTCAGAACACCAACCAGAACACCAGTCAGAACACCAACCAGAACACCAGTCAGAACACCAGTCAGAACACCAACCAGAACACCAGTCAGAACACCAGTCAGAACACCAGTCAGAACACCAGTCAGAACACCAACCAGAACACCAGTCAGAACACCAGTCAGAACACCAACCAGAACACCAGTCAGAACACCAACCAGAACACCAACCAGAACACCAGTCAGAACACCAGTCAGAACACCAACCAGAACACCAGTCAGAACACCAGTCAGAACACCAACCAGAACACCAGTCAGAACACCAACCAGAACACCAGTCAGAACACCAGTCAGAACACCAACCAGAACACCAGTCAGAACACCAGTCAGAACACCAGTCAGAACACCAACCAGAACACCAACCAGAACACCAGTCAGAACACCAGTCAGAACACCAACCAGAACACCAGTCAGAACACCAACCAGAACACCAACCAGAACACCAGTCAGAACACCAACCAGAACACCAACCAGAACACCAACCAGAACACCAGTCAGAACACCAGTCAGAACACCAACCAGAACACCAACCAGAACACCAGTCAGAACACCAGTCAGAACACCAACCAGAACACCAACCAGAACACCAGTCAGAACACCAGTCAGAACACCAACCAGAACACCAGTCAGAACACCAGTCAGAACACCAACCAGAACACCAGTCAGAACACCAGTCAGAACACCAACCAGAACACCAACCAGAACACCAGTCAGAACACCAGTCAGAACACCAGTCAGAACACCAACCAGAACACCAGTCAGAACACCAGTCAGAACACCAGTCAGAACACCAACCAGAACACAGTCAGAACACCAGTCAGAACACCAACCAGAACACCAAGCTCAGAACACCAGTACCAGAACACCAGCCTCAGAACACCAGTCAGAACACCAACCAGAACACCAACCAGAACACCAGTCAGAACACCAGTCAGAACACCAACCAGAACACCAACCAGAACACCAGTCAGAACACCAACCAGAACACCAGTCAGAACACCAGTCAGAACACCAGTCAGAACACCAACCAGAACACCAGTCAGAACACCAGTCAGAACACCAACCAGAACACCAACCAGAACACCAGTCAGAACACCAGTCAGAACACCAACCAGAACACCAGTCAGAACACCAGTCAGAACACCAACCAGAACACCAGTCAGAACACCAGTCAGAACACCAGTCAGAACACCAACCAGAACACCAGTCAGAACACCAGTCAGAACACCAGTCAGAACACCAGCCAGAACACCAGTCAGAACACCAACCAGAACACCAACCAGAACACCAGTCAGAACACCAGTCAGAACACCAACCAGAACACCAGTCAGAACACCAGACCAGAACACCAGTCAGAACACCAGTCAGAACACCAACCAGAACACCAACCAGAACACCAACCAGAACACCAGTCAGAACACCAGTCAGAACACCAACCAGAACACCAGTCAGAACACCAGTCAGAACACCAACCAGAACACCAACCAGAACACCAGTCAGAACACCAGTCAGAACACCAGTCAGAACACCAACCAGAACACCAGACCAGAACACCAGTCAGAACACCAACCAGAACACCAGTCAGAACACCAACCAGAACACCAACCAGAACACCAGTCAGAACACCAGTCAGAACACCAGTCAGAACACCAGTCAGAACACCAACCAGAACACCAACCAGAACACCAGTCAGAACACCAACCAGAACACCAGTCAGAACACCAGTCAGAACACCAGTCAGAACACCAACCAGAACACCAGCCAGAACACCAGTCAGAACACCAACCAGAACACCAGTCAGAACACCAGTCAGAACACCAACCAGAACACCAGTCAGAACACCAACCAGAACACCAGTCAGAACACCAGTCAGAACACCAACCAGAACACCAGTCAGAACACCAACCAGAACACCAACCAGAACACCAGTCAGAACACCAACCAGAACACCAGTCAGAACACCAGTCAGAACACCAACCAGAACACCAGTCAGAACACCAGTCAGAACACCAGTCAGAACACCAACCAGAACACCAGTCAGAACACCAGTCAGAACACCAGTCAGAACACCAACCAGAACACCAGTCCAGAACACCAGTCAGAACACCAACCAGAACACCAGTCAGAACACCAGTCAGAACACCAGTCAGAACACCAACCAGAACACCAGTCAGAACACCAACCAGAACACCAACCAGAACACCAGTCAGAACACCAGTCAGAACACCAGTCAGAACACCAGTCAGAACACCAACCAGAACACCAGTCAGAACACCAGTCAGAACACCAACCAGAACACAGTCAGAACACCAACCAGAACACCAACCAGAACACCAGTCAGAACACCAGTCAGAACACCAGTCAGAACACCAACCAGAACACCAACCAGAACACCAACCAGAACACCAACCAGAACACCAGTCAGAACACCAACCAGAACACCAGTCAGAACACCAGTCAGAACACCAGTCAGAACACCAACCAGAACACCAGTCAGAACACCAGTCAGAACACCAACCAGAACACCAGTCAGAACACCAGTCAGAACACCAACCAGAACACCAGTCAGAACACCAGTCAGAACACCAACCAGAACACCAACCAGAACACCAGTCAGAACACCAGTCAGAACACCAACCAGAACACCAGTCAGAACACCAGTCAGAACACCAGTCAGAACACCAACCAGAACACCAGTCAGAACACCAGCCAGAACACCAGTCAGAACACCAGTCAGAACACCAACCAGAACACCAGTCAGAACACCAGTCAGAACACCAGTCAGAACACCAACCAGAACACCAGTCAGAACACCAGTCAGAACACCAGTCAGAACACCAACCAGAACACCAGTCAGAACACCAGTCAGAACACCAGTCAGAACACCAACCAGAACACCAGTCAGAACACCAGTCAGAACACCAACCAGAACACCAGTCAGAACACCACAGAACACCACAGAACACCAACAGAACACCAGTCAGAACACCAGTCAGAACACCAACCAGAACACCAGTCAGAACACCACAGAACACCAGTCAGAACACCAACCAGAACACCAGTCAGAACACCAGTCAGAACACCAGTCAGAACACCAACCAGAACACCAGTCAGAACACCAGTCAGAACACCAACCAGAACACCAACCAGAACACCAGTCAGAACACCAGTCAGAACACCAGTCAGAACACCAACCAGAACACCAGTCAGAACACCAGTCAGAACACCAGTCAGAACACCAACCAGAACACCAGTCAGAACACCAGTCAGAACACCAACCAGAACACCAGTCAGAACACCAGTCAGAACACCAACCAGAACACCAACCAGAACACCACCAGAACACCAGTCAGAACACCAGTCAGAACACCAGTCAGAACACCAACCAGAACACCAACCAGAACACCAGTCAGAACACCAGTCAGAACACCAACCAGAACACCAGTCAGAACACCAGTCAGAACACCAGTCAGAACACCAACCAGAACACCAGTCAGAACACCAGTCAGAACACCAACCAGAACACCAACCAGAACACCAGTCAGAACACCAGTCAGAACACCAGTCAGAACACCAACCAGAACACCAGTCAGAACACCAGTCAGAACACCAGTCAGAACACCAACCAGAACACCAGTCAGAACACCAGTCAGAACACCAACCAGAACACCAACCAGAACACCAGTCAGAACACCAGTCAGAACACCAGTCAGAACACCAGTCAGAACACCAACCAGAACACCAACCAGAACACCAGTCAGAACACCAGTCAGAACACCAGTCAGAACACCAACCAGAACACCAACCAGAACACCAGTCAGAACACCAACCAGAACACCAACCAGAACACCAGTCAGAACACCAGTCAGAACACCAACCAGAACACCAGTCAGAACACCAGTCAGAACACCAGCCAGAACACCAGTCAGAACACCAACCAGAACACCAGTCAGAACACCAACCAGAACACCAACCAGAACACCAGTCAGAACACCAGTCAGAACACCAACCAGAACACCAGCCAGAACACCAGTCAGAACACCAGTCAGAACACCAGTCAGAACACCAACCAGAACACCAGTCAGAACACCAGTCAGAACACCAGTCAGAACACCAACCAGAACACCAGTCAGAACACCAGTCAGAACACCAACCAGAACACCAACCAGAACACCAGTCAGAACACCAGTCAGAACACCAACCAGAACACCAGTCAGAACACCAGTCAGAACACCAGTCAGAACACCAACCAGAACACCAGTCAGAACACCAACCAGAACACCAGTCAGAACACCAGTCAGAACACCAGTCAGAACACCAGTCAGAACACCAACCAGAACACCAGTCAGAACACCAGTCAGAACACCAGTCAGAACACCAACCAGAACACCAACCAGAACACCAGTCAGAACACCAGTCAGAACACCAGTCAGAACACCAGTCAGAACACCAACCAGAACACCAGTCAGAACACCAGTCAGAACACCAACCAGAACACCAACCAGAACACCAGTCAGAACACCAGTCAGAACACCAACCAGAACACCAGTCAGAACACCAGTCAGAACACCAACCAGAACACCAGTCAGAACACCAGTCAGAACACCAACCAGAACACCAGTCAGAACACCAGTCAGAACACCAGTCAGAACACCAACCAGAACACCAACCAGAACACCAGTCAGAACACCAGTCAGAACACCAGTCAGAACACCAGTCAGAACACCAGTCAGAACACCAACCAGAACACCAGTCAGAACACCAGTCAGAACACCAGTCAGAACACCAACCAGAACACCAACCAGAACACCAGTCAGAACACCAGTCAGAACACCAACCAGAACACCAACCAGAACACCAACCAGAACACCAGTCAGAACACCAGTCAGAACACCAGTCAGAACACCAACCAGAACACCAGTCAGAACACCAGTCAGAACACCAGTCAGAACACCAACCAGAACACCAGTCAGAACACCAGTCAGAACACCAGTCAGAACACCAACCAGAACACCAGTCAGAACACCAGTCAGAACACCAGTCAGAACACCAACCAGAACACCAGTCAGAACACCAGTCAGAACACCAACCAGAACACCAGCCAGAACACCAGTCAGAACACCAGTCAGAACACCAACCAGAACACCAACCAGAACACCAGTCAGAACACCAGTCAGAACACCAACCAGAACACCAGTCAGAACACCAACCAGAACACCAGTCAGAACACCAGTCAGAACACCAGTCAGAACACCAACCAGAACACCAGTCAGAACACCAACCAGAACACCAGTCAGAACACCAGTCAGAACACCAACCAGAACACCAGTCAGAACACCAGTCAGAACACCAACCAGAACACCAACCAGAACACCAGTCAGAACACCAACCAGAACACCAGTCAGAACACCAGTCAGAACACCAACCAGAACACCAACCAGAACACCAGTCAGAACACCAGTCAGAACACCAACCAGAACACCAGTCAGAACACCAGTCAGAACACCAACCAGAACACCAACCAGAACACCAGTCAGAACACCAGTCAGAACACCAGTCAGAACACCAACCAGAACACCAGTCAGAACACCAACCAGAACACCAGTCAGAACACCAGTCAGAACACCAGTCAGAACACCAACCAGAACACCAGTCAGAACACCAACCAGAACACCAGTCAGAACACCAGTCAGAACACCAACCAGAACACCAACCAGAACACCAGTCAGAACACCAGTCAGAACACCAGTCAGAACACCAACCAGAACACCAACCAGAACACCAGTCAGAACACCAACCAGAACACCAGTCAGAACACCAGTCAGAACACCAGTCAGAACACCAACCAGAACACCAACCAGAACACCAGTCAGAACACCAGTCAGAACACCAGTCAGAACACCAACCAGAACACCAGTCAGAACACCAACCAGAACACCAGTCAGAACACCAACCAGAACACCAGTCAGAACACCAGTCAGAACACCAACCAGAACACCAGTCAGAACACCAGTCAGAACACCAGTCAGAACACCAACCAGAACACCAGTCAGAACACCAGTCAGAACACCAACCAGAACACCAGTCAGAACACCAGTCAGAACACCAACCAGAACACCAGTCAGAACACCAGTCAGAACACCAGTCAGAACACCAGTCAGAACACCAACCAGAACACCAGTCAGAACACCAACCAGAACACCAGTCAGAACACCAGTCAGAACACCAGTCAGAACACCAACCAGAACACCAGTCAGAACACCAGTCAGAACACCAGTCAGAACACCAACCAGAACACCAGTCAGAACACCAGTCAGAACACCAGTCAGAACACCAGTCAGAACACCAGTCAGAACACCAACCAGAACACCAACCAGAACACCAGTCAGAACACCAGTCAGAACACCAACCAGAACACCAGTCAGAACACCAGTCAGAACACCAACCAGAACACCAGTCAGAACACCAGTCAGAACACCAGTCAGAACACCAACCAGAACACCAATCAGAACACCAGTCAGAACACCAACCAGAACACCAGTCAGAACACCAACCAGAACACCAGTCAGAACACCAGTCAGAACACCAGCCAGAACACCAACCAGAACACCAGTCAGAACACCAGTCAGAACACCAACCAGAACACCAGTCAGAACACCAACCAGAACACCAGTCAGAACACCAGTCAGAACACCAACCAGAACACCAACCAGAACACCAGTCAGAACACCAGTCAGAACACCAACCAGAACACCAGTCAGAACACCAGTCAGAACACCAACCAGAACACCAGTCAGAACACCAACCAGAACACCAGTCAGAACACCAGTCAGAACACCAACCAGAACACCAGTCAGAACACCAACCAGAACACCAGTCAGAACACCAACCAGAACACCAGCCAGAACACCAGTCAGAACACCAGTCAGAACACCAGTCAGAACACCAGTCAGAACACCAACCAGAACACCAGTCAGAACACCAACCAGAACACCAACCAGAACACCAGTCAGAACACCAGTCAGAACACCAGTCAGAACACCAACCAGAACACCAGTCAGAACACCAACCAGAACACCAGTCAGAACACCAGTCAGAACACCAACCAGAACACCAGTCAGAACACCAGTCAGAACACCAGTCAGAACACCAACCAGAACACCAGTCAGAACACCAGTCAGAACACCAACCAGAACACCAGTCAGAACACCAGTCAGAACACCAGTCAGAACACCAACCAGAACACCAGTCAGAACACCAGTCAGAACACCAACCAGAACACCAGTCAGAACACCAACCAGAACACCAGTCAGAACACCAACCAGAACACCAGTCAGAACACCAGTCAGAACACCAACCAGAACACCAACCAGAACACCAGTCAGAACACCAGTCAGAACACCAGTCAGAACACCAACCAGAACACCAGTCAGAACACCAGTCAGAACACCAACCAGAACACCAGTCAGAACACCAGTCAGAACACCAGTCAGAACACCAACCAGAACACCAACCAGAACACCAGTCAGAACACCAGTCAGAACACCAACCAGAACACCAGTCAGAACACCAGTCAGAACACCAACCAGAACACCAGTCAGAACACCAACCAGAACACCAGTCAGAACACCAACCAGAACACCAGTCAGAACACCAGTCAGAACACCAACCAGAACACCAACCAGAACACCAGTCAGAACACCAGTCAGAACACCAACCAGAACACCAGTCAGAACACCAACCAGAACACCAGTCAGAACACCAGTCAGAACACCAGTCAGAACACCAACCAGAACACCAGTCAGAACACCAGTCAGAACACCAGTCAGAACACCAACCAGAACACCAGTCAGAACACCAACCAGAACACCAACCAGAACACCAGTCAGAACACCAACCAGAACACCAGTCAGAACACCAACCAGAACACCAGTCAGAACACCAACCAGAACACCAGTCAGAACACCAGTCAGAACACCAACCAGAACACCAACCAGAACACCAGTCAGAACACCAACCAGAACACCAGTCAGAACACCAACCAGAACACCAGTCAGAACACCAACCAGAACACCAGTCAGAACACCAGTCAGAACACCAGTCAGAACACCAGTCAGAACACCAACCAGAACACCAGTCAGAACACCAGTCAGAACACCAACCAGAACACCAGTCAGAACACCAACCAGAACACCAACCAGAACACCAGTCAGAACACCAACCAGAACACCAGTCAGAACACCAGTCAGAACACCAACCAGAACACCAGTCAGAACACCAACCAGAACACCAACCAGAACACCAGTCAGAACACCAGTCAGAACACCAACAGAACACCAACCAGAACACCAGTCAGAACACCAACCAGAACACCAGTCAGAACACCAACCAGAACACCAGTCAGAACACCAGTCAGAACACCAGTCAGAACACCAACCAGAACACCAGCCAGAACACCAGTCAGAACACCAGTCAGAACACCAGTCAGAACACCAACCAGAACACCAGTCAGAACACCAGTCAGAACACCAACCAGAACACCAGTCAGAACACCAGTCAGAACACCAACCAGAACACCAGTCAGAACACCAGTCAGAACACCAGTCAGAACACCAACCAGAACACCAGTCAGAACACCAGTCAGAACACCAGTCAGAACACCAACCAGAACACCAGTCAGAACACCAGTCAGAACACCAACCAGAACACCAGTCAGAACACCAGTCAGAACACCAATCAGAACACCAACCAGAACACCAGTCAGAACACCAGTCAGAACACCAACCAGAACACCAGTCAGAACACCAACCAGAACACCAGTCAGAACACCAGTCAGAACACCAACCAGAACACCAGTCAGAACACCAGTCAGAACACCAACCAGAACACCAACCAGAACACCAGTCAGAACACCAGTCAGAACACCAGTCAGAACACCACCAGAACACCAGTCAGAACACCAGTCAGAACACCAACCAGAACACCAACCAGAACACCAGTCAGAACACCAGTCAGAACACCAGTCAGAACACCAACCAGAACACCAACCAGAACACCAGTCAGAACACCAGTCAGAACACCAACCAGAACACCAGTCAGAACACCAGTCAGAACACCAGTCAGAACACCAGTCAGAACACCAGTCAGAACACCAACCAGAACACCAGTCAGAACACCAACCAGAACACCAGTCAGAACACCAGTCAGAACACCAACCAGAACACCAACCAGAACACCAACCAGAACACCAGTCAGAACACCAGTCAGAACACCAACCAGAACACCAACCAGAACACCAGTCAGAACACCAGTCAGAACACCAGTCAGAACACCAGTCAGAACACCAACCAGAACACCAACCAGAACACCAACCAGAACACCAGTCAGAACACCAGTCAGAACACCAGTCAGAACACCAACCAGAACACAGTCAGAACACCAACCAGAACACCAACCAGAACACAGTCAGAACACCAGTCAGAACACCAGTCAGAACACCAACCAGAACACCAGTCAGAACACCAACCAGAACACCAGTCAGAACACCAGTCAGAACACCAACCAGAACACCAACCAGAACACCAGTCAGAACACCAGTCAGAACACCAGTCAGAACACCAACCAGAACACCAACCAGAACACCAGTCAGAACACCAGTCAGAACACCAACCAGAACACAGTCAGAACACCAACCAGAACACCAGTCAGAACACCAACCAGAACACCAGTCAGAACACCAGTCAGAACACCAACCAGAACACCAGTCAGAACACCAGTCAGAACACCAGTCAGAACACCAACCAGAACACCAGTCAGAACACCAACCAGAACACCAACCAGAACACCAGTCAGAACACCAACCAGAACACCAGTTAGAACACCAGTCAGAACACCAACCAGAACACCAGTCAGAACACCAGTCAGAACACCAGTCAGAACACCAGTCAGAACACCAGTCAGAACACCAGTCAGAACACCAGTCAGAACACCAGTCAGACAGTTTGTGTTGCTGTAACTTTCTTTACGTAACAGTGGATTGATGCAAATCATCCTGATTCTACCATGTAGGCAGAAGCTGCTGTGTAGTTAGCTTTTAATTGATGTCATGATGTTTCCCTCTTTGGGTACAGCGAGCACCATCCCCCTCTCTCTGCACCATCCCCCTCTCTCTGCACCATCCCCCTCTCTCTCTGCACCATCCCCCTCTCTCTGCACCATCCCTCTCTCTCTCTGCACCATCCCTCTCTCTCTGCACCATCCCCCTCTCTCTGCACCATCCCTCTCTCTCTGCACCATCCCCCTCTCTCTCTGCACCATCCCTCTCTCTCTGCACCATCCCCCTCTCTCTGCACCATCCCTCTCTCTCTGCACCATCCCCCTCTCTCTGCACCATCCCTCTCTCTCTGCACCATCCCCCTCTCTCTCTGCACCATCCCCCTCTCTCTGCACCATCCCTCTCTCTCTGCACCATCCCCCTCTCTCTGCACCATCCCTCTCTCTCTGCACCATCCCCCCCTCTCTCTGCACCATCCCCCTCTCTCTGCACCATCCCCCTCTCTCTGCACCATCCCCCTCTCTCTGCACCATCCCCCTCTCTCTGCACCATCCCCCTCTCTCTGCACCATCCCCCTCTCTCTGCACCATCCCCCTCTCTCTCTGCACCATCCCCCTCTCTCTGCACCATCCCCCTCTCTCTCTGCACCATCCCCCTCTCTCTCTGCACCATCCCCCTCTCTCTGCACCATCCCCCTCTCTCTCTGCACCATCCCCCTCTCTCTGCACCATCCCTCTCTCTCTGCACCATCCCCCTCTCTCTGCACCATCCCCCTCTCTCTGCACCATCCCCCTCTCTCTGCACCATCCCCCTCTCTCTGCACCATCCCCCTCTCTCTGCACCATCCCCCTCTCTCTGCACCATCCCCCTCTCTCTGCACCATCCCCCTCTCTCTGCACCATCCCCCTCTCTCTGCACCATCCCCCTCTCTCTCTGCACCATCCCCCTCTCTCTGCACCATCCCCCTCTCTCTGCACCATCCCCCTCTCTCTCTGCACCATCCCCCTCTCTCTGCACCATCCCCCTCTCTCTGCACCATCCCCCTCTCTCTGCACCATCCCCCTCTCTCTGCACCATCCCCCTCTCTCTGCACCATCCCTCTCTCTCTGCACCATCCCCCTCTCTCTGCACCATCCCCCTCTCTCTGCACCATCCCCCTCTCTCTGCACCATCCCCCTCTCTCTGCACCATCCCCCTCTCTCTCTGCACCATCCCCCTCTCTCTGCACCATCCCTCTCTCTCTGCACCATCCCCCTCTCTCTGCACCATCCCCCTCTCTCTGCACCATCCCCCTCTCTCTGCACCATCCCCCTCTCTCTCTGCACCATCCCCCTCTCTCTGCACCATCCCCCTCTCTCTCTGCACCATCCCTCTCTCTCTGCACCATCCCCCTCTCTCTGCACCATCCCCCTCTCTCTCTGCACCATCCCCCTCTCTCTGCACCATCCCTCTCTCTCTGCACCATCCCCCTCTCTCTCTGCACCATCCCTCTCTCTCTGCACCATCCCCCTCTCTCTGCACCATCCCTCTCTCTCTCTGCACCATCCCCCTCTCTCTCTGCACCATCCCTCTCTCTCTGCACCATCCCTCTCTCTCTGCACCATCCCCCTCTCTCTCTGCACCATCCCCCTCTCTCTGCACCATCCCTCTCTCTCTGCACCATCCCCCTCTCTCTCTGCACCATCCCCCTCTCTCTGCACCATCCCTCTCTCTCTCTGCACCATCCCTCTCTCTCTGCACCATCCCCCTCTCTCTGCACCATCCCTCTCTCTCTCTGCACCATCCCCCTCTCTCTGCACCATCCCTCTCTCTCTCTGCACCATCCCCCTCTCTCTGCACCATCCCCCTCTCTCTGCACCATCCCCCTCTCTCTGCACCATCCCCCTCTCTCTGCACCATCCCTCTCTCTCTGCACCATCCCTCTCTCTCTGCACCATCCCCCTCTCTCTGCACCATCCCCCTCTCTCTCTGCACCATCCCCCTCTCTCTGCACCATCCCCCTCTCTCTGCACCATCCCCCTCTCTCTCTGCACCATCCCCCTCTCTCTGCACCATCCCTCTCTCTCTGCACCATCCCCCTCTCTCTGCACCATCCCCCTCTCTCTCTGCACCATCCCCCTCTCTCTCTGCACCATCCCCCTCTCTCTCTGCACCATCCCCCTCTCTCTGCACCATCCCCCTCTCTCTCTGCACCATCCCTCTCTCTCTGCACCATCCCCCTCTCTCTGCACCATCCCCCACTCTCTGCACCATCCCCCTCTCTCTCTGCACATCCCTCTCTCTCTGCACCATCCCCCTCTCTCTGCACCATCCCCCACTCTCTGCACCATCCCCCTCTCTCTGCACCATCCCCCTCTCTCTGCACCATCCCTCTCTCTCTGCACCATCCCTCTCTCTCTGCACCATCCCTCTCTCTCTGCACCATCCCCCTCTCTCTGCACCATCCCCCTCTCTCTGCACCATCCCTCTCTCTCTGCACCATCCCCCTCTCTCTGCACCATCCCCCTCTCTCTGCACCATCCCCCTCTCTCTGCACCATCCCCCTCTCTCTGCACCATCCCCCTCTCTCTCTGCACCATCCCCCTCTCTCTCTGCACCATCCCTCTCTCTCTGCACCATCCCCCTCTCTCTGCACCATCCCCCACTCTCTGCACCATCCCCCTCTCTCTGCACCATCCCCCTCTCTCTGCACCATCCCTCTCTCTCTGCACCATCCCTCTCTCTCTGCACCATCCCTCTCTCTCTGCACCATCCCCCTCTCTCTGCACCATCCCCCTCTCTCTGCACCATCCCCCTCTCTCTGCACCATCCCCCTCTCTCTGCACCATCCCCCTCTCTCTGCACCATCCCCCTCTCTCTGCACCATCCCTCTCTCTCTGCACCATCCCTCTCTCTCTGCACCATCCCCCTCTCTCTGCACCATCCCCCTCTCTCTGCACCATCCCTCTCTCTCTCTGCACCATCCCTCTCTCTCTCTGCACCATCCCCCTCTCTCTGCACCATCCCCCTCTCTCTCTGCACCATCCCCCCCTCTCTCTGCACCATCCCTCTCTCTCTGCACCATCCCTCTCTCTCTGCACCATCCCCCCCTCTCTCTGCACCATCCCCCTCTCTCTGCACCATCCCTCTCTCTCTGCACCATCCCCCTCTCTCTCTGCACCATCCCCCCCTCTCTCTGCACCATCCCCCTCTCTCTCTGCACCATCCCCCTCTCTCTCTCTCTCTCCTACACTCAGTTAGCTTTCAGGCAGGTCATAAATTCCTGGATGAGATTCTTCCTCAAGGTCAGACAGTATAGAGAGAGAGAGTGAGTTTTCATAGGGAGAACAAAGGGACTTCTTCCACCTCACAGAACTTGAGAACTGAACAATATTCATGAAGAATGTATAAACCGGTCGGTGAAGTAGCCAGCTACGAACTGGTCCGTTTGGTACAATTTTTGTGAAACTCGTGAGAGACAATACAGCCACGTTACCATAACCCTGTTTATACAACAGTCTCAGTTATGAGGCTTACACCTAATGGTTGTATGGGATGAATGAGTAAAGATGAAACTATTTGTGAAATTATGTAATGTGATTTTAAACTGTTTAATGAAGGAAACTCCAATTCCCTTTGGAGTTGAACTAAATCATAGGCCCACCCCATGAGTACAGACATTGATCTGGCGTCGTGGGACAGCCCCTTTCTGCTCTCCCGAATATAACCCCCCCACCTTGGGAATTTCTCTTCAGACCATGCTTCTATCGAATACAGAAGGGGCTAAGGTTTGAGTAGAGACCAGCTTACCTCGATAAACACGAGCGGGTTAAGGTTTGAGTAGAGACCAGCTTACCTCGATAAACACGAGCGGGCTAAGGTTTGAGTAGAGACCAGCTTACCTCGATAAACACGAGCGGGTTAAGGTTTGAGTGGAGACCAGCTTACCTCGATAAACACGAGCGGGTTAAGGTTTGAGTAGAGACCAGCTTACCTCGATAAACACGAGCGGGTTAAGGTTTGAGTAGAGACCAGCTTACCTCGATAAACACGAGCGGGTTAAGGTTTGAGTAGAGACCAGCTTACCTCGATAAACACGAGCGGGCTAAGGTTTGAGTAGAGACCAGCTTACCTCGATAAACACGAGCGGGTTAAGGTTTGAGTGGAGACCAGCTTACCTCGATAAACACGAGTGGGTTAAGGTTTGAGTGGAGACCAGCTTACCTCGATAAACACGAGAGGCCTAAGGTTTGAGTAGAGACCAGCTTACCTCGATAAACACGAGCGGGTTAAGGTTTGAGTGGAGACCAGCTTACCTCGATAAACACGAGAGGCCTAAGGTTTGAGTAGAGACCAGCTTACCTCGATAAACACGAGCGGGTTAAGGTTTGACACCCGTTGTTGAATTGTTAACCATCCCACGTCGTTAAACTCTGAGACTATCTAACCGACAGAATAAGAACAAATCTTTGATGCTAATTACTAGTCTGCAGCTAGGAATTCGGTATCATTGAACGCGAAGAACGACAACCACCGAAACATCTATTCTATAACGACATGAATGAATGTTACTCTGAACTATCCATTCTAACCACGGCAGAGAGAGAGAGAGAGAGAGAGAGAGAGAGAGAGAGCGGGCGGACAAACTCTCCAACAGAAACAAACTTTCCAACAGAGATCACGGCGACACACTGAGCGTAAATATATATATATATTGATTGCAGTTATTCCCGAATGAGTGAGCGTTCATGTGCAAAGGTTTAGCATTTCAATTGTTATAATTATCACTTTGTAGTGTCTCATCTCAGCTGACCCCCTACTTCCCTTTTGTCCACCAAGCCGCCATGCCGGTTTATCCCACTAGGGAAACTCCGCTATCATTTCCTTGTAACTATATCTACTGTTTGTTTGTGTGCATTTCTGTGAATTACCTAGTTAGTCAATACATTATTTTAACCTGTTGGGTCTAGGGGGCAGCATTTGCACGTCTGGATAAAAAAAATGTACCCGATTTAATCTGGTTACTAATCCTACCCAGTAACTAGAATATGCATATACTTATTATATATGGATAGAAAACACTCTAAAGTTTCCAAAACTGTTTGAATGGTGTCTGTGAGTATAACAGAACTCATTTGGCAGGCAAAACCCTGAGACATTTTCTGACAGGAAGTGGATACCTGATGTGTTGTATTGACTTTAAACCTATCCCATTGAAAAACACAGGGGTTTAGGAATATTTTGGCACTTCCTATTGCTTCCACTAGATGTCACCAGCCTTTACAAAGTGTTTTGAGTCTTCTGGAGGGAGATCTGACCGAACAAGAGCCATGGAACGATGATGTCCCATTAGACACCTGGCGCGCGAGTTCATGTTGGGTACCCTCGTTCCAATACGTTATAAAAGAGTATGCATTCGTCCACCTTGAATATTATTCATGTTCTGGTTAAAAAAGGCCCTAATGATTTATGCTATACAACGTTTGACATGTTTGAACGAACGGAAATATATTTTTTCCCCTCGTTCATGACGAGAAGTCCGGCTGGCTTACATCATGTGCTAACGAGACAGAGATTTTTGGACATAAATGATGAGCTTTTTTGAACAAAACTACATTCGTTATGGACCTGTGATACCTGGAAGTGACATCTGATGAAGAGAATCAAAGGTAATGGATTATTTACATAGTATTTTTGATTTTAGATCTCCCCAACATGACGTCTAGTCTGTATCGCAACGCGTATTTTTCTGGGCGCAGTGCTCAGATTATTGCAAAGTGTGATTTCCCAGTAAGGTTATTTTTAAATCTGGCAAGTTGATTGCGTTCAAGAGATGTAAATCTATAATTCTTTAAATGACAATATAATATTTTACCAATGTTTTCTAATTTTAATTATTTAATTTGTTACGCTGACTTGACTGCCGGTTATTGGAGGGAAACGATTTCCTCAACATCAATGCCAGAGTAAAACGCTGTTTTTGGATATAAATATGAACTTGATAGAACTAAAAATGCATGCATTGTCTAACATAATGTCCTAGGAGTGTCATCTGATGGACATTGTAAAAGGTTAGTGCATCATTTTAGCTGGTTTTATGGTTTTGGTGACCCTGTCTTTGACTTGACAAAACATTACACACAACTCTTGTAAATGTACTGTCCTAACATACTCTAAATTTATGCTTTCGCCGTAAAACCTTTTTGAAATCGTAAAACGTGGTTAGATTAAGGAGATGTTTATCTTTCAAATGGTGTAACATAGTTGTATTTTTGAAAAATTTGAATTTTGACATTTATTTGGATTCAAATTTGCCGCTCTTGAAATGCACCTGCTGTTGATGGAGTGCACCACGGGTGGCACGCTAGCGTCCCACCTAGCCCCAAGAGGTTAAGACACAATTGATGTATGGATGACTCATAGTGAAGACTGGGTTCGTGCCGATAACCAACAATTTACGACGTTTGGAATGAGACTAACGTGAGGTAAAGAATAATTGATTAATCAGAAGACTAAGTAATCAGATATTAAAATATCTGAAGAGTTATATTAGGAAAATTATAACTTTGTGATCTGAAGATTTTCCTTGGTGCCCCGACTTCCTAGTTAATTACAGTCACATGATTAAGTTAGTTTAATCACATAATAATAATTACAGCAAATTTATTTGATAAAAATAAGTCTTCAGTTTAATGATGCCAAAGACACGACATTGCATTTCCATCTACCCAAAGAAAGTTAGGCTGTCATTAGCATCGCTAACGGCTAGACAAAGACAGTTAGGATGTCATTAGCATCGCTAACGGCTAGACAAAGTGGTAGACACAGGCCCTATGTGCGCCGCACACAGCATGGCTTCACATTCAGCTAAGCTTGCCAGTTTCACACCAGGCCAGTGTCAAATGAAAGCTACTGGACTGAATGAAATAAATACTGCCCTGAGTCCAGATCTGACAGGAAAGCGAATTATGCATAATTTCAACAGCAGGCGATTTTATCTTTCATTAGTGGGATGAGACATTTTTGCAAATGCATTAAAAATAAAAAAACAGAAATACCTTATTAACATAAGTATTCAGACCATTTGCTATGAGACTCAGGTGCATCCTGTTTCTATTGACCATCCTTGAAATGTTTCTACAACTTGATTGGAGTCCACCTGTGGTAAATTCCTTATATAGACAGGCACACACCTGTCTATATAAGGACGCACAGTTGACAGTGCCAGTCAGAGCAAAAACCAAGTCATGAGGTTGAAGGAATTATCCGTAGAGCTCCGAGACAGGATTGTGTCGAGGCACAGATCTGGGGAAGGGTACCAAAACATTTCTGCAGCATTGAAGGTCCCCAAGAACACAGTGGCCTCCATTATTCTTAAATGGAAAAAGTTTGGAACCACCAAGACTCTTCCTAAAGCTGGCTGCCGGTCAAACTGACCAATCGGGGAAGAAGGGCTTTGGTCAGGGAGGTGGTCACTCTGACAGAGCTCCAGAGTTCCTCTGTGGAGATGAAAGAAACTTCCAGAAAGACAACCATCTCTGCAGCACTCCACCAATCAGGCCTTTATGGTAGAGTGGCCAGATGGAAGCCACTCCTCAGTAAAAGGCACATGACAGCCCCCTTGGAGTTTGCCAAAGGGCACCTAAAGACTTTCAGACCATGAGAAACCAGATTCTCTGGTCTGATGAAACTGAGATTGAACTCTTTGACCTGAATGCCAAGTATCACGTCTGGAGGAAACCTGGCACCATCCCTACGGTGGAGCATGGTGGTGGCAGTTTTTCAGCGGCAGTGACTGGGAGACTAGTCAGGATCGAGAGAAAGATGAACGGAGCAAAGTACAGATAGATCCTTGATGAAAACCTGCTCCAGAGCGCTCAGGACTTCAGACTGGGGCGAAGGTTCACCTTCCAACAGGACAACGACCCTAAGCACCCAGCCAAGACAACGAAGGAGTGGCTTCGGGACAAGTCTCTGAATGTCCTTTGAGTGTCCCAGCCAGAGCCCGGACTTGAACCCGATCAAACATCTGTGGAGAGACCTGAAAATAGCTGTGCAGCGACGCTCCCCATCCAACCTGACAGAGCTTGAGAGGATCTACAGAGTAGAATGGGAGAAACTCCCCAAATACAGGTGTGCCAAGCTTGTAGCGTCATACCCAAGAAGACTTGAGGCTGTAATCGCTGCCAAAGGTGCTTCAACAAAGTACTGAGTAAAAGGTCTGAAAACTTTCAGAATGCGCTGTAGCCTAGATTAAAAATGGCATTATTATAATATGTTTTCCTGATGGGTTTCCAAATCTTCCCCTGTAGGCCTAATGTACATGGAGCCCTGAGCCACGCAGACAGGGAAATGCCTTTGTTGCCTCTTCAGAAATGTGGTTTATTATTGGTTAATTGCACATTATTGTTTGAATAAATCGTGATGACATAAAAAAATAAAAAAAGGCCAAACTAATTTGACCAGGTTAAACATTTTCACTGGCATCCTTGTAACTGCTAAAAAAAAAAATATGTGTCGCACAGCCAAGTGAAACGGTCACAAATGTGACTGTTTGGTCACAGTATCGAACCCTGGTGACCTCAGTCTTCTTAGACCAGTGAGGGTGATACACTGCCCTGTGGACGGACGGTCAGATAGACACCCCGTCAGGACCCACCTGCACACCATTTAACAGTTTCATGTTACTGTGATGCTGGGTAGGAGGGGCGTTAAGCTCTGCTGGGCAGGAGGGTCATGAAGCTCTGCTGGGTATGAGGGTCATGAAGCTCTGCAGGTTAGGAGGATCATTAAGCTCTGCTGGGTAAGAGGATCATTAAGCTCTCCTGGGTAGGATGATCATTAAGCTCTGCTGGGTAAGAGGGGTGTTAAGCTCTGCTGGGTAGGATGATCATTAAGCTCTGCTGGGTAGGATGATCATTAAGCTCTGCTGGGTAAGAGGGGCGTTAAGCTCTGCTGGGTAGGATGATCATTAAGCTCTGCTGGGTAAGAGGGGCGTTAAGCTCTGCTGGGTAGGAGGATCATTAAGCTCTGCTGGGTAAGAGGATCATTAAGCTCTCCTGGGTAGGATGATCATTAAGCTCTGCTGGGTAGGATGATCATTAAGCTCTCCTGGGTAGGAGGATCATTAAGCTCTGCTGGGTAGGATGATCATTAAGCTCTGCTGGGTAGGAGGGGCGTTAAGCTCTGCTGGGCAGGAGGGTCATGAAGCTCTGCTGGGTATGAGGGTCATGAAGCTCTGCAGGTTAGGAGGATCATGAAGCTCTGCTGGGTAAGAGGATCATTAAGCTCTGCTGGGTAAGAGGATCATTAAGCTCTGCTGGGTAGGATGATCATTAAGCTCTGCTGGGTAGGAGGGGCGTTAAGCTCTGCTGGGTAAGAGGATCATTAAGCTCTGCTGGGTAGGAGGGGCGTTAAGCTCTGCTGGGTAGGAGGATCATTAAGCTCTGCTGGGTAAGAGGATCATTAAGCTCTGCTGGGTAGGATGATCATTAAGCTCTGCTGGGTAGGAGGGGCGTTAAGCTCTGCTGGGTAAGAGGATCATTAAGCTCTGCTGGGTAAGAGGATCATTAAGCTCTGCTGGGTAGGAGGGGCGTTAAGCTCTGCTGGGTAAGAGGATCATTAAGCTCTGCTGGGTAAGAGGATCATTAAGCTCTGCTGGGTAGGAGGGGCGTTAAGCTCTGCTGGGTAGGAGGATCATTAAGCTCTGCTGGGTAGGAGGATCATTAAGCTCTGCTGGGTAGGATGATCATTAAGCTCTGCTGGGTAGGAGGATCATTAAGCTCTGCTGGGTAGGAGGGGCGTTAAGCTCTGCTGGGTAGGAGGATCATTAAGCTCTGCTGGGTAGGAGGATCATTAAGCTCTGCTGGGTAGGATGATCATTAAGCTCTGCTGGGTAGGAGGATCATTAAGCTCTGCTGGGTAGGAGGGGCGTTAAGCTCTGCAGGGTAGGAGGATCATTAAGCTCTGCTGGGTAGGAGGATCATTAAGCTCTGCTGGGTAGGATGATCATTAAGCTCTGCTGGGTAAGAGGGGCGTTAAGCTCTGCTGGGTAGGAGGATCATTAAGCTCTGCTGGGTAGGAGGATCATTAAGCTCTGCTGGGTAGGAGGATCATTAAGCTCTGCTGGGTAGGAGGATCATTAAGCTCTGCTGGGTAGGAGGATCATTAAGCTCTGCTGGGTAGGAGGATCATTAAGCTCTGCTGGGTAGGAGATTCATTAAGCTCTGCTGGGTAAGAGGATCATTAAGCTCTGCTGGGTAGGAGATTCATTAAGCTCTGCTGGGTAAGAGGGGCGTTAAGCTCTGCTGGGTAGGAGGATCATTAAGCTCTGCTGGGTAGGAGGATCATTAAGCTCTGCTGGGTAGGAGGATTATTAAGCTCTGCTGGGTAGGAGGATCATGAAGCTCTGCTGGGCAGGAGGATCATTAAGCTCTGCTGGGTAGGAGGGTCAGTGGTGGAGTGGTCAGAGGAGAGAAAAGAGACAGAGATAATGATTGTATAGAGACAGAGATACAGATTGTATACAGACAGAGATAATGATTGTATAGAGACAGAGATAATGATTGTATAGAGACAGAGATACTGATTGTATAGAGACAGAGATACTGATTGTATAGAGACAGAGATACTGATTGTATAGAGACAGAGATACTGATTGTATAGAGACAGAGATACTGATTGCATAGAGACAGAGATAATGATTGTATAGAGACAGAGATACTGATTGTATAGAGACAGAGATACAGATTGTATAGAGACAGAGATACGGATTGTATAGAGACAGAGATACAGATTGTATAGAGACAGAGATACTGATTGTATAGAGACAGAGATACTGATTGTATAGAGACAGAGATAATGATTGCATAGAGACAGAGATACTGATTGATACAGACATAGTTCAGAGAGCTTCCCCTGTGGTGGCTCATTAAAGTTGAATCACTTTCAGTGAGGTTTACCCTACCTGCCTGGCCCTGCCTGGCCCTGCCTGTCTCCCACCCAGCAGACCTGCCTGGCCCTGGGGAGCTGCCCGCTGTAGATCCCACGCTTCCTGTTTCCTCCTGCTGCTCCCTGAGGTCCATGAGAGAGAGAGAGAGATGGGGAGCGGCCCGCTGTAGATCCCACGCTTCCTGTTTCCTCCTGCTGCTCCCTGAGGTCCATGAGAGAGAGAGAGATGGGGAGCGGCCCGCTGTAGATCCCACGCTTCCTGTTTCCTCCTGCTGCTCCCTGAGGTCCATGAGAGAGAGAGAGATGGGGAGCGGCCCGCTGTAGATCCCACGCTTCCTGTTTCCTCCTGCTGCTCCCTGAGGTCCATGAGAGAGAGAGAGATGGGGAGCGGCCCGCTGTAGATCCCCACGCTGGTCGTCTTGGACCCCTCGTTAGAATACAGCCTTGTTGTTCAGAAGCAGTAAGGCTTTATTCACTAAACCTTCTCTGTGGGTGACGGTACGACCCCAATGAAAGGTCAGAGAGAAGCAGTGTTTTTAATGGAATGGCACTTAAAGGAAGAGGGTAGGAAGGAGGGAGGGACTGGGCAGGGATTAAGGAGGAGTCTGGATCCATTTGGAGATGTCCCTGTCTTGTTGATGTCTGATTACCGTACTACTGGTCTATTACCGTCATTTTGTAACATCCCTGTGGAAACACAGTGGGTAACATCCCTATGGAAACACAGTGGGTAACATCCCCATGGAAACACAGTGGGTAACATCCCTATGGAAACAGTGGGTAACATCCCTATGGAAACACAGTGGGTAACATCCCTGTGGAAACACAGTGGGTAACATCCCTATGGAAACACAGTGGGTAACATCCCCATGGAAACACAGTGGGTAACATCCCCATGGAAACACAGTGGGTAACATCCCTATGGAAACAGTGGGTAACATCCCTATGGAAACACAGTGGGTAACATCCCTGTGGAAACACAGTGGGTAACATCCCTATGGAAACAGTGGGTAACATCCCTATGGAAACACAGTGGGTAACATCCCCATGGAAACAGGGGGTAACATCCCTATGGAAACACAGTGGGTAACATCCCCATGGAAACAGTGGGGAACATCCCTATGGAAACACAGTGGGTAACATCCCCATGGAAACAGTGGGGAACATCCCTATGGAAACACAGTGGGTAACATCCCTATGGAAACACAGTGGGTAACATCCCTATGGAAACACAGTGGGTAACATCCCTATGGAAACACAGTGGGTAACATCCCCATGGAAACACAGTGGGTAACATCCCTATGGAAACACAGTGGGTAACATCCCCATGGAAACACAGTGGGTAACATCCCCATGGAAACACAGTGGGTAACATCCCCATGGAAACAGTGGGTAACATCCCTATGGAAACACAGTGGGTAACATCCCCATGGAAACAGGGGGTAACATCCCTATGGAAACACAGTGGGTAACATCCCCATGGAAACAGTGGGGAACATCCCTATGGAAACACAGTGGGTAACATCCCTATGGAAACACAGTGGGTAACATCCCTATGGAAACACAGTGGGTAACATCCCTATGGAAACACAGTGGGTAACATCCCCATGGAAACACAGTGGGTAACATCCCTATGGAAACACAGTGGGTAACATCCCCATGGAAACACAGTGGGTAACATCCCTATGGAAACAGTGTTATTATCCCCATAGAAACACAGTGGGTAACATCCCTATGGAAACAGTGTTATTATCCCCATGGAAACACAGTGGGTAACATCCCTATGGAAACACAGTGGGTAACATCCCCATGGAAACACAGTGGGTAACATCCCTATGGAAACACAGTGGGTAACATCCCCATGGAAACACAGTGGGTAACATCCCTATGGAAACACAGTGGGTAACATCCCCATGGAAACACAGTGGGTAACATCACTATGGAAACACAGTGGGTAACATCCCCATGGAAACACAGTGGGTAACATCCCTATGGAAACACAGTGGGTAACATCCCTATGGAAACACAGTGGGTAACATCCCCATGGAAACACAGTGGGTAACATCCCCATGGAAACACAGTGGGTAACATCACTATGGAAACACAGTGGGTAACATCCCTATGGAAACACAGTGGGTAACATCCCCATGGAAACACAGTGGGTAACATCACTATGGAAACACAGTGGGTAACATCCCTATGGAAACAGTGTTATTATCCCCATGGAAACACAGCGGGTAACATCCCTATGGAAACACAGTGGGTAACATCCCCATGGAAACACAGTGGGTAACATCCCCATGGAAACACAGCGGGTAACAACACTATGGAAACACAGTGGGTAACATCTCTATGGAAACACAGTGGGTAACATCCCTATGGAAACACAGTGGGTAACATCCCTATGGAAACACAGTGGGTAACATCCCCATGGAAACACAGTGGGTAACATCACTATGGAAACACAGTGGGTAACATCCCTATGGAAACAGTGTTATTATCCCCATGGAAACACAGCGGGTAACATCCCTATGGAAACACAGTGGGTAACATCCCCATGGAAACACAGTGGGTAACATCCCCATGGAAACACAGCGGGTAACAACACTATGGAAACACAGTGGGTAACATCTCTATGGAAACACAGTGGGTAACATCCCTATGGAAACACAGTGGGTAACATCCCCATGGAAACACAGCGGGTAACATCCCTATGGAAACACAGTGGGTAACATATCTATGGAAACACAGTGGGTAACATCCCCATGGAAACACAGTGGGTAACATCCCTATGGAAACACAGTGGGTAACATCCCTATGGAAACACAGTAGATTACATCCCCATGGAAACACAGTGGGTAATATCCCCATGGAAACACAGTGGGTAACATCCCTATGGAAACACAGTGGGTAACATCCCTATGGAAACACAGTGGGTAACATCCCTATGGAAACAGTGGGTAACATCCCCATGGAAACACAGTGGGTAACATCCCTATGGAAACACAGTGGGTAACATCCCTATGGAAACACAGTGGGTAACATCCCTATGGAAACACAGTGGGTAACATCCCCATGGAAACACAGTGCGTAATATCCCCATGGAAACACAGTGTGTAACATTCCTATGGAAACACAGTGGGTAACATCCCCATGGAAACACAGTGGGTAACATCCCTATGGAAACACAGTGGGTAACATCCCTATGGAAACACAGCGGGTAACATCCCTGTGGAAACACAGTGGGTAACATCCCTATGGAAACACATTGGGTAACATCCCTATGGAAACACAGTGGGTAACATCCCCATGGAAACACAGTGGGTAACAACCCCATGGAAACACAGTGTGTAACATCCCTATGGAAACACAGTGGGTAACATCTCTTTGGAAACACAGTGGGTAACATCCCTATGGAAACACAGTGGGTAACATCCCTGTGGAAACACAGTGGGTAACATCCCTATGGAAACACAGTGGGTAACATCCCCATGGAAACAGTGGGGAACATCCCTATGGAAACACAGTGGGTAACATCCCTATGGAAACACAGTGGGTAACATCCCTATGGAAACACAGTGGGTAACATCCCTATGGAAACAGAGTGGGTAACATCCCCATGGAAACACAGTGGGTAACATCCCTATGGAAACACAGTGGGTAACATCCCCATGGAAACACAGTGGGTAACATCCCCATGGAAACACAGTGGGTAACATCCCCATGGAAACACAGTGGGTAACATCCCTATGGAAACACAGTGGGTAACATCCCCATGGAAACACAGTGGGTAACATCACTATGGAAACACAGTGGGTAACATCCCCATGGAAACACAGTGGGTAACATCCCTATGGAAACACAGTGGGTAACATCCCTATGGAAACACAGTGGGTAACATCCCCATGGAAACACAGTGCGTAATATCCCCATGGAAACACAGTGTGTAACATTCCCATAGAAACACAGTGGGTAACATCCCTATGGAAACAGTGTTATTATCCCCATGGAAACACAGTGGGTAACATCCCTATGGAAACACAGTGGGTAACATCCCCATGGAAACACAGTGGGTAACATCCCTATGGAAACACAGTGGGTAACATCCCCATGGAAACACAGTGGGTAACATCCCTATGGAAACACAGTGGGTAACATCCCCATGGAAACACAGTGGGTAACATCACTATGGAAACACAGTGGGTAACATCCCCATGGAAACACAGTGGGTAACATCCCTATGGAAACACAGTGGGTAACATCCCTATGGAAACACAGTGGGTAACATCCCCATGGAAACACAGTGGGTAACATCCCTATGGAAACACAGTGGGTAACATCCCCATGGAAACACAGTGGGTAACATCACTATGGAAACACAGTGGGTAACATCCCTATGGAAACAGTGTTATTATCCCCATGGAAACACAGCGGGTAACATCCCTATGGAAACACAGTGGGTAACATCCCCATGGAAACACAGTGGGTAACATCCCCATGGAAACACAGCGGGTAACAACACTATGGAAACACAGTGGGTAACATCTCTATGGAAACACAGTGGGTAACATCCCTATGGAAACACAGTGGGTAACATCCCTATGGAAACACAGTGGGTAACATCCCCATGGAAACACAGTGGGTAACATCACTATGGAAACACAGTGGGTAACATCCCTATGGAAACAGTGTTATTATCCCCATGGAAACACAGCGGGTAACATCCCTATGGAAACACAGTGGGTAACATCCCCATGGAAACACAGTGGGTAACATCCCCATGGAAACACAGCGGGTAACAACACTATGGAAACACAGTGGGTAACATCTCTATGGAAACACAGTGGGTAACATCCCTATGGAAACACAGTGGGTAACATCCCCATGGAAACACAGCGGGTAACATCCCTATGGAAACACAGTGGGTAACATATCTATGGAAACACAGTGGGTAACATCCCCATGGAAACACAGTGGGTAACATCCCTATGGAAACACAGTGGGTAACATCCCTATGGAAACACAGTAGATTACATCCCCATGGAAACACAGTGGGTAATATCCCCATGGAAACACAGTGGGTAACATCCCTATGGAAACACAGTGGGTAACATCCCTATGGAAACACAGTGGGTAACATCCCTATGGAAACAGTGGGTAACATCCCCATGGAAACACAGTGGGTAACATCCCTATGGAAACACAGTGGGTAACATCCCTATGGAAACACAGTGGGTAACATCCCTATGGAAACACAGTGGGTAACATCCCCATGGAAACACAGTGCGTAATATCCCCATGGAAACACAGTGTGTAACATTCCTATGGAAACACAGTGGGTAACATCCCCATGGAAACACAGTGGGTAACATCCCTATGGAAACACAGTGGGTAACATCCCTATGGAAACACAGCGGGTAACATCCCTGTGGAAACACAGTGGGTAACATCCCTATGGAAACACATTGGGTAACATCCCTATGGAAACACAGTGGGTAACATCCCCATGGAAACACAGTGGGTAACAACCCCATGGAAACACAGTGTGTAACATCCCTATGGAAACACAGTGGGTAACATCTCTTTGGAAACACAGTGGGTAACATCCCTATGGAAACACAGTGGGTAACATCCCTGTGGAAACACAGTGGGTAACATCCCTATGGAAACACAGTGGGTAACATCCCCATGGAAACAGTGGGGAACATCCCTATGGAAACACAGTGGGTAACATCCCTATGGAAACACAGTGGGTAACATCCCTATGGAAACACAGTGGGTAACATCCCTATGGAAACACAGTGGGTAACATCCCCATGGAAACACAGTGGGTAACATCCCTATGGAAACACAGTGGGTAACATCCCCATGGAAACACAGTGGGTAACATCCCCATGGAAACACAGTGGGTAACATCCCCATGGAAACACAGTGGGTAACATCCCTATGGAAACACAGTGGGTAACATCCCCATGGAAACACAGTGGGTAACATCACTATGGAAACACAGTGGGTAACATCCCCATGGAAACACAGTGGGTAACATCCCTATGGAAACACAGTGGGTAACATCCCTATGGAAACACAGTGGGTAACATCCCCATGGAAACACAGTGGGTAACATCCCTATGGAAACACAGTGGGTAACATCCCCATGGAAACACAGTGGGTAACATCCCTATGGAAACAGTGGGTAACATCCCTATGGAAACACAGTGGGTAACATCCCCATGGAAACAGGGGGTAACATCCCTATGGAAACACAGTGGGTAACATCCCCATGGAAACAGTGGGGAACATCCCTATGGAAACACAGTGGGTAACATCCCCATGGAAACAGTGGGGAACATCCCTATGGAAACACAGTGGGTAACATCCCTATGGAAACACAGTGGGTAACATCCCTATGGAAACACAGTGGGTAACATCCCCATGGAAACACAGTGGGTAACATCCCTATGGAAACACAGTGGGTAACATCCCCATGGAAACACAGTGGGTAACATCCCCATGGAAACACAGTGGGTAACATCCCCATGGAAACAGTGGGTAACATCCCTATGGAAACACAGTGGGTAACATCCCCACCTATGGAAACACAGTGGGTAACATCCCTATGGAAACACAGTGGGTAACATCCCTATGGAAACACAGTGGGTAACATCCCCATGGAAACACAGTGGGTAACATCCGGGTAACATCCCTATGGAAACACAGTGGGTAACATCCCCATGGAAACAGTGGGGAACATCCCTATGGAAACACAGTGGGTAACATCCCTATGGAAACACAGTGGGTAACATCCCTATGGAAACACAGTGGGTAACATCCCTATGGAAACACAGTGGGTAACATCCCCATGGAAACACAGTGGGTAACATCCCTATGGAAACACAGTGGGTAACATCCCCATGGAAACACAGTGGGTAACATCCCTATGGAAACAGTGTTATTATCCCCATAGAAACACAGTGGGTAACATCCCTATGGAAACAGTGTTATTATCCCCATGGAAACACAGTGGGTAACATCCCTATGGAAACACAGTGGGTAACATCCCCATGGAAACACAGTGGGTAACATCCCTATGGAAACACAGTGGGTAACATCCCCATGGAAACACAGTGGGTAACATCCCTATGGAAACACAGTGGGTAACATCCCCATGGAAACACAGTGGGTAACATCACTATGGAAACACAGTGGGTAACATCCCCATGGAAACACAGTGGGTAACATCCCTATGGAAACACAGTGGGTAACATCCCTATGGAAACACAGTGGGTAACATCCCCATGGAAACACAGTGGGTAACATCCCTATGGAAACACAGTGGGTAACATCCCCATGGAAACACAGTGGGTAACATCACTATGGAAACACAGTGGGTAACATCCCTATGGAAACAGTGTTATTATCCCCATGGAAACACAGCGGGTAACATCCCTATGGAAACACAGTGGGTAACATCCCCATGGAAACACAGTGGGTAACATCCCCATGGAAACACAGCGGGTAACAACACTATGGAAACACAGTGGGTAACATCTCTATGGAAACACAGTGGGTAACATCCCTATGGAAACACAGTGGGTAACATCCCTATGGAAACACAGTGGGTAACATCCCCATGGAAACACAGTGGGTAACATCACTATGGAAACACAGTGGGTAACATCCCTATGGAAACAGTGTTATTATCCCCATGGAAACACAGCGGGTAACATCCCTATGGAAACACAGTGGGTAACATCCCCATGGAAACACAGTGGGTAACATCCCCATGGAAACACAGCGGGTAACAACACTATGGAAACACAGTGGGTAACATCTCTATGGAAACACAGTGGGTAACATCCCTATGGAAACACAGTGGGTAACATCCCCATGGAAACACAGCGGGTAACATCCCTATGGAAACACAGTGGGTAACATATCTATGGAAACACAGTGGGTAACATCCCCATGGAAACACAGTGGGTAACATCCCTATGGAAACACAGTGGGTAACATCCCTATGGAAACACAGTAGATTACATCCCCATGGAAACACAGTGGGTAATATCCCCATGGAAACACAGTGGGTAACATCCCTATGGAAACACAGTGGGTAACATCCCTATGGAAACACAGTGGGTAACATCCCTATGGAAACAGTGGGTAACATCCCCATGGAAACACAGTGGGTAACATCCCTATGGAAACACAGTGGGTAACATCCCTATGGAAACACAGTGGGTAACATCCCTATGGAAACACAGTGGGTAACATCCCCATGGAAACACAGTGCGTAATATCCCCATGGAAACACAGTGTGTAACATTCCTATGGAAACACAGTGGGTAACATCCCCATGGAAACACAGTGGGTAACATCCCTATGGAAACACAGTGGGTAACATCCCTATGGAAACACAGCGGGTAACATCCCTGTGGAAACACAGTGGGTAACATCCCTATGGAAACACATTGGGTAACATCCCTATGGAAACACAGTGGGTAACATCCCCATGGAAACACAGTGGGTAACAACCCCATGGAAACACAGTGTGTAACATCCCTATGGAAACACAGTGGGTAACATCTCTTTGGAAACACAGTGGGTAACATCCCTATGGAAACACAGTGGGTAACATCCCTGTGGAAACACAGTGGGTAACATCCCTATGGAAACACAGTGGGTAACATCCCCATGGAAACAGTGGGGAACATCCCTATGGAAACACAGTGGGTAACATCCCTATGGAAACACAGTGGGTAACATCCCTATGGAAACACAGTGGGTAACATCCCTATGGAAACACAGTGGGTAACATCCCCATGGAAACACAGTGGGTAACATCCCTATGGAAACACAGTGGGTAACATCCCCATGGAAACACAGTGGGTAACATCCCCATGGAAACACAGTGGGTAACATCCCCATGGAAACAGTGGGTAACATCCCTATGGAAACACAGTGGGTAACATCCCCATGGAAACAGGGGGTAACATCCCTATGGAAACACAGTGGGTAACATCCCCATGGAAACAGTGGGGAACATCCCTATGGAAACACAGTGGGTAACATCCCTATGGAAACACAGTGGGTAACATCCCTATGGAAACACAGTGGGTAACATCCCTATGGAAACACAGTGGGTAACATCCCCATGGAAACACAGTGGGTAACATCCCTATGGAAACACAGTGGGTAACATCTCCATGGAAACACAGTGGGTAACATCCCTATGGAAACAGTGTTATTATCCCCATAGAAACACAGTGGGTAACATCCCTATGGAAACACAGTGGGTAACATCCCTATGGAAACAGTGTTATTATCCCCATGGAAACACAGTGGGTAACATCCCTATGGAAACACAGTGGGTAACATCCCCATGGAAACACAGTGGGTAACATCCCTATGGAAACACAGTGGGTAACATCCCCATGGAAACACAGTGGGTAACATCCCTATGGAAACACAGTGGGTAACATCCCCATGGAAACACAGTAGGTAACATCACTATGGAAACACAGTGGGTAACATCCCCATGGAAACACAGTGGGTAACATCCCTATGGAAACACAGTGGGTAACATCCCTATGGAAACACAGTGGGTAACATCCCCATGGAAACACAGTGGGTAACATCCCTATGGAAACACAGTGGGTAACATCCCCATGGAAACACAGTGGGTAACATCACTATGGAAACACAGTGGGTAACATCCCTATGGAAACAGTGTTATTATCCCCATGGAAACACAGCAGGTAACATCCCTATGGAAACACAGTGGGTAACATCCCCATGGAAACACAGTGGGTAACATCCCCATGGAAACACAGCGGGTAACAACACTATGGAAACACAGTGGGTAACATCTCTATGGAAACACAGTGGGTAACATCCCTATGGAAACACAGTGGGTAACATCCCCATGGAAACACAGCGGGTAACATCCCTATGGAAACACAGTGGGTAACATATCTATGGAAACACAGTGGGTAACATCCCCATGGAAACACAGTGGGTAACATCCCTATGGAAACACAGTGGGTAACATCCCTATGGAAACACAGTAGATTACATCCCCATGGAAACACAGTGGGTAATATCCCCATGGAAACACAGTGGGTAACATCCCTATGGAAACACAGTGGGTAACATCCCTATGGAAACACAGTGGGTAACATCCCTATGGAAACAGTGGGTAACATCCCCATGGAAACACAGTGGGTAACATCCCTATGGAAACACAGTGGGTAACATCCCTATGGAAACACAGTGGGTAACATCCCTATGGAAACACAGTGGGTAACATCCCCATGGAAACACAGTGCGTAATATCCCCATGGAAACACAGTGTGTAACATTCCTATGGAAACACAGTGGGTAACATCCCCATGGAAACACAGTGGGTAACATCCCTACGGAAACACAGTGGGTAACATCCCTATGGAAACACAGCGTGTAACATCCCTGTGGAAACACAGTGGGTAACATCCCTATGGAAACACAGTGGGTAACATCCCTATGGAAACACAGTGGGTAACATCCCCATGGAAACACAGTGGGTAACATCCCCATGGAAACACAGTGTGTAACATCCCTATGGAAACACAGTGGGTAACATCTCTTTGGAAACACAGTGGGTAACATCCCTATGGAAACACAGTGGGTAACATCCCCATGGAAACACAGTGGGTAACATCCCTATGGAAACACAGTGGGTAACATCCCCATGGAAACACAGTGGGTAACATCCCCATGGAAACACAGTGGGTAACATCCCCATGGAAACACAGTGGGTAACATCCCTATGGAAACACAGTGGGTAACATCCCCATGGAAACACAGTGGGTAACATCCCTATGGAAACACAGTGGGTAACATCCCTATGGAAACACAGTGGGTAACATCCCTATGGAAACACAGTGGGTAACATCCCCATGGAAACACAGTGGGTAACATCCCTATGGAAACACAGTGGGTAACATCCCCATGGAAACACAGTGGGTAACATCCCCATGGAAACACAGTGGGTAACATCCCCATGGAAACACAGTGGGTAACATCCCCATGGAAACACAGTGGGTAACATCCCCATGGAAACACAGTGTGCAACATCCCTATGGAAACACAGTGGGTAACATCCCTATGGAAACACAGTGGGTAACATCCCCATGGAAACACAGTGGGTAACATCCCCATGGAAACACAGCGGAAACACAGTGGGTAACATCCCCATGGAAACACAGTGGGTAACATCCCCATGGAAACACAGTGGGTAACATCCCTATGGAAACACAGTGGGTAACATCCCCATGGAAACAGTAGGTAACATCCCTATGGAAACACAGTGGGTAACATCCCTATGGTTTGTTAGACCATCTGCACTGTGTGCAACAGCCCTGTGTTACGTTATTGTATTAACTCCTGGTGGTGCAGCAGTACTGTGTTTCCCAGTACTGTATTAACTCCTGGTGGTGCAGCAGTATTGTGTTTCCCAGTACTGTATTAACTCCTGGTGGTGCAGCAGTATTGTGTTTCCCAGTACTGTATTAACTCCTGGTGGTGCAGCTGTATTGTGTATCCCAGTACTGTATTAACTCCTGGTGGTGCAGCAGTATTGTGTATCCCAGTACTGTATTAACTCCTGGTGGTGCAGCAGTATTGTGTTTCCCAGTACTGTATTAACTCCTGGTGGTGCAGCAGTATTGTGTTTCCCAGTACTGTATTAACTCCTGGTGGTGCAGCAGTATTGTGTATCCCAGTACTGTATTAACTCCTGGTGGTGCAGCAGTATTGTGTTTCCCAGTACTGTATTAACTCCTGGTGGTGCAGCAGTATTGTGTATCCCAGTACTGTATTAACTCCTGGTGGTGCAGCAGTATTGTGTTTCCCAGTACTGTATTAACTCCTGGTGGTGCAGCAGTATTGTGTATCCCAGTACTGTATTAACTCCTGGTGGTGCAGCAGTATTGTGTATCCCAGTACTGTATTAACTCCTGGTGGTGCAGCAGTATTGTGTTTCCCAGTACTGTATTAACTCCTGGTGGTGCAGCAGTATTGTGTATCCCAGTACTGTATTAACTCCTGGTGGTGCAGCAGTATTGTGTATCCCAGTACTGTATTAACTCCTGGTGGTGCAGCAGTACAATTAGGATGTTTTACATCTACCTAACAGATGGAACTCTACCTTCTCACACACACACACACACACACACACACACACACACACACACACACACACACACACACACACACACACACACAGGGAGAGATTGGGTGACACACAGACGCAGGCAAGCATGCACACATAAACACACACACGTACTTACGCACACATACGGGCAGGCACGTGCACACACACACATATACAAGTACATACACACACACACCACACACACACCACACGCAGACTGGCACGCTAAAGAACATATGGTATCTGAGAATGTGTGATGATGGTATTTTGCTTGATTGCCATCAAAGGTGTGATAAGGAAAGGAAAATGTAATTTCCTGTGTACGAAGTGTGAATAGGAAGTTATTTCCAAGTTGGAAGTTGTCAGAAAGTTTGTTCTGTTTTGTTGCCTTAAAGGCATATTTCGGGATATTGGCGATATTTCTGAATTTTTCAAGCATGCTAGCAGATACACATAGACTTCCAGTCATTATGCTAATGCTAGTTAGCATTGGCTTGTGGAACTCCCTTCATACTGGACACAGAGACATTAAATTGGTTTCCACCAGTTCATCTGACTCTGGGGAAGTATATTGCCAAAATCCCTAGGTACCCCTTTAATGGCATGTTATTACTGTGATCTCTAGAGTCGCAAAACATACAGTTTCATCTACAGAATATAGTCAGACTCTAGAATGTGAGACTCTAGAATGTGAGACTCTAGAATGTCAGACTCTAGAATGTCAGACTCTAGAATGTGAGACTCTAGAATGTCAGACTCTAGAATGTGAGACTCTAGAAGGTCAGACTCTAGAATGTCAGACTCTACAATGTCAGACTCTAGAATGTCAGACTCTAGAATGTGAGACTCTAGAATGTCAGACTCTAGAATGTCAGACTCTACAATGTCAGACTCTAGAATGTCAGACTCTAGAATGTCAGACTCTAGAATGTGAGACTCTAGAATGTGAGTCTCTAGAATGTCAGACTCTAGAATGTCAGACTCTAGAATGTGAGACTCTAGAATGTCAGACTCTAGAATGTGAGACTAGAATGTGAGACTCTAGAATGTCAGACTCTAGAATGTCAGACTCTAGAATGTCAGACTCTAGAATGTCAGACTCTAGAATGTCAAATACTTCCATACCTCTTTTTACGACAGACTCATTGGTACATCCCAAATGGTGATCAATTCCCTTTATAGTGCACTCCTTTTGACCAGGGCCCATAGGGTAGTGCACTACATAGGGAATAGAGTGTCATAGGGTCCTGGTCTAAAGTAGTGCACTACATAGGGAATAGGGTGCCATAGGGTTCTGGTCTAAAGCAGTGCACTACATAGGGAATAGGGTGTAATTTGGGACATATATGTTGCCTTCCATTAGTGAACTAGATGTTTTTTTTTTGTCTAAATATGCACTAAGAATCATGGAAAGAGGTGTTTATTTTAAGGCTGTAAATGTTTTCTCTGTCGCAATGTGAAGAATGTCTTGGAAATAATACTTCAATGGTCAAAACAGTATCCAGTTTGACAGGCTTCAATCCTACAGGCCCCAAGAAGATGCCTTGAGTGATCCACACACACACACACACACACACACCACACACCACACACACACACACACACACACACACCACACACACACACACACACACCACACACACACACACACACACCACACACCACACACCACACACACACACACACACCACACACCACACACACACACACACACACACACACCACACACACACACACACACACACACACACACACACACACACACACACACACACACACACACACACACACACACACACCACACACACACACACACACACACAGCCCTCCTCACTAAGGCTCATAACACCCTCAGCTCTTGTCTGAGTTTCAGCTCCGAGGCTTTATGACAGTGTATTTTGATAGTTACTGTTGAATGCTCTCTCCCACACACACACACACACAATCACACACACACACACACACACACACACACACACACACACACACACACACACACACACACACACTACGACAGTGTATTTTGATAGTTACTGTTGAATGCTCTCTCCCACACACATATGCCAGGGAGCTATTGTTTGCGTCCCAAATTAAACCTTATTCCCTATATAGTGCACTACTTTAGACCAGAGCCCTATGGCACCCTATTTCTTATGTAGTGCACTACTTTAGACCAGAGCCCTATGGCACCCTATTCCCTATATAGTGCACTACTATAGACCAGGACCCTATTCCCTATATAGTGCACTACTATAGACCAGAGCCCTATTCCCTATATAGTGGTACTACTATAGACCAGAGCCCTATTCCCTATATAGTGCACTACTTTAGACCAGAGCCCTATGCTAGTGTAGAGGGAATAGGGGTCCATTTTGAATGCAGCTGTTGTGTTCATGATGTTGTTTTCCTGATCTAGACGACAGATGGTTTATTCTCCCTTCCTCCCTGTGCTAATTAAAAACAGGACAGCCCTCAGAGAGACAGGCAGGGTAGCCCCTCCTGTACGGTACAGTTAAGCACTGCAGAGCAGCCACACAGGTCTCAACCTCACCTAGCTAACATCTGTTGACTAATGACTCAATACCTCAATGAGACAGGATTATATGTTGACTAATGACTCACTTCCTCAATGAGACTTTATAATCTGTTGACTAATGACTCACTACCTCAATGAGACAGGATGATCTGTTGACTAATGACTCACTACCTCAATGAGACAGGATTATATGTTGACTGATGACTCACTACCTCAATGAGACAGGATTATATGTTGACTAATGACTCACTTCCTCAATGAGAATTTATGATCTGTTGACTAATGACTCACTACCTCAATGAGACAGGATTATATGTTGACTAATGACTCACTACCTCAGTGAGACAGGATTATATGTTGACTAATGACTCACTACCTCAATGAGACTTTATAATCTGTTGACTAATGACTCACTACCTCAATGAGACTTTATAATCTGTTGACTAATGACTCACTACCTCAATGAGACTTTATAATCTGTTGACTAATGACTCACTACCTCAATGAGACAGGATGATCTGTTGACTAATGCCTCACTACCTCAATGAGACAGGATGATATGTTGACTAATGACTCACTACCTCAATGAGACATGATTATATGTTGACTAATGACTCACTACCTCAATGAGACAGGATGATCTGTTGACTAATGACTCACTACCTCAATGAGACAGGATGATATGTTGACTAATGACTCACTACCTCAATGAGACAGGATTATATGTTGACTAATGACTCACTTCCTCAATGAGAATTTATGATCTGTTGACTAATGACTCACTACCTCAATGAGACAGGATTATATGTTGACTAATGACTCACTACCTCAGTGAGACAGGATAATCTGTTGACTAATGACTCACTACCTCAATGAGACTTTATAATCTGTTGACTAATGACTCACTACCTCAATGAGACTTTATAATCTGTTGACTAATGACTCACTACCTCAATGAGACTTTATAATCTGTTGACTAATGACTCACTACCTCAATGAGACAGATGATCTGTTGACTAATGACTCACTACCTCAATGAGACAGGATGATATGTTGACTAATGACTCACTACCTCAATGAGACAGGATTATATGTTGACTAATGACTCACTACCTCAATGAGACAGGATGATATGTTGACTAATGACTCAATACCTCAATGAGACAGGATTATATGTTGACTAATGACTCACTACCTCAATGAGACTTTATAATCTGTTGACTCATGACTCACTACCTCAATGAGACTTTATAATCTGTTGTCTCATGACTCACTACCTCAATGAGACTTTATAATCTTTTGGCTAATGACTCACTACCTCAATGAGACAGGATTATATGTTGACTGATGACTCACTACCTCAATGAGACAGGATTATATGTTGACTCATGACTCACTACCTCAATGAGACAGGATTATTTGTTGACTAATGACTCACTTCCTTAATGAGACTTTATAATCTGTTGACTAATGACTCACTACCTCAATGAGACAGGATGATCTGTTGACTAATGACTCACTTCCTTAATGAGACTTTATAATCTGTTGACTAATGACTCACTACCTCAATGAGACTTTACACTCTGTTGACTAATGACTCACTACCTCAATGAGACAGGATGATCTGTTGACTAATGACTCACTACCTCAATGAGACAGGATGATATGTTGACTAATGACTCACTACCTCAATGAGACTTTATAATCTGTTGACTCATGACTCACTACCTCAATGAGACTTTATAATCTGTTGTCTCATGACTCACTACCTCAATGAGACTTTATAATCTTTTGGCTAATGACTCACTACCTCAATGAGACAGGATTATATGTTGACTGATGACTCACTACCTCAATGAGACAGGATTATATGTTGACTCATGACTCAATACCTCAGTGAGACAGGATGATATGTTGACTAATGACTCACTTCCTTAATGAGACTTTATAATCTGTTGACTAATGACTCACTACCTCAATGAGACAGGATGATATGTTGACTAATGACTCACTTCCTTAATGAGACTTTATAATCTGTTGACTAATGACTCACTACCTCAATGAGACTTTACACTCTGTTGACTAATGACTCACTACCTCAATGAGACAGGATGAGCTGTTGACTAATGACTCACTACCTCAATGAGACAGGATGATATGTTGACTAATGACTCACTTCCTTAATGAGACTATAATCTGTTGACTAATGACTCACTACCTCAATGAGACTTTATAATCTGTTGTCTCATGACTCACTACCTCAATGAGACAGGATTATATGTTGACTAATGACTCACTACCTCAATGAGACAGGATGATATGTTGACTAATGACTCACTTCCTTAATGAGACTTTATAATCTGTTGACTAATGACTCACTACCTCAATGAGACTTTATAATCTGTTGTCTCATGACTCACTACGTCAATGAGACAGGATTATATGTTGACTAATGACTCACTACCTCAATGAGACAGGATGATCTGTTGACTAATGACTCACTACCTCAATGAGACAGGATGATATGTTGACTAATGATTCACTACCTCAATGAGACAGGATGATATGTTGACTAATGACTCACTACCTCAATGAGACAGGATGATATGTTGACTAATGACTCACTTCCTTAATGAGACTTTCTAATCTGTTGACTAATGACTCACTACCTCAATGAGACTTTATAATCTGTTGTCTCATGACTCACTACCTCAATGAGACAGGATGATATGTTGACTAATGACTCACTACCTCAATGAGACTTTATAATCTGTTGTCTCATGACTCACTACCTCATTGAGACAGGATTAAATGTTGACTAATGACTCACTTCCTCAATGAGACAGGATTAAATGTTGACTAATGACTCACTACCTCAATGAGACAGGATTATTTGTTGACTAATGACTCACTTCCTCAATGAGACAGGATGATCTGTTGACTAATGACTCACTACCTCAATGAGACAGGATGATATGTTGACTAATGACTCACTTCCTCAATGAGACTTTATAATCTGTTGACTAATGACTCACTACCTCAATGAGACAGGATTAAATGTTGACTAATGACTCACTACCTCAATGAGACAGGATTATTTGTTGACTAATGACTCACTTCCTCAATGAGACAGGATGATCTGTTGACTAATGACTCACTTCCTTAATGAGACTTTATAATATGTTGACTAATGACTCACTACCTCAATGAGAATTTATAATCTGTTGACTAATGACTCACTACCTCAATGAGACAGGATGATATGTTGACTAATGACTCACTTCCTCAATGAGAATTTATAATCTGTTGACTAATGACTCACTACCTCAATGAGACATGATAATCTGTTGAATAATGACTCACTACCTCAATTAGACTTTATAGTCTGTTGACTAATGACTCACTTCCTCAATGAGACAGAATGATCTGTTGACTAATGACTCACTACCTCAATGAGACAGGATTATATGTTGACTAATGACTCACTACGTCAATGAGACGTTATACTCTGTTGACTAATGACTCACTACCTCAATGAGACAGGATGATATGTTGACTAATGACTCACTTCCTCAATGAGAATTTATAATCTGTTGACTAATGACTCACTTCCTCAATGAGACAGGATAATCTGTTGACTAATGACTCACTACCTCAATGAGACTTTATAGTCTGTTGACTAATGACTCACTTCCTCAATGA
>NC_138315.1:52385000-52422500 GCF_965601325.2 Salmo salar
GCTTTTATTCAAGACATTTTGCTTATTAAGGAAGTTTAGAACTCTTACATGTATAATAATACAGACAACCTTCCCCAGGTTACTGTTCACACAAATGCCTCTGTAATTGTTAGGGTCAAATTTGTCTCAAGATTGGGGTTATGAGTCCTTGATTCCAGATGTCAGGGAAATAACCTACACTCAGGATCAAATTAAACAGTTTTAATATAGCCAATTAAAATGTTGCACTAGTGAATTTGAGCATCTCATTTAGGATGCCATCAGGTCCGAATTTGAGGGCCTGAAGTTTCTTATAGAGCTCCTGGTCAGTAATTGGGGAGTCCAATGGATTTTGATTGTCCTTTATAGCATTTTCTAATCAAATCAAATGTATTTATATAGCCCTTCTTACATCGGCTGATATATCAAAGTGCTGTAAAGAAACCCAGCCTAAAACCCCCAAACAGCAAGCAATGCCGGTGTAGAAGCACGATGGCTAGGAAAAACTCCCTAGGAAAAACTCCCTAGAAAGGCCAAAACCTAGGAAGAAACCTAGAGAGGAACCAGGCTATGAGGGGTGGCCAGTCCCCTTCTGGCTGTGCCGGGTGGAGATTATAACAGAACATGGCCAAGATGTTCAAATGTTCATAAATGACCAGCATGGTCAAGTAATAATAATCATAGTAGTTGTCGAGGGTGCAACAAGCACATCCGGTGAACAGGTCAGGGTTCCATAGCCGCAGGCAGAACAGTTGAAACTGGAGCAGCAGCACGGCCAGGTGGACTGAGGACAGCAAGGAGTCATGCCAGGTAGTCCTGAGGCATGGTCCTAGGGCTCAGGTCCTCCAAGAGAAAGACAGAAAGAGAGAAAGAAAGAGAGAATTAGAGAGAGCATATTTAAATTCACACAGGACACCGGATAAGACAAGATAAATACTCCAGATGTAACAGACTGACCCTAGCCCCCCGACACATAAACTACTGCAGCATAAATACTGGCGGCTGAGACAGGAGGGGTCAGGAGACACTGTGGCCCCATCCGATGATACCCCAGGACAGGGCCAAACAGGCAGGATATAACCCCACCCACTTTGCCAAAGCACAGCCCCCACACCACTAGAGGGATATCTTCAACCACCAACTTACCATACTGAGATAAGGCCGAGTATAGCCCACAAAGATCTCCGCCACGGCACAACCCAAGGGGGGGCGCCAACCCAAACAGGAAGACCACGTCAGTGACTCAACCCACTCAAGTGACGCACCCCTCCTAGGGACGGCATGGAAGAGCACCAGTAAGCCAGTGACTCAGCCCCTGTAATAGGGTTAGAGGCAGAGAATCCCAGTGGAGAGAGGGAAACCGGCCAGGCAGAGACAGCAAGGGCGGTTCGTTGCTCCAGAGCCTTTCCGTTCACCTTCACACTCCTGGGCCAGATTATACTTAATCATAGGACCTACTGAAGAGATAAGTCTTCAGTAAAGACTTAAAGGTTGAGACTGAGTCTGCGTCTCTCACATGGGTAGGCAGACCATTCCATAAAAATGGAGCTCTATAGGAGAAAGCCCTGCCTCCAGCCGTTTGCTTAGAAATTCTAGGGACAATTAGTAGGCCTGCGTCTTGTGACCGTAGCGTACTTGTAGGTACGGCAGGACCAAATCGGAAAGATAGGTAGGAGCAAGCCCATGTAATGCTTTGTAGGTTAGCAGTAAAACCTTGAAATCAGCCCTTTCCTTAACAGGAAGCCAGTGTAGAGAGGCTAGCACTGGAGTAATATGATCAAATTTTTTGGTTCTAGTCAGGATTCTAGCAGCCGTATTTTGCACTAACTGAAGTTTATTTAGTGCTTTATCCGGGTAGCCGGAAAGTAGAGCATTGCAGTAGTCTGACCTAGAAGTGACAAAAGCATGGATTAATTTTCTGCATCATTGTTGGACAGAAAGTTTCAGATTTTTGCAATGTTATGTAGATGGAAAAAAGCTGTCCTTGAAACAGTCTTGATATGTTCTTCAAAAGAGAGATCAGGGTCCAGAGTAACGCCGAGGTCTTTCACAGTTTTATTTGAGACGACTGTACAACCATCCAGATTAATTGTCAGATTCAACAGAAGATCTCTTTGTTTCTTGGGACCTAGAACAAGCATCTCTGTTTTGTCCGAGTTTAAAAGTAGAAAGTTTGCAGCCATCCACTTCCTTATGTCTCAAACACAGGCTTCTAGCGAGGGCAATTTTGGGGCTTCGCCATGTTTCATTGAAATGTACAGCTGTGTGTCATCCACATAGCAGTGAAATGTAACATTATGTTTTCGAATGACATCCCCAAGAGGTAAAATATATAGTGAAAACAATAGTGGTCCTAAAACGGAACCTTGAGGAACACCGGAATTTACAGTTGATTTGTCAGTGGACAAACTATATATCTTTCCGACAGATAAGATCTAAACCAGGCCAGAACTTGTCCGTGTAGACCAATTTGGGTTTCCAATCTCTCCAAAAGAATGTGGTGATCGATGGTATCAAAAGCAGCACTAAGATCTAATCCATTCAATTTCTCATGAATTTGTCATTGTTCTGCGTTTGTGTCAATTTGAACGGTGTTGTAGAGTGTTTTAAAATGGGTCGTCCATATGTCACCATTTTGTATCGCTAATTCCTCTTGTTTCGGGTAATTTTGCCAGAAGTTGTTTGTGTTTATGGACTCCTCAATTAGTGCCAGCTGCTTGCTGTTGTACTGTGCTGTTTTGGTTCTGAGTGTACGTTTATAGAGTTTTAAAGTCTCCCAGTAATGAAGGCGTAATTCACCATTATTTATGTCTCTGTGCTTTCTCTCTGTCTCTCTCTCTCTCTCTCTCTCTCTCTGTCTTCCTCTCTCCCCTCTCTCTGTTTCTCTCTCTCTCCTTCTCTCTGTCTCTCTCTCTTCCTCTCTCCCCTCTCTCTCCCCTCTCTCTGTCTGTCTGTCTGTCTGTCTGTCTGTCTGTCTGTCTGTCTGTCTGTCTGTCTGTCTGTCTGTCTGTCTGTCTGTCTGTCTGTCTGTCTGTCTGTCTGTCTGTCTGTCTGTCTGTCTGTCTGTTTCTCTCTCTCTCTCTCTCTCTCTCTCTCTCTCTCTCTCTCTCTCTCTCTCTCTCTCTCTCTCTCTCTCTCTCAGCAGCATACTGCTGCTCCATATTTACCAGGGTTCAACCTATAAGAGCAGACACCGTGTTGTTAATTCATCCTCTTTGCCATGGTAACATGTTAGTGCTGTGGTTGGTGGTAGATTGGAGCTATGCCAGACTTCCCTGGGGCTGTATATGATGACAGATCACCCTTCCATCCCTCTATCTCTCAATCTCTCCACCCCTCCATCCCTCTATCTCTCCATCCCTCTATCTCTCAATCTCTCCACCCCTCCATCCCTCTATCTCTCCGTATCTCCCATATCTCCGCATCTCCACCCCTCCATCCCTCTATCTCTCCATCCCTCTCTCCATCCCTCCACCCCTCCATCCCTCAATCCCTATATCTCTCAATCTCTCCATCCCTCCATCCCTTTATCTCTCAAGCTCTCCACCCCTCTCTCTCTCAATCTCTCCACCCCTCCATCCCTATATCTATCCATATCTCCATCTCTCCGCATCTCCACCCCTCCATCTCCCCATATCTTTCTATTTCTCCATCTCTACCCCTCCATCCCTCTATCTCTTAATCTATCCACCCCTCCATCCCTCTATCTCTGTATCTCCATCTCTCCGTATCTCTATCTCTCCACCCCTCCACCTCTCCATCCCTCTATCTCTCAATCTCTCCATCCCTCCATCCATCTATCTCTCCATCCCTCTATCTCTCAATCTCTCCATCCCTCCATCCCTTTATCTCTCAAGCTCTCCACCCCTCCATCTCTCAATCTCTGCATCCCTCTATCTCTCAATCTCTCTATCCCTCCATCTCTCAATATCTCCATCCCTCCATCCCTTTATCTCTCAATCTCTTCATCCCTCTATCTCTCTATCCCTCTATCCCTCTATCTCTCTATCTTTCCACCCCTCCATCTCTCAATCTCTCTATCCCTCCATCTCTCCACCCCTTCATCTCTCTCTCTCTCCATCTCTCCATCCCTTCATCTCTCTCTCTCCTCTTTACATCTCCATATGAATCAGTTCCGTTCAGTTCAATCATCCCCTTTGATTCAGGAAGATGTGCTGTTGTGGTTCAGATTGTGCTCTGATTGGGGCTGGCTAAATACCTGAGAGTCAGCAGTAGAAAGGTGGGAGATCAGTGTTTCATCTGTAAAACTACCACCATCACTTCTGTTGTTACCGGCCCTCTGCCTGTTACCAACCCTCAGCCTGTTACCAACCCTCAGCCTGTTACCAGCCCTCAGCCTGTTACCACACCTCAGCCTGTTACCAGCCCTCAGCCTGTTACCAGCCCTCAGCCTGTTACCACACCTCTGCCTGTTACCAGCCTTCAGCCTGTTACCAACCCTCAGCCTGTTACCACACCTCAGCCTGTTACCAGCCCTCAGCCTGTTACCACACCTCAGCCTGTTACCAGCCCTCAGCCTGTTACCAGCCCTCAGCCTGTTTCCAGCCCTCAGCCTGTTTCCAGCCCTCAGCCTGTTTCCAACCCTCAGCCTGTTACCAGACCTCAGCCTGTTACCAGCCCTCAACCTGTTACCAGCCCTCAGCCTGTTACCAGCCCTCAGCCTGTTACCACACCTCAGCCTGTTACCAGCCCTCAGCCTGTTACCACACCTCAGCCTGTTACCAGCCCTCAGCCTGTTACCAGCCCTCAGCCTGTTTCCAGCCCTCAGCCTGTTTCCAGCCCTAAGCCTGTTTCCAACCCTCAGCCTGTTACCAGACCTCAGCCTGTTACCAGCCCTCAACCTGTTACCAGCCCTCAGCCTGTTACCAGCCCTCAGCCTGTTACCACACCTCTGCCTGTTACCAGCCTTCAGCCTGTTACCAACCCTCAGCCTGTTACCACACCTCAGCCTGTTACCAGCCCTCAGCCTGTTACCACACCTCAGCCTGTTACCAGCCCTCAGCCTGTTACCAGCCCTCAGCCTGTTTCCAGCCCTCAGCCTGTTTCCAGCCCTCAGCCTGTTTCCAACCCTCAGCCTGTTACCAGACCTCAGCCTGTTACCAGCCCTCAACCTGTTACCAGCCCTCAGCCTGTTACCAGCCCTCAGCCTGTTACCACACCTCAGCCTGTTACCAGCCCTCAGCCTGTTACCACACCTCAGCCTGTTACCAGCCCTCAGCCTGTTACCAGCCCTCAGCCTGTTTCCAGCCCTCAGCCTGTTTCCAGCCCTAAGCCTGTTTCCAACCCTCAGCCTGTTACCAGACCTCAGCCTGTTACCAGCCCTCAACCTGTTACCAGCCCTCAGCCTGTTACCAGCCCTCAGCCTGTTACCACACCTCAGCCTGTTACCAGCCCTCAGCCTGTTACCAGCCCTCAGCCTGTTACCACACCTCAGCCTGTTACCAGCCCTCAGCCTGTTACCAGCCCTCAGCCTGTTACCAACCCTCAGCCTGTTACCACACCTCAGCCTGTTACCAGCCCTCAGCCTGTTACCAGCCCTCAACCTGTTACCAGCCCTCAGCCTGTTACCAGCCCTCAGCCTGTTACCACACCTCAGCCTGTTACCAGCCCTCAGCCTGTTACCAGCCCTCAGCCTGTTACCACACCTCAGCCTGTTACCAGCCCTCAGCCTGTTACCAGCCCTCAGCCTGTTACCAACCCTCAGCCTGTTACCACACCTCAGCCTGTTATCCTCTCTCTCACATCACCACCTTCATTATCATCACACACACACACACACACGCACACGCACGCACGCACGCACAGACACACACACACCACACACACACACAGCCTACACACCCTGTCTCTGATTAGATTGACAACTCTAAATGGGCCTTATTTCTCAATCTCATTCTCATTTTCTTTTTTTGTATCTCTCTCCATTTCTACTCCTCTCTCTCTCTCTCTCTCCATTTCTCCCCCCTCTCTCTCTCTCTGTCTCTCCCTCCCTCTGTCTCGCTCTCTCTCTCTCTCTCTCTCTCTCTCTCTCTCTCCCTCTCTCTCTATGTCTCTCTCTCTCTCCATTTCTACTCCTCTCTCTCTCTCTCTCTCTCTCTCTCTCTCTCTCTCCCTCTCTCTCTATGTCTCTCTCTCTCCATTTCTACTCCTCTCTCTCGCTCTCTCTCTCTCTATGTCTCTCTCTCTCTCTCTCCATTTCTCCCCCCTCTCTCTCTCTATCTCTCTCTCTCCCTCCCTCTGTCTCGCTCTCTCTCTCTCTCTCTCTCTCTCTCTATGTCTCTCTCTCTCTCTCCATTTCTCCTCCTCTCTCTCTCTCTCTCTCTCTCTCTCTCTCTCCATTTCTCCTCCTCTCTCTCTCTCTCTCTCTCTCTCTCTCTCTCTCCATTTCTCCTCCTCTCTCTCTCTCTCTCTCTCTCTCTCTCTCTCTCTCTCCATCATCCATCTGATCTAGGCTGTTCATCTCACACTGTGCCTGAAGCCTATTTTAGTTCCTCAACAGAAGCCGCACCCTGTTGTGCTTCACACACACAGATGTTCAATTAAATGATTAAATGAGAATGAATTCACGTCAGTAAGATACGAATGATGGACCTTGGGTCAATAAAGAACTGAGGTCTGGGTAGAGTCTAATGTAATGTAACTGGGTCTGGGTAGAGTCTAATGTAATGTAACTGGGTCTGGGTCTGGGTAGAGTCTAATGTAATGTAACTGGGTCTGGGTAGAGTCTAATGTAATGTAACTGGGTCTGGGTAGAGTCTAATGTAATGTAATGTAACTGGGTCTGGGTAGAGTCTAATGTAATGTAACTGGGTCTGGGTCGAGTCTAATGTAATGTAACTGGGTCTGGGTAGAGTCTAATGTAATGTAACTGGGTCTGGGTAGAGTCTAATGTAATGTAACTGGGTCTGGGTAGAGTCTAATGTAATGTAACTGGGTCTGGGTCTGGGTAGAGTCTAATGTAATGTAACTGGGTCTGGGTCTGGGTAGAGTCTAATGTAATGTAACTGGGTCTGGGTAGAGTCTAATGTAATGTAACTGGGTCTGGGTAGAGTCTAATGTAATGTAACTGGGTCTGGGTAGAGTCTAATGTAATGTAACTGGGTCTGGGTCTGGGTAGAGTCTAATGTAATGTAACTGGGTCTGGGTCTGGGTAGAGTCTAATGTAATGTAACTGGGTCTGGGTAGAGTCTAATGTAATGTAACTGGGTCTGGGTAGAGTCTAATGTAATGTAACTGGGTCTGGGTAGAGTCTAATGTAATGTAACTGGGTCTGGGTAGAGTCTAATGTAATGTAACTGGGTCTGGGTCTGGGTAGAGTCTAATGTAATGTAATTGGGTCTGGGTAGAGTCTAATGTAATGTAATGTAACTGGGTCTGGGTAGAGTCTAATGTAATGTAACTGGGTCTGGGTCTGGGTAGAGTCTAATGTAATATAATGTAACTGGGTCTGGGTCTGGGTAGAGTCTAATGTAATGTAACTGGGTCTGGGTCTGGGTAGAGTCTAATGTAATGTAATGTAACTGGGTCTGGGTCTGGGTAGAGTCTAATGTAATGTAACTGGGTCTGGGTCTGGGTAGAGTCTAATGTAATGTAACTGGGTCTGGGTAGAGTATAATGTAATGTAACTGGGTCTGGGTAGAGTCTAATGTAATGTAACTGGGTCTGGGTAGAGTCTAATGTAATGTAACTGGGTCTGGGTCTGGGTAGAGTCTAATGTAATGTAACTGGGTCTGGGTAGAGTCTAATGTAATGTAATGTAACTGGGTCTGGGTCTGGGTAGAGTCTAATGTAATGTAACTGGGTCTGGGTCTGGGTCTGGGTAGAGTCTAATGTAATGTAATGTAACTGGGTCTGGTCTGGTAGAGTCTAATGTAATGTAACTGGGTCTGGGTAGAGTCTAATGTAATGTAACTGGGTCTGGGTCTGGGTAGAGTCTAATGTAATGTAACTGGGTCTGGGTCTGGGTAGAGTCTAATGTAATGTAACTGGGTCTGGGTCTGGGTAGAGTCTAATGTAATGTAACTGGGTCTGGGTCTGGGTAGAGTCTAATGTAATGTAACTGGGTCTGGGTCTGGGTAGAGTCTAATGTAATGTAACTGGGTCTGGGTCTGGGTAGAGTCTAATGTAATGTAACTGGGTCTGGGTCTGGGTAGAGTCTAATGTAATGTAACTGGGTCTGGGTCTGGGTAGAGTCTAATGTAATGTAACTGGGTCTGGGTCTGGGTCTGGGTAGAGTCTAATGTAATGTAACTGGGTCTGGGTCTGGGTAGAGTCTAATGTAATGTAACTGGGTCTGGGTAGAGTCTAATGTAATGTAACTGGGTCTGGGTCTGGGTAGAGTCTAATGTAATGTAACTGGGTCTGGGTCTGGGTAGAGTCTAATGTAATGTAACTGGGTCTGGGGCTGGGTAGAGTCTAATGTAATGTAACTGGGTCTGGGTCTGGGTAGAGTCTAATGTAATGTAACTGGGTCTGGGTAGAGTCTAATGTAATGTAACTGGGTCTGGGTCTGGGTAGAGTCTAATGTAATGTAACTGGGTCTGGGTCTGGGTAGAGTCTAATGTAATGTAACTGGGTCTGGGTAGAGTCTAATGTAATGTAACTGGGTCTGGGTCTGGGTAGAGTCTAATGTAATGTAACTGGGTCTGGGTCTGGGTAGAGTCTAATGTAATGTAACTGGGTCTGGGTCTGGGTAGAGTCTAATGTAATGTAACTGGGTCTGGGGCTGGGTAGAGTCTAATGTAATGTAACTGGGTCTGGGTCTGGGTAGAGTCTAATGTAATGTAACTGGGTCTGGGGCTGGGTAGAGTCTAATGTAATGTAACTGGGTCTGGGTCTGGGTAGAGTCTAATGTAATGTAACTGGGTCTGGGGCTGGGTAGAGTCTAATGTAATGTAACTGGGTCTGGGTAGAGTCTAATGTAATGTAACTGGGTCTGGGTCTGGGTAGAGTCTAATGTAATGTAACTGGGTCTGGGTCTGGGTAGAGTCTAATGTAATGTAACTGGGTCTGGGTCTGGGTAGAGTCTAATGTAATGTAACTGGGTCTGGGTCTGGGTAGAGTCTAAGTTGTAACTGGGTCTGGGTCTGGGTAGAGTCTAATGTAATGTAACTGGGTCTGGGTCTGGGTAGAGTCTAATGTAATGTAACTGGGTCTGGGTCTGGGTAGAGTCTAATGTAATGTAACTGGGTCTGGGTCTGGGTAGAGTCTAATGTAACTGGTACTGGGTCTGGGTCTGGGTAGAGTCTAATGTAATGTAACTGGGTCTGGGTCTGGGTAGAGTCTAATGTAATGTAACTGGGTCTGGGTCTGGGTAGAGTCTAATGTAATGTAACTGGGTCTGGGTCTGGGTAGAGTCTAATGTAATGTAACTGGGTCTGGGTAGAGTCTAATGTAATGTAACTGGGTCTGGGTAGAGTCTAATGTAATGTAACTGGGTCTGGGTCTGGGTAGAGTCTAATGTAATGTAACTGGGTCTGGGTCTGGGTAGAGTCTAATGTAATGTAACTGGGTCTGGGTCTGGGTAGAGTCTAATGTAACGTAGAGTCTAATGTAATGTAACTGGGTCTGGGTCTGGGTAGAGTCTAATGTAATGTAACTGGGTCTGGGTCTGGGTAGAGTCTAATGTAATGTAACTGGGTCTGGGTCTGGGTAGAGTCTAATGTAATGTAACTGGGTCTGGGTCTGGGTAGAGTCTAATGTAATGTAACTGGGTCTGGGTCTGGGTAGAGTCTAATGTAATGTAACTGGGTCTGGGTCTGGGTAGAGTCTAATGTAATGTAACTGGGTCTGGGTCTGGGTAGAGTCTAATGTAACTGGGTCTGGGTCTGGGTAGAGTCTAATGTAATGTAACTGGGTCTGGGTCTGGGTAGAGTCTAATGTAATGTAACTGGGTCTGGGTCTGGGTAGAGTCTAATGTAATGTAACTGGGTCTGGGTCTGGGTAGAGTCTAATGTAATGTAACTGGGTCTGGGTCTGGGTAGAGTCTAATGTAATGTAACTGGGTCTGGGTCTGGGTAGAGTCTAATGTAATGTAACTGGGTCTGGGCTGGGTAGAGTCTAATGTAATGTAACTGGGTCTGGGTAGAGTCTAATGTAATGTAACTGGGTCTGGGTCTGGGTAGAGTCTAATGTAATGTAACTGGGTCTGGGTCTGGGTAGAGTCTAATGTAATGTAACTGGGTCTGGGTCTGGGTAGAGTCTAATGTAACTGGGTCTGGGTCTGGGTCTGGGTAGAGTCTAATGTAATGTAACTGGGTCTGGGTCTGGGTAGAGTCTAATGTAATGTAACTGGGTCTGGGTCTGGGTAGAGTCTAATGTAATGTAACTGGGTCTGGGTCTGGGTAGAGTCTAATGTAATGTAACTGGGTCTGGGTAGAGTCTAATGTAATGTAACTGGGTCTGGGTAGAGTCTAATGTAATGTAACTGGGTCTGGGTCTGGGTCTGGGTAGAGTCTAATGGAACTGGGTCTGGGTCTGGGTCTGGGTCTAATGGACAGTGTGTCTAGATGTGTTCCATAGTCAGGATTCTCAACCCCTCGTTATCTGGCTGTTTATCTGGCTGGTTATCTGGGTAGAGTCATTAGACTCTACCCAGATAACCAGCCAGACAACTAGCCAGAAAACCAGCCAGAAACCCACACACACACACACACCACACACACACACACACACACACACACACACACACACACCACACACACACACACACACACACACACACACACACACACACACACACACACACACACACACACACACACCACACACACACACACACCACACACACCACACACACACACACACACACACACACACACACACACACACACACACACACACACACACACACACACACACACACACACCACACACACACACACACACACACACCACACACACACACACACACACACACACACACACACACACACACACACACACACACACACACACACACACACACACACACAGCCCTCCTCACTAAGGCTCATAACACCCTCAGCTCTTGTCTGAGTTTCAGCTCCGAGGCTTTATGTGATTAGTTCAGTCTCGTCTGGTCGTAGACCCATGGATATATGTTTGATTTGCAGACATGAAAGAGAACACTCTAATCCACTGTTTACAAATCTGAGGGTTGTCCTCTCCGAGGTCCAGAACTGATCGGAGTGGACAGTAATCTGAGGGTTGTCCTCTCCGAGGTCCAGAACTGATCGGAGTGGACAGTAATCTGAGGGTTGTCCTCTCCGAGGTCCAGAACTGATCGGAGTGGACAGTAATCTGAGGGTTGTCCTCTCCGAGGTCCAGAACTGATCGGAGTGGACAGTAATCTGAGGGTTGTCCTCTCCGAGGTCCAGAACTGATCGGTGTGGACAGTAGCCTTAAACTTGTGAGTTCCTGCTGAGTTCCCCTCATCCAGTTCTATAGTAGAAGTGTACCTGTTCTATAGTAGAAGTGTACCTGTTCTATAGTAGAAGTGTACCTGTTCTATAGTAGAAGTGTACCTGTTCTATAGTAGAAGTGTACCTGTTCTATAGAAGTGTACCTGTTCTATAGTAGAAGTGTACCTGTTCTATAGTAGAAGTGTACCTGTTCTATAGTAGAAGTGTACCTGTTCTATAGAAGTGTACCTGTTCTATAGTAGAAGTGTACCTGTTCTATAGTAGAAGTGTACCTGTTCTATAGTAGAAGTGTACCTGTTCTATAATAGAAGTGTACCTGTTCTATAGTAGAAGTGTACCTGTTCTATAGTAGAAGTGTACCTGTTCTATAGTAGAAGTGTACCTGTTCTATAGAAGTGTACCTGTTCTATAGTAGAAGTGTACCTGTTCTATAGTAGAAGTGTACCTGTTCTATAGTAGAAGTGTACCTGTTCTATAGAAGTGTACCTGTTCTATAGTAGAAGTGTACCTGTTCTATAGTAGAAGTGTACCTGTTCTATAGTAGAAGTGTACCTGTTCTATAATAGAAGTGTACCTGTTCTATAGTAGAAGTGTACCTGTTCTATAGTAGAAGTGTACCTGTTCTATAGTAGAAGTGTACCTGTTCTATAGAAGTGTACCTGTTCTATAGTAGAAGTGTACCTGTTCTATAGTAGAAGTGTACCTGTTCTATAGTAGAAGTGTACCTGTTCTATAGAAGTGTACCTGTTCTATAGTAGAAGTGTACCTGTTCTATAGTAGAAGTGTACCTGTTCTATAATAGAAGTGTACCTGTTCTATAGTAGAAGTGTACCTGTTCTATAGTAGAAGTGTACCTGTTCTATAGTAGAAGTGTACCTGTTCTATAGAAGTGTACCTGTTCTATAGTAGAAGTGTACCTGTTCTATAGTAGAAGTGTACCTGTTCTATAATAGAAGTGTACCTGTTCTATAATAGAAGTGTACCTGTTCTATAGTAGAAGTGTACCTGTTCTATAGTAGAAGTGTACCTGTTCTATAGGAGAAGTGTACCTGTCAATGTGGAGGCTATATACAGGGGGTACCGGTACAGAGTCAATGTGGAGGCTATATACAGGGGGTACCGGTACAGAGTCAATGTGGAGGCTATATACAGGGGGTACCGGTACAGAGTCAATGTGGAGGCTATATACAGGGGGTACCGGTACAGAGTCAATGTGGAGGATATATACAGGGTGTTACGGTACAGAGTCAATGTGGAGGCTATATACAGGGGGTACCGGTACAGAGTCAATGTGGAGGCTATATACAGGGGGTACCGGTACAGAGTCAATGTGGAGGCTATATACAGGGTGTTACGGTACAGAGTCAATGTGGAGGCTATATACAGGGTGTTACGGTACAGAGTCAATGTGGAGGCTATATACAGGGGGTACTGGTACAGAGTCAATGTGGAGGCTATATACAGGGGGTACCGGTACAGAGTCAATGTGGAGGCTATATACAGGGGGGTACCGGTACAGAGTCAATGTGGAGGCTATATACAGGGGGTACCGGTACAGAGTCAATGTGGAGGCTATATACAGGGTGTTACGGTACAGAGTCAATGTGGAGGCTATATACAGGGGGTACCGGTACAGAGTCAATGTGGAGGCTATTTACAGGGTGTTACGGTACAGAGTCAATGTGGCGGCTATATACAGGGGGTACCGGTACAGAGTCAATGTGGAGGCTATATACAGGGGGTACCGGTACAGAGTCAATGTGGAGGCTATATACAGGGGGTACCGGTACAGAGTCAATGTGGAGGCTATATACAGGGGGGTACCGGTACAGAGTCAATGTGGAGGCTATATACAGGGGGTACCGGTACAGAGTCAATGTGGAGGCTATATACAGGTGGTACCGGTACAGAGTCAATGTGGAGGCTATATACAGGGGGTACCGGTACAGAGTCAATGTGGAGGCTATATACAGGGGGTACCGGTACAGAGTCAAAGTGTGGGGGCACCAGTTAGTTGAGGTAGTATGTAAATGTAGGTAGATCACTATATCTGTATCCTCCTTCAGTAACTCTGTTATGTCTGGGTCTATATCTGTATCCTCACCCTCCTTCAGTAACTCTGTTATGTCTGGGTCTATATCCTCATCCTCCTTCACTAACTCTGTTATGTCTGGGTCTATATCTGTATCCTCCTTCAGTATCTCTGTTATGTCTGGGTCTATATCTGTATCCTCCTTCAGCATCTCTGTTATGTCTGGGTCTATATCTGTATCCTCACCCTCCTTCAGTAACTCTGTTATGTCTGGGTCTATATCTGTATCCTCCTTCAGTATCTCTGTTATGTCTGGGTCTATATCTGTATCCTCCTTCAGTAACTCTGTTATGTCTGGGTCTATATCTGTATCCTCCTTCAGTAACTCTGTTATGTCTGGGTCTATATCTGTATCCTCCTTCAGTATCTCTGTTATGTCTGGGTCTATATCTGTATCCTCCTTCAGTATCTCTGTTATGTCTGGGTCTATATCTGTATCCTCACCCTCCTTCAGTAACTCTGTTATGTCTGGGTCTATATCTGTATCCTCCTTCAGTATCTCTGTTATGTCTGGGTCTATATCTGTATCCTCCTTCAGTATCTCTGTTATATCTGGGTCTATATCTGTATCCTCCTTCAGTAACTCTGTTATGTCTGGGTCTATATCTGTATCCTCCTTCAGTATCTCTGTTATATCTGGGTCTATATCTGTATCCTCCTTCAGTAACTCTGTTATGTCTGGGTCTATATCTGTATCCTCCTTCAGTATCTCTGTTATGTCTGGGTCTGTATCCTCATCCTCCTTCAGTAACTCTGTTATATCTGGGTCTATATCTGTATCCTCACCCTCCTTCAGTAACTATATCTGTATCCTCATCCTCCTTCAGTAACTCTGTTATATCTGGGTCTATATCTGTATCCTCACCCTCCTTCAGTAACTATATCTGTATCCTCATCCTCCTTCAGTAACTCTGTTATATCTGGGTCTATATCTGTATCCTCACCCTCCTTCAGTAACTATATCTGTATCCTCATCCTCCTTCAGTAACTCTGTTATATCTGGGTCTATATCTGTATCCTCACCCTCCTTCAGTAACTCTGTTATATCTGGGTCTATATCTGTATCCTCATCGAGTTCCACAAGCTTCCCACAATAAGTTGGGTGAATTTTGTCCCATTCCTCCTGAGTCAGGAGACCAGGCTAGGATAGTATGGTTCTGTTAGTGATGTTATAGATCTTCCTGAGCGGTATGACGGCTGCATGGTCCCATGGTGTTTAAACTTGCGTACTATTGTTTATACAAATGAACGTGGAACCTTCAGGCGTTTGGAAATTGCTCCCAAGGATGAACCAGACTTGTGGAGGTCTACAATTTTATTTCTGAGGTCTTGGCTGATTTCTTTTGATTTTCCCATGATGTGAAGCAAAGAGGCACTGAGTTTGAAGGTAGGCCTTGAAATACATCCACAGGTACACCTCCAATTGACTCAAATGATGTCAATTAGCCTATCAGAAGCTTCTAAAGCCATGACATCATTTTCTGGAATTTTCCAAGCTGTTTAAAGGCACAGTCAACTTAGTGGATGTAAACTTCTGACCCACTGGAATTGTGATACAGTGAATTATAAGTGAAATAATCTGTAAACAATTGTTGAAAAAATGACTTGTGTCATGCACAAAGTAGATGTCCTAACCGACTTAACTAGTTTGTTAACAAGACATTTGTGGAGTGGTTGGAAAACAAGTTTTAATAACTCCAACCTAAGTGTATGTAAACTTCCTACTTCAACTGTGTGTGTATATGTGAATATATATATATATATATACACATATACACACACAGTTGAAGTAGGAAGTTTACATTAGTATATATATATATATATATATATATATATATATATATATATATATATATATATATATATATATATATATATATATTGGACAAACACACATAACGACAAGAGAGACAACACAACACTACATAAAGACAGGCAAGTGGATGGGTCTCTATTGTCTAGACATGTATACATGTTCATGAAATACAATAGATTGTCGTAATCACCCCCCAGACACACCTGGCTAATTTGATGGGTCCTGTAATCATCTGGAGAAGTGTTTAGACATGTAGCTAGCTAGCTAAACAATGAACCAGCGTAATCACAATTCATAATTCTACCAATACAAACTGATTGTCCGAGCTGTAGTATGAATCTGCAGGAAGCTAAAGCTAACCAACTAGGTTCCATGTCAGCTAGCTAGCTAACATTAGGCTATAGCTAGCCACCATGCATGAAATGCTGTCGTATGAATATGCAGATAGCTAAAGCTAACAAACTAGGTTCAATGTTAGCTAGCTAACATTAGGTTAAAGCTAGCAATGCAAATTGATTTTTTGGATTCGAATACTATTACTATGCAGATCATACACTAGCCAGCAAGCTAACGTTCACAAGCTAGCTAACGGTACTCTTTAACTTGTGCAAAAAAAATTACTTTCAGACTAAATTAGAAATGTATAATATCAGAAAATGTAGCTAGACTTTTACCCGTTTACATGGATGAACACTTCACGGCAGACTGGAACCATTGAACTCTGTTTTGTTTGTAGCTACATCTTGTTTGTAGCTACGTCTTGTTTGTAGCTACATCTTGTTTGTAGCTACATCTTTTTGTAGCTACATCTTGTTTGTAGCTACATCTTGTGTGTAGCTTCGTCTTGTGTGTAGCTACGTCTTGTGTGTAGCTACGTCTTGTTTGTAGCTACGTCTTGTTTGTAGCTACATCTTGTTTGTAGCTACATCTTGTTTGTAGCTACATCTTGTGTGTAGCTACGTCTTGTTTGTAGCTACGTCTTGTTTGTAGCTACATCTTGTGTGTAGCTACATCTTGTTTGTAGCTACGTCTTGTTTGTAGCTACGTCTTCTTTGTAGCTACATCTTGTTTGTAGCTTCATCTTGTTTGTAGCTACATCTTGTTTGTAGCTACATCTTGTGTGTAGCTTCATCTTGTTTGTAGCTACATCTTGTGTGTAGCTACATCTTGTTTGTAGCTACATCTTGTTTGTAGCTTCATCTTGTTTGTAGCTACATCTTGTTTGTAGCTACATCTTGTTTGGCCAGCGTTGTGTCAAGTCACTCCGAGTTCACACTGACCGTTGGCGTGTGCAGAAAGTAGCTCATTATTTTCCCAACTGATCTGTCGATAGCGCCTGCTACATTCAGGGTATTCAATGTTGTTGAGAAAAGTAGCAAAACATTTTGTAGTTCTCGATGGCTAACGTTTTATCTTTCATAAACGCCACGGTGGAAAGGATTATCAACACATTCTGAGCAGCTCATGTTATAGACGGAAGCGTGTTACATGGCAGACCAATCAAAACTCATCTCCCGGCATGTCCAGCCCACCCATTATCTCAGCCAATCATGGCTAGCGGGAAGGTTACTTGTCTTTTTCCGTGGCCTAAACAAACTAGGCTCGAAAATTTAACAATTTTATTCGTATTTACAGATTGAATACAAGTTTGTTATTAAGGCACATTAAAGAGCACATGTTCCAAAATATCCATTCAAATGCCTCTCCTGTGAAGTAGTGGCATGTGACACATGCTTCCTGAAACGGGTCACAAATTCTCCCCCCCAAGACAGACAATATACAACAGAATGCATTTTAGCTAAAGGTGATTTTACTTTTATTTGTGTGTAAATTTTGCTCTTTGACAGTTTATTGGATTTCATGGGAATGTTCACTGTTTTTCCCCTCCCACACCTAACCTGACCATAGCACAAACCTTCGTCCGCCTACTGCACAAGTCACAGAGAAGACACCAGGCATAGAATAATATATTATATTGGAGAGTTTCCAGAGATGATTTGCTCGTTTATCTGTGTCAGAGCCTGAAGAAACGTTCCGGTTCAGAGTAGGAGGCAAAATCATCATGAATATTTATGAGCTGATAAATGTCTTTGTTGGTCACAGCTCCCCTCCCTCCCTCCCTCCCTCCTTCCATCCCGCTCTCTCCCTCCCTCCCTCCTTCCATCCATCCCTCCCTCCCTCCCTCCCTCCCTCCCTCCCTCCCTCCCTCCCTCCCTCCCTCCGTCCTTCCTTCCTTCCTTCCTCCCTCCCTCCCTCCCTCCCTCCCTCCCTCCGTCCTTCCATCCATCCCTCCCTCCCTCCTTCCCTCCCTCCCTCCCTCCCTCCCTCCGTCCTTCCATCCCTCCCTCCCTCCCTCCCTCCCTCCCTCCCTCCCTCCTTCCATCCCTCTCCCTCCCTCCCTCCCTCCCTCCCTCCCTCCCTCCCTCCCTCCCTCCCTCCCTCCCTCCCTCCCTCCCTCCCTCCCTTCCCTCCCTCCATCCCTTTCCTTCCCTCCCTCCCTCCCTCCCTCCCTCCCTCCCTCCCTCCCTCCCTCCCTCCCATCCCTCCCTCCCTCCCTACCTCCCTCCCTCCATCCAGTCATGTGAGCTAAGCAATGGCTTCTAATACCTCCTCCACAGTTATTGTTCAAACAGAAAGGCAGTAGTCCTGGTCAAAGTTATCCTGGTCAGATTCTATAGATCTGGCTTTATCCAGACGAATCCGCGTGGTCAGTGAGCCTCCTCAAGGAACCAGGCAGGGCAAGCAGCAGGTGGTGGGTTGCACTGTGGGCATGGAGAACTCCAAGTTCGGACAAACTCTGAAACGTCCTCAACAAGGGACTAACCGGACCAGGTATTAGAGCGGAGTGTGTGGCATTGAAGACCAGAGTGGTAGCAAGGTCTCCTGGAAAACAATATGTGTAGATGTCACATTCAGACCACTGTCTATCTGTCTGTCTGCCACCCCACTTCCTCTCCTCAGCCCCTGTCCATCTGTCTGTCCAGACCCCTCCCTCCTATACAATTTTGTTTGTCTCTGTCTACTCCTTCAATCTCTCCAGACTCCAATCACCTCCATACCCTCGATCGCCGATCTTGCATTGCCATTTCTTGGATTAGTCTTAGATTACCCCTAATGGGAGGTACCAGCTAGAGTAGAAGGACAACATCTTGTTCACACTCTCCACCACTGCCAGCTTCTCAATCACTGCCAGCTTCTCAACTATCGATCACTGCCAGCTTCTCCACCACTGCCAGCTTCTCCACCACTGCCAGCTTCTCAACCACTGCCAGCTTCTCAACTATCGACCACTGCCAGCTTCTCCACCACTGCCAGCTTCTCAACTCTCCACCACTGCCAGCTTCTCAACCACTGCCAGCTTCTCCACCATTGCCAGCTTCTCAACCACTGCCAGTTTCTCAACTAATGACCACTGCCAGCTTCTCCACCACTGCCAGCTTCTCCACCACTGCCAGCTTCTCCACCACTGCCAGCTTCTCAACCACTGCCAGCTTCTCCACCACTGCCAGCTTCTCCACCACTGCCAGCTTCTCAACCACTACCAGCTTCTCCACCACTACCAGCTTCTCAACCACTGCCAGCTTCTCAACCACTGCCAGCTTCTCCACCACTACCAGCTTCTCAACCACTGCCAACTTCTCAACCACTGCCAACTTCTCCACCACTACCAGCTTCTCAACCACTGCCAGCTTCTCCACCACTACCAGCTTCTCAACCACTGCCAGCTTCTCAACCACTGCCAGCTTCTCAATCACTGCCAGCTTCTCCACCACTGCCAGCTTCTCCACCACTGCCAGCTTCTCAACCCCTGCCAGCTTCTCAACTCTCCACCACTACCAGCTTCTCAACGCTCCACCACTGCCAGCCTCACAACATGCATTTTTATGCACATTTTACATTTACATTTTAGTAATTTAGCAGATGCTCTTACTCAAAGTGTCTTACAGTAGTGAGTGCATATACGTACATTTTCATACCTTTTTCCATTCTGGTCCCCCTTGGGAGTCGAACCCACAACTCTCTACCAACTGAGCCACTTATCCCCCTATGTGATTCATCTCAGTCAGAGTCTCCATGTATAATTAGCACGATATTTGACGAGGTGCGATCAGTAATCGCCCGTCGTGTCGGTATGAAAACCTGCTAATGAATTCCTGAAGGCCTGTTCATACATGTTGTTTTAACAGTGGAGGTGTGGTGCTGTGGGGGCGACCATCCATGGCCCATCATGGCTTCCTAGTTTCCTGCCTGGGACTGATGTAACACCGATGTAACTACTGCTGCTGAGGTGTGGCGCTACGGGGGCGACCATCATGGTGTCTACGTGGTACTACCACCTGCACCACTTATCCTGGCTCTGTTCTGCACCATCACGGCTTCCTAGTTTCCTGCCTGGGACTGATGTAACACCGATGTAACACCGCTGCTGATCCTGGCTCTGTTCTGCACCATCACAGCTTCCTAGTTTCCTGCCTGGGACTGATGTAACACCACAGCACCATCACGGCTTCCTAGTTTCCTGCCTGGGACTGATGTAACACCACAGCACCATTACGGCTTCCTAGTTTCCTGCCTGGGACTGATGTAACACCACAGCACCATCACGGCTTCCCAGTTTCCTGCCTGGGACTGATGTAACACCACAGCACCATTACGGCTTCCTAGTTTCCTGCCTGGGACTGATGTAACACCACAGCACCATTACGGCTTCCTAGTTTCCTGCCTGGGACTGATGTAACACCACAGCACCATCACGGCTTCCAAGTTTCCTGCCTGGGACTGATGTAACACCACAGCACCATCACGGCTTCCTAGTTTCCTGCCTGGGACTGATGTAACACCACAGCACCATCACGGCTTCCTAGTTTCCTGCCTGGGACTGATGTAACACCACAGCACCATCACGGCTTCCAAGTTTCCTGCCTGGGACTGATGTAACACCACAGCACCATCACGGCTTCCTAGTTTCCTGCCTGGGACTGATGTAACACCACAGCACCATCACGGCTTCCTAGTTTCCTGCCTGGGACTGATGTAACACCACAGAACCATCATGGTGTACCAGTTGCCTGCTTTAGACAGATGCAACATTGCAGCTGATCCATGTGTCCATGGAGACTGACGTGTGAATAAGTATCATGTTAAACAACCAATACCCATAACCTAACTATCTATATACAGTGGTTGCGAAAGTATTCACCCCCCTTGGCATTTTTCCTATTTTGTTGCCTTACAACCTGGAATTAAAGTGTATTTTTTTGGGGGGGGGGGTTTGTATCATTTGATTTACACAACATGCCTACCACTTTGAAGATGCAAAATATTTCTTCTTGTGAAACAACAAGAAATATGAAGAAAAAAATTTAACTTGAGCGTGCATAACTATTCACCCCCCCAAAGTCAATACTTTGTAGAGCCTCCTTTTGCAGCAATTACAGCTGCAAGTCTCTTGGAGACAGCTGTATGTCTCTATAAGCTTGGCACATCTAGCCACTTGGAATTTTGCCCATTCTTCAAGGCAAAACTGCTCCAGCTCCTTCAAGTTGGATGGGTTCCGCTGGTGTACAGAAATCTTTAAGTCATACCACAGATTCTCAATTGTATTGAGGTCTGGGCTTTGACTAGGCCATTCCAAGACATTTAAACGTTTCCCCTTGAACCACTCGAGTGTTGCTTTAGCAGTATGCTTAGGGTCATTGTCCTGCTGGAGGTGAACCTCTGTCCCAGTCTAAAATCTCTGGAAGAGTGAAACAGGTTTCCCTCAAGAATGTCCTTGTATTTAGCGCCATCCATCATTCCTTCAATTCTGTCCAGTGTCCCAGTCCCTGCTTATATAAAACATCCCCACAGCATGATGCTTTCACCATCATGCTTCACTGTGGGGATGTTGTTCTCGGGGTGATGAGAGGTGTTGGGTTTAGCATTTTCCTTGATGGCTAAAAAGCTAAATTTTAGTCTCTTCTGACCAGAGTACCTTCTTCCATATGTTTGGGGAGTCTCCCCACATGCCTTTTGGCGAACACCAAATGTGTTTGCTTATTTTTATTCTTTAATTAAGCTATGGCTTTTTTTCTGGCCACTCTTCCATAAAGCCCAGCTCTGTGGAGTGTACGGCTTAAAGTGGTCCCATGGACAGATACTCCAATCTCCGCTGTGGAGCTTTGCAGCTCCTTCAGGGTTATCTTTGGTCTCTTTGTTGCCTCTCTGATTAATGTCCTCCTTGCCTGGTCCGTGAGTTTTGGTGGGTGGCCCTCTCTTGGCAGGTTTGTTGTGGTGCCATATTATTTCCATTTTTTTAATAATGGATTTAATGGTGCTCCGTGGGATGTTCAAAGTTTCTGATATTTGTTTATAACCCAACCCTGATCTGTACTTCTCCACAACTTTGTCCCTGACCTGTTTGGAGAGCTCCTTGGTCTTCATAGTGCCCCTTGCTTAGTGGTGTTGCAGACTCTGGGGCCTTTCAGAACAGGTGTATATATACTGAGATCATGTGACAGATCATGTGACACTTAGATTGCACACAGGTGGACTTTATTTAACTAATAATGTGACTTCTGAAGGTAATTGGTTGCACCAGATCTTATTTAGGGGCTTCAAAGCAAAGGGGTGAATACATATGTACACACGTTTTCTTTTGTTTACAATTTTTTAAATTTTTTAATTATTATAATTATATATATATATATTTTTTTATTGAAACAAGTAATTTTTTCCATTTCACTTCACCAATTTGGACTATTTTGTGTATGTCCATTACATACACAATAAAAATAAAAATATATTTATATTACAGGTTTCAATGCAACAAAATATGAAAAATTACAAGGGGGATGAATACATTTGCAAAGCACGGTAATATCTATATAACCTATCTATATAACATATATCTATATAACATATAAATATATAACATATCTATCTATATAACCTATCTATCTATATAACCTATCTATATAACCTATCTATATAACATATATAACATATAAATATATAACATATCTATCTATATAACCTATCTATCTATATAACCTAACCATCTATATAACCTATCTATATAACATATAAATATATAACATATCTATCTATATAACCTATCTATCTATATAACCTAACCATCTATATAACCTATCTATATAACATATATAACATATAAATATATAACATATCTATCTATATAACCTATCTATCTATATAACCTATCTATATAACCTATCTATCTATATAACCTAACCATCTATATAACCTATCTATATAACATATAAATATATAACATATCTATCTATATAACCTATCTATATAACCTATCTATCTATATAACCTAACCATCTATATAACATATATCTATATAACATATAAATATATAACATATCTATCTATATTAACCTAACTATATACATAACCTAAATATCTATATTACCTAACTGTCTATATAACCTAACTAACTATATAACATATCTATCTATATAACCTAACTAACTATATAACATATCTATCTATATTAACCTAACTATATACATAACCTAAATATCTATATTACCTAACTGTCTATATAACCTAACCATCTATATAACCTATCTATATAACATATATAACATATAAATATATAACATATCTATCTATATAACCTATCTATCTATATAACCTATCTATCCATATAACCTAACCATCTATATAACCTATCTATATAACATATCTATCTATATAACCTAACCATCTATATAACATATATCTATATAACATATAAATATATAACATATCTATCTATATAACCTATCTATATAACCTATCTATATAACCTATCTATATAACATATATAACATATCTATCTATATAACCTAACCATCTATATAACATATATCTATATAACATATAAATATATAACATATCTATCTATATAACCTATCTATATAACCTATCTATCTATATAACCTATCTATATAACCTAACCATCTATATAACATATCTATATAACCTATCTATATAACCTATCTATCTATATAACCTATCTATATAACCTAACCATCTATATAACATATATCTATATAACATATAAATATATAACATATCTATCTATATAACCTATCTATATAACCTATCTATCTATATAACCTATCTATATAACCTATCTATCTATATAACCTAACCATCTATATAACATATATCTATATAACATATAAATATATAACATATCTATCTATATTAACCTAACTATATACATAACCTAAATATCTATATTACCTAACTGTCTATATAACCTAACTAACTATATAACATATCTATCTATATTACCTATCTATCTAACATATATAACTATATAACATATCTATCTATATAACATATAAATATATAACCTAACCATCTATATAACCTAACTATATACATAACCTAAATATCTATATTACCTAACTGTCTATATAACCTAACTAACTATATAACATATCTATCTATATTACCTATCTATCTAACATATATAACTATATAACATATCTATCTATATAACATATAAATATATAACCTAACCATCTATATAACCTAACTATATACATAACCTAAATATCTATATTACCTAACTGTCTATATAACCTAACTAACTATATAACATATCTATCTATATTACCTATCTATCTAACATATATAAATATATAACATATCTATCTATATAACATATAAATATATAACCTAACCATCTATATAACCTAACTATATACATAACCTAAATATCTATATTACCTAACTGTCTATATAACCTAACTAACTATATAACATATCTATCTATATAACCTAACTAAACTATATAACATATCTATCTATATAACCTAACTAACTATATAACCTATCTATCTATATTACCTAACTAACTATATAACATATCTATCTATATAACCTAACTAACTATATAACCTATCTATCTATATTACCTAACTAACTATATAACATATCTATCTATATTACCTATCTATCTATATAACCTATCTATCTATATAACCTATATATATTCTGCATTCGGAAAGTATTCAGATCCTTTGATTTTTTTCCCACATTTTGTTACGTTACACTTTGTGACATGAGCTGACGTGAGAAGGGCTTTATAAATCCATTTGATTGTAAGCCACCATGTGTAGATTCAGAGGTGCTGGGCGTGTTTTGGTGGGACTATTAGAGACAGTCAGGTCCAGTCTTTAGAGAGGAGTTGTTATAGTTAGGAGGTGCCAGATGAAAGGCTCAGATTTATATCCCTCCCTGACGCCGTAGAGAAAATCTCGCTCCCGTAATTATGTCCTAAATTATCTGTCATCAAGTGAGAGAGGGCTATATTGATTGGTTGGTTAAATATATCGGTTGTTATCCTATATATACATATGGTAGTGTGTTGTTATCCTATATATCCATATGGTAGTGTGTTGTTATCCTATATATCCATATGGTAGTGTGTTGTTATCCTATATATCCATATGGTAGTGTGTTGTTATCCTATATATCCATATGGTAGTGTGTTGTTATCCTATATATCCATATGGTAGTGTGTTGTTATCCTATATATCCATATGGTAGTGTGTTGTTAACCTATATATCCATATGGTAGTGTGTTGTTAACCTATATATCCTATATATCCATATGGTAGTGTGTTGTTATCCTATATATCCATATGGTAGTGTGTTGTTATCCTATATATCCATATGGTAGTGTGTTGTTATCCTATATATCCATATGGTAGTGTGTTGTTATCCTATATATCCATATGGTAGTGTGTTGTTATCCTATATATCCATATGGTAGTGTGTTGTTATCCTATATATCCATATGGTAGTGTGTTGTTAACCTATATATCCATATGGTAGTGTGTTGTTAACCTATATATCCTATATATCCATATGGTAGTGTGTTGTTAACCTATATATCCATATGGTAGTGTGTTGTTAACCTATATATCCTATATATCCATATGGTAGTGTGTTGTTAACCTATATATCCTATATATCCATATGGTAGTGTGTTGTTAACCTATATATCCTATATATCCATATGGTAGTGTGTTGTTATCCTATATATCCATATGGTAGTGTGTTGTTATCCTATATATCCATATGGTAGTGTGTTGTTAACCTATATATCCATATGGTAGTGTGTTGTTATCCTATATATCCATATGGTAGTGTGTTGTTATCCTATATATCCATATGGTAGTGTGTTGTTATCCTATATATCCATATGGTAGTGTGTTGTTAACCTATATATCCATATGGTAGTGTGTTGTTATCCTATATATCCATATGGTAGTGTGTTGTTATCCTATATATCCATATGGTAGTGTGTTGTTAACCTATATATCCATATGGTAGTGTGTTGTTATCCTATATATCCATATGGTAGTGTGTTGTTATCCTATATATCCATATGGTAGTGTGTTGTTATCCTATATATCCTATATATCCATATGGTAGTGTGTTGTTAACCTATATATCCTATATATCCATATGGTAGTGTGTTGTTAACCTATATATCCATTTGGTAGTGTGTTGTTATCCTATATATCCATATGGTAGTGTGTTGTTAACCTATATATCCATATGGTAGTGTGTTGTTATCCTATATATCCTATATATCCATATGGTAGTGTGTTGTTATCCTATATATCCATATGGTAGTGTGTTGTTATCCTATATATCCTATATATCCATATGGTAGTGTGTTGTTAACCTATATATCCATATGGTAGTGTGTTGTTATCCTATATATCCATATGGTAGTGTGTTGTTATCCTATATATCCATATGGTAGTGTGTTGTTATCCTATATATCCATATGGTAGTGTGTTGTTAACCTATATATCCATATGGTAGTGTGTTGTTAACCTATATATCCTATATATCCATATGGTAGTGTGTTGTTATCATATATATCCATATGGTAGTGTGTTGTTATCCTATATATCCATATGGTAGTGTGTTGTTATCCTATATATCCATATGGTAGTGTGTTGTTAACCTATATATCCTATATATCCATATGGTAGTGTGTTGTTATCCTATATATCCATATGGTAGTGTGTTGTTATCCTATATATCCATATGGTAGTGTGTTGTTATCCTATATATCCATATGGTAGTGTGTTGTTATCCTATATATCCATATGGTAGTGTGTTGTATTTTATCCTATATATCCATATGGTAGTGTGTTGTTATCCTATATATCCTATATGGTAGTGTGTTGTTAACCTATATATCCTATATATCCATATGGTAGTGTGTTGTTATCCTATATATCCATATGGTAGTGTGTTGTTAACCTATATATCCATATGGTAGTGTGTTGTTAACCTATATCCTATCCATATGGTAGTGTGTTGTTATCCTATATATCCTATATATCCTATATATCCATATGGTAGTGTGTTGTTAACCTATATATCCTATATATCCATATGGTAGTGTGTTGTTATCCTATATATCCATATGGTAGTGTGTTGTTATCCTATATATCCATATGGTAGTGTGTTGTTATCCTATATATCCATATGGTAGTGTGTTGTTATATCCTATATATCCATATGGTAGTGTGTTGATATAACCATATGGTAGTGTGTTGTTATCCTATATATCCATATGGTAGTGTGTTGTTATCCTATATATCCATATGGTATGTGTTGTTAACCTATATATCCTATATATCCATATGGTAGTGTGTTGTTAACCTATATATCCTATATATCCATATGGTAGTGTGTTGTTATCCTATATATCCATATGGTAGTGTGTTGTTATCCTATATATCCATATGGTAGTGTGTTGTTAACCTATATATCCTATATATCCATATGGTAGTGTGTTGTTATCCTATATATCCATATGGTAGTGTGTTGTTAACCTATATATCCTATATATCCATATGGTAGTGTGTTGTTAACCTATATATCCATATGGTAGTGTGTTGTTATCCTATATATCCATATGGTAGTGTGTTGTTATCCTATATATCCATATGGTAGTGTGTTGTTATCCTATATATCCATATGGTAGTGTGTTGTTAACCTATATATCCTATATATCCATATGGTAGTGTGTTGTTATCCTATATATCCTATATATCCATATGGTAGTGTGTTGTTAACCTATATATCCTATATATCCATATGGTAGTGTGTTGTTAACCTATATATCCTATATATCCATATGGTAGTGTGTTGTTAACCTATATATCCTATATATCCATATGGTAGTGTGTTGTTAACCTATATATCCTATATATCCATATGGTAGTGTGTTGTTATCCTATATATCCATATGGTAGTGTGTTGTTATCCTATATATCCATATGGTAGTGTGTTGTTGTCCTATATCCTATATATCCATATGGTAGTGTGTTGTTATCCTATATATCCATATGGTAGTGTGTTGTTATCCTATATATCCATATGGTAGTGTGTTGTTAACCTATATATCCATATGGTAGTGTGTTGTTAACCTATATATCCATATGGTAGTGTGTTTTAATCCTATATATCCTATATATCCATATGGTAGTGTGTTGTTAACCTATATATCCATATGGTAGTGTGTTGTTAACCTATATATCCTATATATCCATATGGTAGTGTGTTGTTAACCTATATATCCTATATATCCATATGGTAGTGTGTTGTTATCCTATATATCCATATGGTAGTGTGTTATTATCCTCTATATCCATATGGTAGTGGGGGAGTTGTCCATTGAAGCTGGCATATTTGACATATTGATTGATATTTTTGACATATTATATTCGATAATTACATGTATAATTTCACACGCCTGTCTTTCCAAAGCACCTCGTAGGGTTAGAGCCCTGATTGGTGCATTGTTAATATGAGCCAATGAGTGATTTAAAACACACAGCCCTGTTTAATGATTGATCTCCATACAGTGAGAGTGTTAGGGTCTCAGACTACAGGTCAGGTCTCAGACTACAGGTCAGGTCTCAGACTACAGGTCAGTCTCAGACTACAGGTCAGGTATTAGACTACAGGTCAGGTCTCAGACTACAGGTCAGGTCTCAGACTACAGGTCAGGTCTCAGACTACAGGTCAGGTATCAGACTACAGGTCAGTCTCAGACTACAGGTCAGGTCTCAGACTACAGGTCAGGTCTCAGACTACAGGTCAGGTCTCAGTCTCAGACTACAGGTCAGGTCTCAGACTACAGATCAGGTCTCTTGACTACAGGTCAGGTCTCAGACTACAGGTCAGGTCTCAGACTACAGGTCAGGTCTCAGACTACAGGTCAGGTCTCAGACTACAGGTCAGGTCTCAGACTACAGGTCAGGTCTCAGACTACAGGTCAGGTCTCAGACTACAGGTCAGGTCTCAGACTACAGTTACATTTTTTTACATTTACGTCATTTAGCAGACGCTCTTATCCAGAGCGACTTACAAATCTCCCCGTCTGCCTCACCCCTCTCCCCCCGTAGTCCCTCACCACAGCTCTCCCTCACCCCCTCTCTCCCTCACCCCCTCTCCCCGTCTCCCTCACCCCCTCTCTCCCTCTCCCCGTCTGCCTCACCCCTCTCCCCCCCGTAGCCCCTCTCCCCAGCTCTCCCTCACCCCCTCTCTCCCTCTCCCTCACCCCCTCTCCCCGTCTCCCTCACCCCCTCTCTCCCTCTCCCCGTCTGCCTCACCCCTCTCCCCCCCGTAGCCCCTCTCCCCAGCTCTCCCTCACCCCCTCTCTCCCTCTCCCTCACCCCCTCTCCCCGTCTGCCTCACCCCTCTCCCCCCCGTAGCCCCTCTCCCCCTCGTAGCCCCTCTCCCCCCCGTAGCCCCTCTCCCCAGCTCTCCCTCACCCCCTCTCCCCGTCTGCCTCACCCCTCTCCCCCCGTAGCCCCTCTCTCCCCTGTAGCCCCTCTCCCCAGCTCTCCTGTCAGACCAACTTTACCTGGAGCCATTAAGCCTAGCACCCCTGTGTTCCTTCATCAGCCTAGTGAGTCATCATCATCATCATCATCGTTATTAGCCTACTCCCCCACCCCTTGGCCCTGGGGGGGTTAAGGTTCAGGCAGGAACAAACAAAAAAAACTGTCTGTTTCCTCTTTCTGATGAAATTACCTAAAAATTGAGGCAGGAGATTAAATAATTGCAGTCATTTTGATGATGAATGGGAAGCATGTTGGTCAGGGCTGTCTGTCTGTGTTTGGTTTGGTTGGGGGGGGGGGGGGGGGGGGGTGGAATGGTACACTCATTTTGACCAGTGCTCATAGGCTCTGGTCAAAAAGTAGTGCACTAATGGGAATAGGGGTTCGTTTGGGAATAGGGGGCCATTTGGGACTGACACCTAGAGGGTTGTAATTCAGGTCAGTAGGGTTATAAATCTACGAGCTGGGATGCAGAATGAGATGTATTACTGTCAAGATGTCAACATTCTGGCAGTTAGATTAAACAGTTAGGCTTTCTGGGACATTTCATTTATTCCTAAAGTGCGGATTTTATTTAATCAGACACTCAGAGGGTGTTTATTTGGATAATTCAGAACCTTTATCAGTTTTTATCTTAGTCGTCCTCTGTTTACTCTCGTTCTATAAATAAATATATCATAGAATAACAATCATATAGGCCAGGTTAGCAGACACTTCTATCCAAGGTCACTTAGCCGACACTTCTATTCAAGGTCACTTAGCAGACACTTCTATCCAAGGTCACTTAGCAGACACTTCTATCCAAGGTCACTTAGCCGACACTTCTATCCAAGGTCACTTAGCCGACACTTCTATCCAAGGTCACTTAGCAGACACTTCTATTCAAGGTCACTTAGCCGACACTTCTATCCAAGGTCACTTAGCCGACACTTCTATCCAAGGTCACTTAGCCGACACTTCTATCCAAGGTCACTTAGCGGACACTTCTATCCAAGGTCACATAGCAGACACTTCTATCCAAGGTCACTTAGCCGACACTTCTATCCAAGGTCACTTAGCCGACACTTCTATCCAAGGTCACTTAGCCGACACTTCTATCCAAGGTCACTTAGCGGACACTTCTATTCAAGGTCACTTAGCCGACACTTCTATCCAAGGTCACTTAGCAGACACTTCTATTCAAGGTCACTTAGCCGACACTTCTATCCAAGGTCACTTAGCCGACACTTCTATCCAAGGTCACTTAGCCGACACTTCTATCCAAGGTCACTTAGCCGACACTTCTATCCAAGGTCACTTAGCAGTGCAGTAGATTTGGAGGGAGAGAGAATAAAAAGTGTTCACCAGTCTGTTTCATGTTGAATATTCAGTGTTCACCAGTCTGTTTCCTGTTGAATATTCAGTGTGCACCAGTCTGTTTGCTGTTGAATATTCAGTGTTCACCAGTCTGTTTCCTGTTGAATATTCAGTGCTCACCAGTCTGTTTCCTGTTGAATATTCAGTGCTCACCAGTCTGTTTGCTGTTGAATATTCAGTGTTCACCAGTCTGTTTCCTGTTGAATATTCAGTGTTCACCAGTCTGTTTCCTGTTGAATATCCAGTGTTCACCAGTCTGTTTCCTGTTGAATATTCAGTGCTCACCAGTCTGTTTCCTGTTGAATATTCAGTGCTCACCAGTCTGTTTCTAATTAATACAGTGGAGGTAATTTCCACAGCGTACCCTATGTAGTGCACTATCCCACGGGCCTCATGTTTCCACAGTGTACCCTATGCAGTGCACTATCCCACGGGCCTCATGTTTCCACAGCGTACCCTATGCAGTGCACTATCCCACGGGCCTCATGTTTCCACAGTGTACCCTATGCAGTGCACTATCCCAAGGGCCCTGGTCACAAGTAGTGGACCATAGGTGTGATCTTAGATACTGCCAGTCTAAAACCACTTTGTTAGCGGTTTATGCTAATAGCTTCATTGATGATATCTAACTGTATTTTCATTAGATACCTGTTCTGTGGACCCAACATGTTGTTTTAATAGCTTGGCATAAAAAAAGAACTAAAACCACCAAAGTGAATTAAACAAAACAATGACAATCGGACATTAACGGTGTGATTAATAGGGAAAGATGAGAAGTCGAGTCCACAATTCAGAATTCCACTTCCTGTTTCAATCGGTCTCGGGGTTTTGACCTGCCATTTGAGTTCTGTTATACTCACAGACACCATTCAAACAGTTTTAGAAACTTTAGGGTGTTTTCTATCCATATATAATAAGTAAGTGCATGCCCTAGCTTCTGAGTTTGATTAGTAGGCCGTTGAAAATGGGAACGATTTTTTTTCAAAATGCGCTGTGGCGCCCCCTATCCTAGGGTATCCTCAAGAGGTTAACAGTAAACATTAACATTCGAGAGAATAACAGTGTTTAAAATATGATATTATTAGTGGTTAAAAATGTAGAATGACATTTCTCTTCTCTTCTCTCTCTCTCTCCTCCTCGTTATCTCCATATCTCTGTGTGTACCCGCGCCTCCTGGGAGAGGACCATAATGAATATGGAGAGGTGGCTGCTGGGATATGGAGAGGTGGCTGCTGGGAGGATAATTAAAGAAGCTAGGTTTTTCCTCAGATCTGCTAGAGTTTCTCTCTCTCTCTCTCTCTCTCTCTCTCTCTCTCTCTCTCTCTGTCTCTCTCTCTCTCTCTCTCTCTCTCTCTCTCTCTCTCCTCTCTCTCTCCTTGTCTCTCTCTCTCTCTCTCTCTCTCTCTCTCTCTCTCTCTCTCTCCTTGTCTCTCTCTCTCTCTCTCTCTCTGTCTCTCTCTCCTCTCTCTCTCTCTCTCTCTCTCTCTCTCTCTCTCTCTCTCTCTCTCTCGCTCTCTCTCTCTCTCTTCTCTCCTTGTCTCTCTCTCTCTCTCTGTCTCTCTCTCTCTCTCTCTGTCTCTCTCTCTCTCTCTCTCTCTGTCTCTCTCTCTCTCTCTCTCTCTCTCTCTCACCTTCTTCCAATCAGTTATGTTGCTTATATGCTGGAGTTTTTAGCTCAGACATTATTTAATCAAGAAAATCCCTCTTTAATATATTACATCACCTTTAACTCCACGTTTTCCGTAGCCAGCCCATCTCCCCTGCCCCTCTCCCCTCTCCCTTCCCATAGCCAGCCCCTCTCCCCTGCCCCTCTCCCCTGCCCCTCTCCCCTATCCCCTCTCCCCTCCCATAGCCAGCCCCTCTCCCCTCTCCCCTCCCATAGCCAGCCCCTCTCCCCTCTCATAGCCAGCCCCTCTCCTTCTCATAGCCAGCCCATCTCCCCTGCCCCTCTCCCCTGCCCTCCCCCCCCCTCCCATAGCCAGCCCCTCTCCCTTCTCATAGCCAGCCCATCTCCCCTGCCCCTCTCCCCTGGCCCCTCTTCCCTCCCGTAGCCAGCCCCTCTCCCCTATCCCCTCTCCCCTCCCATAGCCAGCCCCTCTCCCCTTCTCCCCTCCCATAGCCAGCCCCTCTCCCCTCTCATAGCCAGCCCCTCTCCCTCTCCCATAGCCAGCCCCTCTCCCCTGCCCCTCCCCCCTCCCATAGCCAGCCCCTCTCCCCTCTCATAGCCAGCCCCTCTCCCTCTCCCCTCCCCCTCATAGCCAGCCCCTCTCCCCTCCCCTCCCATAGCCAGCCCCTCTCCCCTCCCCTCCCCTCCCATAGCCAGCCCCTCTCCCCTCCCCTCCCCTCCCATAGCCAGCCCCTCTCCCCTCCCCCCTCCCCTCCCATAGCCAGCCCGTTCTCTGTGGCCTGGTAATCACCTTTAACTGTTCGTTTCTGTGGCTGGTAATTCACCTTTAACTGTTCGTTTCTGTGGCCTGGTAATTCACCTTTAACTGTTCTGTTATCTGTGGCCTGGTAATTCACCTTTAACTGGTTCTGTTATCTGTGGCCTGTACTTCCCTTACTGGCTGTATCCCTTAATTCAGCCTTAGACTGGTTCCGTTATCTGTGGCCTGGTAATTCACCTTTAACTGGTTCCGTTATCTGTGGCCTGGTAATTCACCTTTAACTGGTTCTGTTATCTGTGGCCTGGTAATTCACCTTTAACTGGTTCTGTTATCTGTGGCCTGGTAATTCACCTTTAACTTGCTCCGTTATCTGTGGCCTGGTAATTCACCTTTAACTGGTTCCGTTATCTGTGGCCTGGTAATTCACCTTTAACTGGTTCCGTTATCTGTGGCCTGGTAATTCACCTTTAACTGGTTCCGTTATCTGTGGCCTGGTAATTCACCTTTAACTGGTTCCGTTTTCTGTGGCCTGGTAATTCATTGGTCATGGGAGTGCAGTGTGACGTTCATATGACTTGTTATTCTAGTGTAATAGCTGAATATTATGCCTATCCATCAGTAACTGGTCATCCCTCCCTTCTAACCTTTATTTAACTAGGGCAAGTCAGTGAAGAACAAATTCTTATTTTACAATGACGGCCTACCGGGGGAACAGTGGGTTAACTTGCCTTGTTCAAGGGGCAGAACGACAGATTTGTACCTTGTTCAGCTCGGGGATTTTGATCCAGCAACCTCCATCAATCCAGCTCTAACTACTAGGTTACCTGTCGTCCTTCCCCTGGCTGTGTGTTGATAGAAACTCTCTTTGGAATACTTTAATCAGACAATTACTCAGACAGAGACTGAAATGTTCACCATGATTGATTTCTGTCAAATATATGTTGCGTTTAACTCTTCTGCAACTATTCCAAATCTGTCAATTAATCATTTTTACGTCATCAAAATAGTTCCTTCAAATCCAACACTCCTAAAGAACGATTCCTCAATTATGGTTAAAGATCGTACTGTATATATCCTCGTCTTAAGAACTGTTCCTACAGTCTCCTTCAAGGTATAGATTTCCTCTCAGGACAGTATCTGCTGAAGGAGCACTTCTTATTGACACGCTGCAGCTTTCCCATGTAGTGATTTATCCAATCAGAGAGAGGTGGCTGCACACCATGCATTCATAGAGGGAGGGAGAGAGAGAGGGGGAGAGAGAGAGAGAGAGAGAGGAGAGAGGGAGAGAGAGAGAGAGAGAGAGGAGAGAGAGAGAGAGAGAGAGAGAGAGAGAGAGAGAGACAGAGAGAGACAGAGATAAGTGTGTGTGTGTGTGTGTGTGTGTGTGTGTGTGTGTGTGTGTGTGTGTGTGTGTGTGTGTGTGTGTGTGTGTGTGTGTGTGTGTGTGTGTGTGTGTGTGTGTGTGTGTGTGTGTGGAGATGCACTGTCAACTGTGTGACCTCATATAGACAGGTGTGTGCCTTTCCAAATCATGTCTAATTGAATTTACCACAGGTGGACTCCAATCAAGTTGAAGAAATATCTCAAGGATGGTCAATGGAAACAGGATGCACCTGAGCTCAATTTAGAGTCTCATAGCAAAGAGTCTGAATACTTATGTTAATAAGGTATTTCTGTTTTGTTATTGTAACAAAATTTGCTACAATTTCAAAAAACCTGTTTTCTCTTTGTCATTATGGCGTATTGTGATGTCATTATGGGGTGTTGTGATGTCATTATGGCGTATTGTGATGTCATTATGGTGTATTGTGATGTCATTATGGGGTGTTGTGATGTCATTATGGTGTATTGTGATGTCATTATGGGGTGTTGTGATGTCATTATGGGGTGTTGTGATGTCATTAGGGGGTATTGTGATGTCATTAGGGGGTATTGTGATGTCATTATGGTGTATTGTGATGTCATTATGGGGTGTTGTGATGTCATTAGGGGGTATTGTGATGTCAGTAGGGGGTATTGTGATGTCATTATGGTGTATTGTGATGTCATTATGGGGTATTGTGATGTCATTAGGGGGTATTGTGATGTCATTATGGGGTGTTGTGATGTCATTATGGTGTATTGTGATGTCATTAGGGGGTATTGTGATGTCATTATGGGGTATTGTGATGTCATTATGGGGTATTGTGATGTCATTATGGGGTATTGTGATGTCATTATGGGGTATTGTGATGTCATTAGGGGGTATTGTGATGTCATTATGGGGTATTGTGATGTCATTAGGGGGTATTGTGATGTCATTATGGCGTATTGTGATGTCATTATGGGGTATTGTGATGTCATTATGGCATATTGTGATGTCATTATGGTGTATTGTGATGTCATTATGGCGTATTGTGATGTCATTATGGGGTGTTGTGATGTCATTATGGGTGTTGTGATGTCATTATGGTGTATTGTGATGTCATTATGGGGTGTTGTGATGTCATTATGGGGTATTGTGATGTCATTATGGGGTGTTGTGATGTCATTATGGGGTATTGTGATGTCATTAGGGGGTATTGTGATGTCATTATGGGGTATTGTGATGTCATTATGGTGTATTGTGATGTCATTATGGGGTGTTGTGATGTCATTATGGGGTATTGTGATGTCATTATGGGGTATTGTGATGTCATTATGGGGTATTGTGATGTCATTATGGGGTATTGTGATGTCATTATGGGGTATTGTGATGTCATTATGGGGTGTTGTGATGTCATTATGGGTATTGTGATGTCATTATGGGGTATTGTGATGTCATTATGGGGTGTTGTGATGTCATTATGGTGTTGTGATGTCGTTAGGGGTTGTGATGTCATTATGGTGTATTGTGATGTCATTATGGGGTGTTGTGATGTCATTATGGGGTGTTGTGATGTCATTATGGCGTGTTGTGATGTCATTATGGTGTATTGTGATGTCATTATGGGGTGTTGTGATGTCATTATGGTGTATTGTGATGTCATTATGGGGTGTTGTGATGTCATTATGGTGTATTGTGATGTCATTATGGTGTATTGTGATGTCATTATGGGGTGTTGTGATGTCATTATGGTGTATTGTGATGTCATTATGGGTGTGTTGTGATGTCATTAGGGGGTATTGTGATGTCATTAGGGGGTATTGTGATGTCATTATGGTGTATTGTGATGTCATTATGGGGTGTTGTGATGTCATTAGGGGGTATTGTGATGTCAGTAGGGGGTATTGTGATGTCATTATGGTGTATTGTGATGTCATTATGGGGTATTGTGATGTCATTAGGGGGTATTGTGATGTCATTATGTGGTGTTGTGATGTCATTATGGTGTATTGTGATGTCATTAGGGGGTATTGTGATGTCATTATGGGGTATTGTGATGTCATTATGGGGTATTGTGATGTCATTATGGGGTATTGTGATGTCATTAGGGGGTATTGTGATGTCATTATGGGGTATTGTGATGTCATTAGGGGGTATTGTGATGTCATTATGGGGTATTGTGATGTCATTAGGGGGTATTGTGATGTCATTAGGGGGTATTGTGATGTCATTATGGGGTATTGTGATGTCATTATGGGGTATTGTGATGTCATTATGGGGTATTGTGATGTCATTATGGTGTATTGTGATGTCATTATGGTGTATTGTGATGTCATTATGGTGTATTGTGATGTCATTAGGGGGTATTGTGATGTCATTATGGTGTATTGTGATGTCATTAGGGGGTATTGTGATGTCATTATGGGGTATTGTGATGTCATTATGGGGTATTGTGATGTCATTAGGGGGTATTGTGATGTCATTATGGGGTATTGTGATGTCATTATGGTGTATTGTGATGTCATTATGGTGTATTGTGATGTCATTATGGGGTATTGTGATGTCATTATGGGGTATTGTGATGTCATTATGGGGTATTGTGATGTCATTATGGGGTATTGTGATGTCATTATGGGGTATTGTGATGTCAGTAGGGGGTATTGTGATGTCATTATGGGGTATTGTGATGTCATTATGGGGTATGGTGTGGAGATTGGTGATGTTTTTTATTTAATCCATTTTAGAATAAGACCGTAATGTAACAAAATGTGTAAAAAAAAAATCAAGATGTCTGAATACTTTCTGAAGGTGCTGTATTAGACAGGATACTGTTTCTCACCATGAATCAGAGTGATCACTAGCTGGGTCAGCCACAAAGTCATACAATCTGATTTTAAACCCTAACGTTAACCACACTGCTAACCCTAATGTCTAACCTGACACATTTTACAATATAGCCAAGTTTGACTTTGCAGCTGGCCTATCTAAGGGGAGATGACTCAGTTCTATCTACATTTTAGTCATTTTAGCAGATGCTCTTCTCCAGAGCAACTTGCAGTAGTGAATACATACATTTTTATACATTTCATTTCATGCATAATTGTTTTTTTTTTTTGTACTGGCCCCCCGTGGGAATCAAACCCACAACCCTGGCGTTGCAAACACCATGCTCTACCAACTGAGCCACAGGGAAGGCTGTACTGCATGGTCTTAATG
>NC_138315.1:52427500-52450000 GCF_965601325.2 Salmo salar
CAGACTGTATCAAGGTGAACAGTCACCACTACTTCCTGTCCCACCAGACTGTATCAAGGTGAATAGTCACCACTACTTCCTGTCTCACCAGACTGTATCAAGGTGAATATTCACCACTACTTCCTGTCCCACCAGACTGTATCAAGGTGAATATTCACCACTACTTCCTGTCCCACCAGACTGTATCAAGGTGAATATTCACCACTACTTCCTGTCTCACCAGACTGTATCAAGGTGAATATTTACCACTACTTCCTGTCCCACCAGACTGTATCAAGGTGAACAGTCACCACTACTTCCTGTCTCACCAGACTGTATCAAGGTGAATAGTCACCACTACTTCCTGTCTCACCAGACTGTATCAAGGTGAACAGTCACAACTACTTCCTGTCTCACCAGACTGTATCAAGGTGAATAGTCACCACTACTTCCTGTCCCACCAGACTGTATCAAGGTGAATATTCACCACTACTTCCTGTCCCACCAGACTGTATCAAGGTGAATATTCACCACTACTTCCTGTCCCACCAGACTGTATCATTGTTAATTGTAAGCAGTTGTTCCCTTGATGCTGTAGAACACATCACTACAAACATTGGAATTAAAACTACTTTTAATAATTGTTTTCAAAAGTGCAATTGCAAACCTTAAAGTAGAATCCAAATAATGTCTCCCTTGCAATTTTTCTTAAATAATTCCTTATTTCTTCTCAAATAAAAGTTGAAATTGTAAAGAAAATATATGTTTATGTCTCCACACCTTGTAATTGGATTTTCCACATTGCAGAAGCAATTTTATTTTTGTAAACTGAAGTTTACAATGTGTAAGTTTACTGGCTAGTAGAAAGGTGTAGAACGCTCAGTGACATGAGTTTGTCGGGATTAATCTTGGCCGAAAAAAGCCAAGTACTCTGGGGTGCCAATCATTTTTCTTTATTTTCTCAATAAAAATAGTAAACTTAAGTTTACAAAAATAACATAGATTTTGCTATATTGAAAATCCAATAACAATATTTAGAAGAAATTGGGATTTTTTTTAAGAAAAGTGCAAGGGTGGATATATATTTTGCTGCAATTGTATTTACATAGGTGATTAGTTGTAAAAAAGTACATTTGCTTGCTTTTGCACTTTGAATAAAATCAATATTCCATTTTGTATATGATATTATATCATTAGCAAGATTGTCTTCATCTTTTCTTTGGTTGTGGTTCATCATTTTCATATCTTTTTTTATTTTGTTAAAGAAAGTTTCAATCCCGCCTGGTTTTGTTGTTGTCCTTGCTAGCTAACGTCATTGAGGGAGTTGTATTACGCTGGCCCGGGTTGAACCAGGTTTTGTTGTTGTCCTTGCTAGCTAACGTCATTGAGGGAGTTGTATTACGCTGGCCCGGGTTGAACCAGGTTTTGTTGTTGTCCTTGCTAGCTAACGTCATTGAGGGAGTTGTATTACGCTGGCCCGGGTTGAACCAGGTTTTGTTGTTGTCCTTGCTAGCTAACGTCATTGAGGGAGTTGTATTACGCTGGCCCGGGTTGAACCAGGTTTTGTTGTTGTCCTTGCTAGCTAATGTCATTGAGGGAGTTGTATTACGCTGGCCCGGGTTGAACCAGGTTTTGTTGTTGTCCTTGCTAGCTAATGTCATTGAGGGAGTTGTATTACGCTGGCCCGGGTTGAACCGGGTTTTGTTGTTGTCCTTGCTAGCTAATGTCATTGAGGGAGTTGTATTACGCTGGCCCGGGTTGAACCGGGTTTTGTTGTTGTCCTTGCTAGCTAACGTCATTGAGGGAGTTGTATTACGCTGGCCCGGGTTGAACCAGGTTTTGTTGTTGTCCTTGCTAGCTAACGTCATTGAGGGAGTTGTATTACGCTGGCCCGGGTTGAACCAGGTTTTGTTGTTGTCCTTGCTAGCTAACGTCATTGAGGGAGTTGTATTACGATGGCCCGTCTCGTCATCATATCCACTGACTCAGTGGGTTGGTTCATCAGGAAGTCAATAGAGGATGCTATTCTCACTGTGATGATTACAACTTATCCAACTCCGTATTAATGCCCATTAATTTAGGAATGAGATGTTTCGATGAGCATACTTTTGGTAATCTAGTGTAGATTTATATTCCGATATTCCTTTTTTTTTTTCAATTCAATTTAAGGGCTTTATTGGCATGGTAACATGTTTTACTCTCCACTCTGGGTTACTATAGTTTAATGTGTTATGGTTGGATCACTGGAGTGTTAATGTGTTATGGTATGGTTGGATCACTGGAGTGTTAATATGTTATGGTATGGTTGGATCACTGGAGTGTTAATATGTTATGGTATGGTTGGATCACTGGAGTGTTAATGTGTTATGGTATGGTTGGATCACTGGAGTGTTGATATGTTATGGTATGGTTGGATCACTGGAGTGTTAATGTGTTATGGTATGGTTGGATCACTGGAGTGTTGATATGTTATGGTATGGTTGGATCACTGGAGTGTTAATGTGTTATGGTATGGTTGGATCACTGGAGTGTTAATATGTTATGGTATGGTTGGATCACTGGAGTGTTAATGTGTTATGGTATGGTTGGATCACTGGAGTGTTAATATGTTATGGTATGGAGTTGCAGGGCTCCTCTCCACTCTGCTAGACCCCACTAGGACGCATGAGGAATGGCCCTGATGTGAACACACAGAGAGAGAGAGGTGGAGAGAAAGAGTGGAGGAGTAGAAAGAGAGAGAGAGAGAGATTGGAGACGGGGTGAAAGAGAGAGAAAGAGAGAGAGAGAGAGAGATGGGAGAGGAGACGGAGAGAGCGCAAGAGAGAGAGATTGGAGATGGGGTGAGAGAGAGAGAGAGAGAGAGAAAGGGAGATGGGAGAGGTGACGGAGAGAGTGAAAGAGAGAGAGATTGTAGACGGGGTGAAAGAGAGAGAGAGAGAAAGAGAGATGGGAGAGAAGACGGAGAGAGTGAAAGAGAGAGAGATTGGAGACGGGGTGAAAGAGAGAGAGAGAGAGAGAAAGAGAGATGGGAGAGGAGACGGAGAGAGTCCATGAGTCAGTCTGTGAACCGGAAATGATCCATGTTAACAGAACTTTGCTTCCGACACACTGTCACCGTCTAGTGTTGAAAGGGTCTGAGGTCTTACATAGAATTAGAATGTGTGGACTGGTGTGTGTTCATATCCTGTGTTTTGGCTCATTTCTTAGCCTATATTTAGCTTTATCTTTAAAGATATTTAAACTGGATATTGATCGTTCTTCCTTCTCTCCTTTTCCCCTCTCTCTTCTCTCTCTCTCTCTCTCTCTCTCTCTCCTCTCTCTCCTCTCTCTCTCTCTCTGTCTCTCTCTCTCTCTCTCCTCTCTCCTTCTCTCCTTTTCCTCTCTCTCCTCTTTCCTCTCTCTCCTCTCTCTCCTCTCTCTCTCTCTCCTCTTTCCTCTCTCTCTCTCTGTCTCTCTCTCTCTCCTCTTTTCTCTCCCCCTCTCTCTCTCTCTCTCTCTCTCTCTCTCTCTCTCTCTCTCTCTCTCTCTCTCTCTCTCTCCTCTCTCCTTCTCTCCTTTTCCTCTCTCTCTCTCTTTCTCTCTCTCCCCTCTCCTTCTCTCTCCTTCTCTCCTTTTCCTCTCCTCTTTCTCTCCCTCTCTCTCTCTCTCTCCTAGATTTGGAAAGAAGAAAAACGAGAAGGTAAAGAAATCAGAAGCCAAAGCCACGCTACAGAGACAGAAGTCCGAGGTTCTGAGTGAAGAGGAGCTGGACAGGATGAAGGATGAGAGGGAGAGGTGAGATGGTTTATACTGTAGGTTAGTACAGGTGTACTGTAGGTAACCCCTCCTGTCTATTCATATCTGTTGTACAGGTTAGTACAGGTGTACTGTAGGTAACCCCTCCTGTCTATTCATATCTGTTGTAGAGGTTAGTACAGGTGTACTGTAGGTAACCCCTCCTGTCTATTCATATCTGTTGTACAGGTAAGCACAGGTGTACTGTAGGTAACCCCTCCTGTCTATTCATATCTGTTGTAGAGGTTAGTACAGGTGTACTGTAGGTAACCCCTCCTGTCTATTCATATCTGTTGTAGAGGTTAGTACAGGTGTACTGTAGGTAACCCCTCCTGTCTATTCATATCTGTTGTACAGGTTAGTACAGGTGTACTGTAGGTAACCCCTCCTGTCTATTCATATCTGTTGTAGAGGTTAGTACAGGTGTACTGTAGGTAACCCCTCCTGTCTATTCATATCTGTTGTAGAGGTTAGTACAGGTGTACTGTAGGTAACCCCTCCTGTCTATTCATATCTGTTGTACAGGTTAGTACAGGTGTACTGTAGGTAACCCCTCCTGTCTATTCATATCTGTTGTAGAGGTTAGTACAGGTGTACTGTAGGTAACCCCTCCTGTCTATTCATATCTGTTGTACAGGTTAGTACAGGTGTACTGTAGGTAACCCCTCCTGTCTATTCATATCTGTTGTACAGGTTAGTACAGGTGTACTGTAGGTAACCCCTCCTGTCTATTCATATCTGTTGTAGAGGTTAGTACAGGTGTACTGTAGGTAACCCCTCCTGTCTATTCATATCTGTTGTAGAGGTTAGTACAGGTGTACTGTAGGTAACCCCTCCTGTCTATTCATATCTGTTGTACAGGTTAGTACAGGTGTACTGTAGGTAACCCCTCCTGTCTATTCATATCTGTTGTAGAGGTTAGTACAGGTGTACTGTAGGTAACCCCTCCTGTCTATTCATATCTGTTGTAGAGGTTAGTACAGGTGTACTGTAGGTAACCCCTCCTGTCTATTCATATCTGTTGTAGAGGTTAGTACAGGTGTACTGTAGGTAACCCCTCCTGTCTATTCATATCTGTTGTAGAGGTTAGTACAGGTGTACTGTAGGTAACCCCTCCTGTCTATTCATATCTGTTGTAGAGGTTAGTACAGGTGTACTGTAGGTAACCCCTCCTGTCTATTCATATCTGTTGTACAGGTTAGTACAGGTGTACTGTAGGTAACCCCTCCTGTCTATTCATATCTGTTGTAGAGGTTAGTACAGGTGTACTGTAGGTAACCCCTCCTGTCTGTTCGTATCTGTTGTAGAGGTTAGTACAGGTGTACTGTAGGTAACCCCTCCTGTCTATTCATATCTGTTCTACAGGTTAGTACAGGTGTACTGTAGGTAACCCCTCCTGTCTATTCATATCTGTTGTAGAGGTTAGTACAGGTGTACTGTAGGTAACCCCTCCTGTCTATTCATATCTGTTGTAGAGGTTAGTACAGGTGTACTGTAGGTAACCCCTCCTGTCTATTCATATCTGTTGTACAGGTTAGTACAGGTGTACTGTAGGTAACCCCTCCTGTCTATTCATATCTGTTGTAGAGGTTAGGACAGGTGTACTGTAGGTAACCCCTCCTGTCTATTCATATCTGTTGTACAGGTTAGTACAGGTGTACTGTAGGTAACCCCTCCTGTCTATTCATATCTGTTGTAGAGGTTAGTACAGGTGTACTGTAGGTAACCCCTCCTGTCTATTCATATCTGTTGTAGAGGTTAGTACAGGTGTACTGTAGGTAACCCCTCCTGTCTATTCATATCTGTTCTACAGGTTAGTACAGGTGTACTGTAGGTAACCCCTCCTGTCTATTCATATCTGTTGTACAGGTTAGTACAGGTGTACTGTAGGTAACCCCTCCTGTCTATTCATATCTGTTGTACAGGTTAGTACAGGTGTACTGTAGGTAACCCCTCCTGTCTATTCATATCTGTTCTACAGGTTAGTACAGGTGTACTGTAGGTAACCCCTCCTGTCTATTCATATCTGTTGTACAGGTTAGTACAGGTGTACTGTAGGTAACCCCTCCTGTCTATTCATATCTGTTGTAGAGGTTAGTACAGGTGTACTGTAGGTAACCCCTCCTGTCTATTCATATCTGTTGTAGAGGTTAGTACAGGTGTACTGTAGGTAACCCCTCCTGTCTATTCATATCTGTTGTAGAGGTTAGTACAGGTGTACTGTAGGTAACCCCTCCTGTCTATTCATATCTGTTGTAGAGGTTAGTACAGGTGTACTGTAGGTAACCCCTCCTGTCTATTCATATCTGTTGTAGAGGTTAGTACAGGTGTACTGTAGGTAACCCCTCCTGTCTATTCATATCTGTTGTACAGGTTAGTACAGGTGTACTGTAGGTAACCCCTCCTGTCTATTCATATCTGTTGTAGAGGTTAGTACAGGTGTACTGTAGGTAACCCCTCCTGTCTATTCATATCTGTTGTAGAGGTTAGTACAGGTGTACTGTAGGTAACCCCTCCTGTCTATTCATATCTGTTGTAGAGGTTAGTACAGGTGTACTGTAGGTAACCCCTCCTGTCTATTCATATCTGTTGTAGAGGTTAGTACAGGTGTACTGTAGGTAACCCCTCCTGTCTATTCATATCTGTTGTAGAGGTTAGTACAGGTGTACTGTAGGTAACCCCTCCTGTCTATTCATATCTGTTGTACAGGTTAGTACAGGTGTACTGTAGGTAACCCCTCCTGTCTATTCATATCTGTTGTAGAGGTTAGTACAGGTGTACTGTAGGTAACCCCTCCTGTCTATTCATATCTGTTGTAGAGGTTAGTACAGGTGTACTGTAGGTAACCCCTCCTGTCTATTCATATCTGTTGTACAGGTTAGTACAGGTGTACTGTAGGTAACCCCTCCTGTCTATTCATATCTGTTGTAGAGGTTAGTACAGGTGTACTGTAGGTAACCCCTCCTGTCTATTCATATCTGTTGTACAGGTTAGTACAGGTGTACTGTAGGTAACCCCTCCTGTCTATTCATATCTGTTGTACAGGTTAGTACAGGTGTACTGTAGGTAACCCCTCCTGTCTATTCATATCTGTTGTAGAGGTTAGTACAGGTGTACTGTAGGTAACCCCTCCTGTCTATTCATATCTGTTGTAGAGGTTAGTACAGGTGTACTGTAGGTAACCCCTCCTGTCTATTCATATCTGTTGTAGAGGTTAGTACAGGTGTACTGTAGGTAACCCCTCCTGTCTATTCATATCTGTTGTAGAGGTTAGTACAGGTGTACTGTAGGTAACCCCTCCTGTCTATTCATATCTATTGTACAGGTTAGTACAGGTGTACTGTAGGTAACCCCTCCTGTCTATTCATATCTGTTCTACAGGTTAGTACAGGTGTACTGTAGGTAACCCCTCCTGTCTATTCATATCTGTTCTACAGGTTAGTACAGGTGTACTGTAGGTAACCCCTCCTGTCTATTCATATCTGTTGTACAGGTTAGTACAGGTGTACTGTAGGTAACCCCTCCTGTCTATTCATATCTGTTGTACAGGTTAGTACAGGTGTACTGTAGGTAACCCCTCCTGTCTATTCATATCTGTTGTAGAGGTTAGTACAGGTGTACTGTAGGTAACCCCTCCTGTCTATTCATATCTGTTGTAGAGGTTAGTACAGGTGTACTGTAGGTAACCCCTCCTGTCTATTCATATCTGTTGTAGAGGTTAGTACAGGTGTACTGTAGGTAACCCCTCCTGTCTATTCATATCTGTTGTAGAGGTTAGTACAGGTGTACTGTAGGTAACCCCTCCTGTCTATTCATATCTGTTGTAGAGGTTAGTACAGGTGTACTGTAGGTAACCCCTCCTGTCTATTCATATCTGTTGTACAGGTTAGTACAGGTGTACTGTAGGTAACCCCTCCTGTCTATTCATATCTGTTGTACAGGTTAGTACAGGTGTACTGTAGGTAACCCCTCCTGTCTATTCATATCTGTTGTACAGGTTAGTACAGGTGTACTGTAGGTAACCCCTCCTGTCTATTCATATCTGTTGTAGAGGTTAGTACAGGTGTACTGTAGGTAACCCCTCCTGTCTATTCATATCTGTTGTAGAGGTTAGTACAGGTGTACTGTAGGTAACCCCTCCTGTCTATTCATATCTGTTGTAGAGGTTAGTACAGGTGTACTGTAGGTAACCCCTCCTGTCTATTCATATCTGTTGTAGAGGTTAGTACAGGTGTACTGTAGGTAACCCCTCCTGTCTATTCATATCTGTTGTAGAGGTTAGTACAGGTGTACTGTAGGTAACCCCTCCTGTCTATTCATATCTGTTGTACAGGTTAGTACAGGTGTACTGTAGGTAACCCCTCCTGTCTATTCATATCTGTTGTACAGGTTAGTACAGGTGTACTGTAGGTAACCCCTCCTGTCTATTCATATCTGTTGTAGAGGTTAGTACAGGTGTACTGTAGGTAACCCCTCCTGTCTATTCATATCTGTTGTACAGGTTAGTACAGGTGTACTGTAGGTAACCCCTCCTGTCTATTCATATCTGTTGTACAGGTTAGTACAGGTGTACTGTAGGTAACCCCTCCTGTCTATTCATATCTGTTGTACAGGTTAGTACAGGTGTACTGTAGGTAACCCCTCCTGTCTATTCATATCTGTTGTACAGGTTAGTACAGGTGTACTGTAGGTAACCCCTCCTGTCTATTCATATCTGTTGTACAGGTTAGTACAGGTGTACTGTAGGTAACCCCTCCTGTCTATTCATATCTGTTGTAGAGGTTAGTACAGGTGTACTGTAGGTAACCCCTCCTGTCTATTCATATCTGTTGTAGAGGTTAGTACAGGTGTACTGTAGGTAACCCCTCCTGTCTATTCATATCTGTTGTAGAGGTTAGTACAGGTGTACTGTAGGTAACCCCTCCTGTCTATTCATATCTGTTGTAGAGGTTAGTACAGGTGTACTGTAGGTAACCCCTCCTGTCTATTCATATCTGTTGTAGAGGTTAGTACAGGTGTACTGTAGGTAACCCCTCCTGTCTATTCATATCTGTTGTAGAGGTTAGTACAGGTGTACTGTAGGTAACCCCTCCTGTCTATTCATATCTGTTGTAGAGGTTAGTACAGGTGTACTGTAGGTAACCCCTCCTGTCTATTCATATCTGTTGTACAGGTTAGTACAGGTGTACTGTAGGTAACCCCTCCTGTCTATTCATATCTGTTGTACAGGTTAGTACAGGTGTACTGTAGGTAACCCCTCCTGTCTATTCATATCTGTTGTAGAGGTTAGTACAGGTGTACTGTAGGTAACCCCTCCTGTCTATTCATATCTGTTGTACAGGTTAGTACAGGTGTACTGTAGGTAACCCCTCCTGTCTATTCATATCTGTTGTAGAGGTTAGTACAGGTGTACTGTAGGTAACCCCTCCTGTCTATTCATATCTGTTGTAGAGGTTAGTACAGGTGTACTGTAGGTAACCCCTCCTGTCTATTCATATCTGTTGTACAGGTTAGTACAGGTGTACTGTAGGTAACCCCTCCTGTCTATTCATATCTGTTGTAGAGGTTAGTACAGGTGTACTGTAGGTAACCCCTCCTGTCTATTCATATCTGTTGTAGAGGTTAGTACAGGTGTACTGTAGGTAACCCCTCCTGTCTATTCATATCTGTTGTAGAGGTTAGTACAGGTGTACTGTAGGTAACCCCTCCTGTCTATTCATATCTGTTGTAGAGGTTAGTACAGGTGTACTGTAGGTAACCCCTCCTGTCTATTCATATCTGTTGTAGAGGTTAGTACAGGTGTACTGTAGGTAACCCCTCCTGTCTATTCATATCTGTTGTAGAGGTTAGTACAGGTGTACTGTAGGTAACCCCTCCTGTCTATTCATATCTGTTGTACAGGTTAGTACAGGTGTACTGTAGGTAACCCCTCCTGTCTATTCATATCTGTTGTAGAGGTTAGTACAGGTGTACTGTAGGTAACCCCTCCTGTCTATTCATATCTGTTGTACAGGTTAGTACAGGTGTACTGTAGGTAACCCCTCCTGTCTATTCATATCTGTTGTAGAGGTTAGTACAGGTGTACTGTAGGTAACCCCTCCTGTCTATTCATATCTGTTGTAGAGGTTAGTACAGGTGTACTGTAGGTAACCCCTCCTGTCTATTCATATCTGTTGTACAGGTTAGTACAGGTGTACTGTAGGTAACCCCTCCTGTCTATTCATATCTGTTGTAGAGGTTAGTACAGGTGTACTGTAGGTAACCCCTCCTGTCTATTCATATCTGTTGTACAGGTTAGTACAGGTGTACTGTAGGTAACCCCTCCTGTCTATTCATATCTGTTGTAGAGGTTAGTACAGGTGTACTGTAGGTAACCCCTCCTGTCTATTCATATCTGTTGTAGAGGTTAGTACAGGTGTACTGTAGGTAACCCCTCCTGTCTATTCATATCTGTTGTAGAGGTTAGTACAGGTGTACTGTAGGTAACCCCTCCTGTCTATTCATATCTGTTCTACAGGTTAGTACAGGTGTACTGTAGGTAACCCCTCCTGTCTATTCATATCTGTTGTAGAGGTTAGTACAGGTGTACTGTAGGTAACCCCTCCTGTCTATTCATATCTGTTGTAGAGGTTAGTACAGGTGTACTGTAGGTAACCCCTCCTGTCTATTCATATCTGTTGTACAGGTTAGTACAGGTGTACTGTAGGTAACCCCTCCTGTCTATTCATATCTGTTGTAGAGGTTAGTACAGGTGTACTGTAGGTAACCCCTCCTGTCTATTCATATCTGTTGTAGAGGTTAGTACAGGTGTACTGTAGGTAACCCCTCCTGTCTATTCATATCTGTTGTAGAGGTTAGTACAGGTGTACTGTAGGTAACCCCTCCTGTCTATTCATATCTGTTGTAGAGGTTAGTACAGGTGTACTGTAGGTAACCCCTCCTGTCTATTCATATCTGTTGTACAGGTTAGTACAGGTGTACTGTAGGTAACCCCTCCTGTCTATTCATATCTGTTGTAGAGGTTAGTACAGGTGTACTGTAGGTAACCCCTCCTGTCTATTCATATCTGTTGTAGAGGTTAGTACAGGTGTACTGTAGGTAACCCCTCCTGTCTATTCATATCTGTTGTACAGGTTAGTACAGGTGTACTGTAGGTAACCCCTCCTGTCTATTCATATCTGTTGTAGAGGTTAGTACAGGTGTACTGTAGGTAACCCCTCCTGTCTATTCATATCTGTTGTACAGGTTAGTACAGGTGTACTGTAGGTAACCCCTCCTGTCTATTCATATCTGTTGTAGAGGTTAGTACAGGTGTACTGTAGGTAACCCCTCCTGTCTATTCATATCTGTTGTAGAGGTTAGTACAGGTGTACTGTAGGTAACCCCTCCTGTCTATTCATATCTGTTGTAGAGGTTAGTACAGGTGTACTGTAGGTAACCCCTCCTGTCTATTCATATCTGTTGTACAGGTTAGTACAGGTGTACTGTAGGTAACCCCTCCTGTCTATTCATATCTGTTGTAGAGGTTAGTACAGGTGTACTGTAGGTAACCCCTCCTGTCTATTCATATCTGTTGTAGAGGTTAGTACAGGTGTACTGTAGGTAACCCCTCCTGTCTATTCATATCTGTTGTACAGGTTAGTACAGGTGTACTGTAGGTAACCCCTCCTGTCTATTCATATCTGTTGTAGAGGTTAGTACAGGTGTACTGTAGGTAACCCCTCCTGTCTATTCATATCTGTTGTAGAGGTTAGTACAGGTGTACTGTAGGTAACCCCTCCTGTCTATTCATATCTGTTGTAGAGGTTAGTACAGGTGTACTGTAGGTAACCCCTCCTGTCTATTCATATCTGTTGTAGAGGTTAGTACAGGTGTACTGTAGGTAACCCCTCCTGTCTATTCATATCTGTTGTACAGGTTAGTACAGGTGTACTGTAGGTAACCCCTCCTGTCTATTCATATCTGTTGTAGAGGTTAGTACAGGTGTACTGTAGGTAACCCCTCCTGTCTATTCATATCTGTTGTAGAGGTTAGTACAGGTGTACTGTAGGTAACCCCTCCTGTCTATTCATATCTGTTGTAGAGGTTAGTACAGGTGTACTGTAGGTAACCCCTCCTGTCTATTCATATCTGTTGTAGAGGTTAGTACAGGTGTACTGTAGGTAACCCCTCCTGTCTATTCATATCTGTTGTACAGGTTAGTACAGGTGTACTGTAGGTAACCCCTCCTGTCTATTCATATCTGTTGTAGAGGTTAGTACAGGTGTACTGTAGGTAACCCCTCCTGTCTATTCATATCTGTTGTAGAGGTTAGTACAGGTGTACTGTAGGTAACCCCTCCTGTCTATTCATATCTGTTGTAGAGGTTAGTACAGGTGTACTGTAGGTAACCCCTCCTGTCTATTCATATCTGTTGTAGAGGTTAGTACAGGTGTACTGTAGGTAACCCCTCCTGTCTATTCATATCTGTTGTACAGGTTAGTACAGGTGTACTGTAGGTAACCCCTCCTGTCTATTCATATCTGTTGTACAGGTTAGTACAGGTGTACTGTAGGTAACCCCTCCTGTCTATTCATATCTGTTGTAGAGGTTAGTACAGGTGTACTGTAGGTAACCCCTCCTGTCTATTCATATCTGTTCTACAGGTTAGTACAGGTGTACTGTAGGTAACCCCTCCTGTCTATTCATATCTGTTGTAGAGGTTAGTACAGGTGTACTGTAGGTAACCCCTCCTGTCTATTCATATCTGTTGTACAGGTTAGTACAGGTGTACTGTAGGTAACCCCTCCTGTCTATTCATATCTGTTGTAGAGGTTAGTACAGGTGTACTGTAGGTAACCCCTCCTGTCTATTCATATCTGTTGTAGAGGTTAGTACAGGTGTACTGTAGGTAACCCCTCCTGTCTATTCATATCTGTTGTACAGGTTAGTACAGGTGTACTGTAGGTAACCCCTCCTGTCTATTCATATCTGTTGTAGAGGTTAGTACAGGTGTACTGTAGGTAACCCCTCCTGTCTATTCATATCTGTTGTAGAGGTTAGTACAGGTGTACTGTAGGTAACCCCTCCTGTCTATTCATATCTGTTGTACAGGTTAGTACAGGTGTACTGTAGGTAACCCCTCCTGTCTATTCATATCTGTTGTAGAGGTTAGTACAGGTGTACTGTAGGTAACCCCTCCTGTCTATTCATATCTGTTGTAGAGGTTAGTACAGGTGTACTGTAGGTAACCCCTCCTGTCTATTCATATCTGTTGTAGAGGTTAGTACAGGTGTACTGTAGGTAACCCCTCCTGTCTATTCATATCTGTTGTACAGGTTAGTACAGGTGTACTGTAGGTAACCCCTCCTGTCTATTCATATCTGTTGTAGAGGTTAGTACAGGTGTACTGTAGGTAACCCCTCCTGTCTATTCATATCTGTTGTAGAGGTTAGTACAGGTGTACTGTAGGTAACCCCTCCTGTCTATTCATATCTGTTGTACAGGTTAGTACAGGTGTACTGTAGGTAACCCCTCCTGTCTATTCATATCTGTTGTACAGGTTAGTACAGGTGTACTGTAGGTAACCCCTCCTGTCTATTCATATCTGTTGTAGAGGTTAGTACAGGTGTACTGTAGGTAACCCCTCCTGTCTATTCATATCTGTTGTAGAGGTTAGTACAGGTGTACTGTAGGTAACCCCTCCTGTCTATTCATATCTGTTGTACAGGTTAGTACAGGTGTACTGTAGGTAACCCCTCCTGTCTATTCATATCTGTTGTAGAGGTTAGTACAGGTGTACTGTAGGTAACCCCTCCTGTCTATTCATATCTGTTGTAGAGGTTAGTACAGGTGTACTGTAGGTAACCCCTCCTGTCTATTCATATCTGTTGTAGAGGTTAGTACAGGTGTACTGTAGGTAACCCCTCCTGTCTATTCATATCTGTTGTAGAGGTTAGTACAGGTGTACTGTAGGTAACCCCTCCTGTCTATTCATATCTGTTGTAGAGGTTAGTACAGGTGTACTGTAGGTAACCCCTCCTGTCTATTCATATCTGTTGTAGAGGTTAGTACAGGTGTACTGTAGGTAACCCCTCCTGTCTATTCATATCTGTTGTAGAGGTTAGTACAGGTGTACTGTAGGTAACCCCTCCTGTCTATTCATATCTGTTGTACAGGTTAGTACAGGTGTACTGTAGGTAACCCCTCCTGTCTATTCATATCTGTTGTAGAGGTTAGTACAGGTGTACTGTAGGTAACCCCTCCTGTCTGTTCATATCTGTTGTAGAGGTTAGTACAGGTGTACTGTAGGTAACCCCTCCTGTCTATTCATATCTGTTGTACAGGTTAGTACAGGTGTACTGTAGGTAACCCCTCCTGTCTATTCATATCTGTTGTACAGGTTAGTACAGGTGTACTGTAGGTAACCCCTCCTGTCTATTCATATCTGTTGTAGAGGTTAGTACAGGTGTACTGTAGGTAACCCCTCCTGTCTATTCATATCTGTTGTAGAGGTTAGTACAGGTGTACTGTAGGTAACCCCTCCTGTCTATTCATATCTGTTGTAGAGGTTAGTACAGGTGTACTGTAGGTAACCCCTCCTGTCTATTCATATCTGTTGTAGAGGTTAGTACAGGTGTACTGTAGGTAACCCCTCCTGTCTATTCATATCTGTTGTACAGGTTAGTACAGGTGTACTGTAGGTAACCCCTCCTGTCTATTCATATCTGTTGTAGAGGTTAGTACAGGTGTACTGTAGGTAACCCCTCCTGTCTATTCATATCTGTTGTAGAGGTTAGTACAGGTGTACTGTAGGTAACCCCTCCTGTCTATTCATATCTGTTGTAGAGGTTAGTACAGGTGTACTGTAGGTAACCCCTCCTGTCTATTCATATCTGTTGTACAGGTTAGTACAGGTGTACTGTAGGTAACCCCTCCTGTCTATTCATATCTGTTGTAGAGGTTAGTACAGGTGTACTGTAGGTAACCCCTCCTGTCTATTCATATCTGTTGTACAGGTTAGTACAGGTGTACTGTAGGTAACCCCTCCTGTCTGTTCGTATCTGTTCCAGGATCGAGGCGAAGCACGCGGAGCTGAGGGAGCGTCAGGCCAGAGATAAAGGACTTTTCCCCGATGTCGAAGATGATTACATGGACCCCAACTACGCGCGCATCAACAACTTCAGAGACAGCTCGTCCCCCCGTCAGTCCCCCTACAGCAGACTCCGCACCCCGTCGCCCCAACGCCCGCCTCCCCACGGCCTCGGCCCAGGCTCCTCCCACGGCAACGAGCCGTCCAATAAGGACCCCCTGGATGGGCTGTATGCCAAGGTCAACAAGCAGAGACAAGCCCCGCCCATGGCCGACAGGTGAGACAGGAACTCTCCTGCTGGAGTGTATTTGACAGACTGACAATCTAACTTAAGCAGCTAGCAGCTAGCTAGGCATGCAACAGTTGGTCGCAAAATGACATGAACATGCAAGGATATAGGACGACCCTGAGACTGATACAGGGATAGAGATTGACCTTGAGACTGATACAGGGATATAGGACGACCCTGAGACTGATACAGGGATATAGGATGACCCTGAGACTGATACAGGGATATAGGACGACCCTGAGACTGAGATATAGGACGACCCTGAGACTGATACAGGGATATAGGACGACCCTGAGACTGATACAGGGATATAGAATAACCTTGAGACTGAGACAGGGATATAGGACGGCCCTGAGACTGATACAGGGATATAGGACGAGCCTGAGACTGATACAGGGATATAGGACGACCCTGAGACTGAGACAGGGATATAGGACGACCCTGAGACTGATACAGGGATATAGGACGACCCTGAGACTGAGACAGGGATATAGGACGACCCTGATACAGGGATATAGGACGACCCTGAGACTGATACAGGGATAGAGATTGACCTTGAGACTGATGCAGGGATATAGGACGACCCTGAGACTGATACAGGGATATAGGATGACCCTGAGACTGAGACAGGGATATAGGACGGCCCTGAGACTGATACAGGGATATAGGACGACCCTGAGACTGAGATATAGGACGACCCTGAGACTGATACAGGGATATAGAATGACCTTGAGACTGAGACAGGGATATAGGATGACCCTGAGACTGATACAGGGTTATAGAATGACCTTGAGACTGAGACTGGGATATATGACGACCCTGAGCCTGATACAGGGATATAGGATGACCCTGAGACATATACAGGGATATAGGACGACCCTGAGACTGAGACATGGATATAGGACGACCCTGAGCCTGATACAGGGATATAGGATGACCCTGAGACTGAGACATGGATATAGGACGACCCTGAGCCTGATACAGGGATATAGGATGACCCTGAGACATATACAGGGATATAGGACGACCCTGAGACTGAGACATGGATATAGGACGACCCTGAGCCTGATACAGGGATATAGGATGACCCTGAGACTGAGACATGGATATAGGACGACCCTGAGCCTGATACAGGGATATAGGATGACCCTGAGACATATACAGGGATATAGGACGACCCTGAGACTGATACAGGGATATAGGACGACCCTGAGCCTGATACAGGGATATAGGATGACCCTGAGACATATACAGGGATATAGGACGACCCTGAGACTGATACAGGGATATATGACGACCCTGAGACTGATACAGGGATATAGGACGACCCTGAGACTGAGACTGATACAGGGATATAGGACGACCCTGAGACTGATACAGGGATATAGGACGACCCTGAGACTGAGATATAGGACGACCCTGAGACTGACACAGGGATATAGGACGACCCTGAGACTGAGACAGGGATATAGGACGACCCTGAGACTGAGATATAGGATGACCCTGAGACTGACACAGGGATATAGGACGTCCCTGAGACTGATACAGGGATATAGGACGACCCTGAGACTGACACAGGGATATAGGACGACCCTGAGACTGACACAGGGATATAGGATGACCTTGAGACTGATACAGGGATAGAGAATGACCTTGAGACAATACAGGGATATAGGACGACCCTGAGACTGATACAGGGATATAGGACGACCCTGAGACTGATACAGGGATATAGGACGACCCTGAGACTGATACAGGCTGAGATATAGGACGACCCTGAGACTGATACAGGGACATAGGACGACCCTTAGACTGAGATATCGGACGACCCTGAGACTGATACAGGGACATAGGACGACCCTTAGACTGAGATATAGGACGACCCTGAGACTGAGACAGGGACATAGGACGACCCTTAGACTGAGATATCGGACGACCCTGAGACTGATTCTCCCTTATACTATAGTAGTTATATTCTGTCTCCACATTCATTACTTCCGATCAATGGCCTGCATCCCATCTAATCCTCCCTCTGTGTGCGTGTGCGTGTGCGGGGGGTGTGTGTGTGTGTGTGTGTGTGTGTGTGTGTGTGTGTGTGTGTGTGTGTGTGTGTGTGTGTGTGTTCATCTACATTAAGGTTTTCTGATAACTTTTTATTCCATTTAACAGAAAAGAATATCTCCTGAAGTAAGAAGATAATTCAACTGAGAGATGGGGAGGTGGAGAGAGAGAGGGGGAGAGAGAGAGAGGGGGAGGGGGGGAGAGAGTGGGAGAGGTGGAGGGGGGAGAGAGAGGGGGAGAGAGAGGGGGAGAGATGGGGAGAGAGAGAGGAGAGATGGGGAGAGATGGGGAGAGAGGGGGAGAGAGGGAGAGAGAGAGGGAGAGATGGGGAGAGAGAGAGAGGTGGAGGGGGGAGAGAGAGGGGGAGAGAGAGGGGGAGAGATGGGGAGAGAGAGAGGAGAGATGGGGAGAGATGGGGAGAGAGGGGGAGAGAGGGAGAGAGAGAGGGAGAGATGGGGAGAGAGAGAGAGGTGGAGGGGGGAGAGAGAGAGGGAGGGAGGGAGAGAGGGGGAAAGAGAGAGAGAGAGGGGGAGAGGGAGGGAGAGAGAGAGGGGAGAGAGGGTGAGAGAGAGAGAGACAGAGAGGGAGAGAGAGAGGGGGAGAGATGGGGAGAGAGGGGGAGAGAGGGAGAGGTGGAGGGGGGAGAGAGAGGGGGAGAGATGGGGAGAGAGAGAGGAGAGATAGGGAGAGGTGGGGAGAGGGGTGGAGAGAGAGATGGGGAGAGAGGGGGAGAGAGGGAGAGGTGGAGGGGGGAGAGAGATGGGGAGAGAGGGGGAGAGAGGGAGAGGTGGAGGGGGGAGAGAGAGGGGGAGAGAGGGGGAAAGAGAGAGGGACGTCTCTAATTGTCTTTCTACATTACAGCCCCCCCACTTAATGACTTTTCACCGCTCCTTTTAAATCATACAGCTTTATTATCATAGTGTAGATATTATCATAGTGTATATACTACCATAGTGTAGATATTATCATAGTATATATATTACCATAGTGTATATATTACCATAGTGTAGATATTATCATAGTGTAGATATTATCATAGTGTAGATATTATCATAGTGTATATACTACCATAGTGTAGATATTATCATAGTATATATATTACCATAGTGTATATATTACCATAGTGTAGATATTATCATAGTGTTGATATTATCATAGTGTAGATATTACCATAGTGTATATATTACCATAGTGTAGATATTATCATAGTGTATATATTACCATAGTGTAGATATTATCATAGTGTATATATTACCATAGTGTAGATATTATCATAGTGTAGATATTACCATAGTGTATATATTACCATAGTGTAGATATTACCATAGTGTGTAGTGTAGATATTACCATAGTGTTTAGTGTAGATATTACCATAGTGTGTAGTGTAGATATTATCATAGTGTAGATATTACCATAGTGTAGATATTACCATAGTGTAGATATTACCATAGTGTAGATATTACCATAGTGTATATATTATTATAGTGTATATATTATCATAGTGTAGATAGTACCATAGTGTATATATTACCATAGTGTAGATATTATCATTGTGTAGATAGTACCATAGTGTAGATATTACCATAGTGTAGATATTACCATAGTGTGTAGTGTAGATATTACCATAGTGTGTAGTGTAGATATTACCATAGTGTAGATATTATCATAGTGTAGATATTACCATAGTGTGTAGTGTATATATTACCATAGTGTAGATATTATCATAGTGTAGATATTACCATAGTGTATATATTACCATAGTGTAGATATTACCATAGTGTGTAGTGTAGATATTACCATAGTGTAGATATTACCATAGGGTATATATTATCATAGTGTAGATATTACCATAGTGTATATATTATCATAGTGTGTAGTGTAGATATTACCATAGTGTAGATATTACCATAGTGTAGATATTATCATAGTGTAGATATTACCATAGTGTATATATTATCATAGTGTAGATATTATCATAGTGTAGATATTACCATAGTGTAGATATTATTATAGTGTAGATATTACCATAGTGTGTAGTGTAGATATTACCATAGTGTGTAGTGTAGATATTACCATAGTGTGTAATATAGATATTACCATAGTGTGTAGTGTATATATTACCATAGTGTAGATATTATTATAGTGTATTATAGTAGATACTACCATAGTGTGTAGTGTAGATATTACCATAGTGTGTAGTGTATATATTACCATAGTGTAGATATTATTATAGTGTATATATTACCATAGTGTATATATTACCATAGTGTATATATTACCATAATGTATATATTATCATAGTGTATATATTACCATAGTGTATATATTACCATAGTGTATATATTACCATAGTGTAGATATTATTATAGTGTAGATCTTACCATAGTGTATATATTATTATAGTGTAGATATTACCATAGTGTATATATTACCATAGTGTATATATTATCATAGTGTATATATTACCATAGTGTATATATTACCATAGTGTAGATATTACCATAGTGTAGATATTACCATAGTGTATATATTATTATAGTGTAGATATTATCATAGTGTAGATATTAATATAGTGTATATATTACCATAGTGTATATATTACCATAGTGTAGATATTACCATAGTGTAGATATTATTATAGTGTAGATATTACCATAGTGTAGATATTACCATAGTGTGTAGTGTAGATATTACCATAGTGTAGATATTATTATAGTGTAGATATTACCATAGTGTAGATATTATTATAGTGTAGATATTACCATAGTGTGTAGTGTAGATATTACCATAGTGTATATGTTACCATAGTATATATATTACCATAGTGTAGATATTATTATAGTGTAGATATTACCATAGTGTAGATATTATTATAGTGTAGATATTACCATAGTGTAGATATTATCATAGTGTAGATATTATTATAGTGTAGATATTACCAAAGTGTGTAGTGTAGATATTACCATAGTGTATATATTATTATAGTGTAGATATTACCATAGTGTGTAGTGTAGATATTACCATAGTGTGTAGTGTAGGTATTACCATAGTGTGTAGTGTAGATATTATTATAGTGTAGATATTATCATAGTGTAGATATTACCATAGTGTAGATATTACCATAGTGTAGATATTACCATAGTGTAGATATTATTATAGTGTAGATATTATTATAGTGTAGATATTACCATAGTGTGGATATTATTATAGTGTATATTTTACCATAGTGTGTAGTGTAGATATTACCATAGTGTGTAGTGTAGATATTACCATAGTGTGTAGTGTAGATATTACCATAGTGTAGATATTATTATAGTGTATATGTTACCATAGTGTGTAGTGTAGATATTATCATAGTGTAGATATTATCATAGTGTAGATATTACCATAGTGTATATATTACCATAGTGTGTAGTGTAGATATTATCATAGTGTAGATATTATCATAGTGTAGATATTATCATAGTGTAGATATTATTATAGTGTATATATTACCATAGTGTATATATTACCATAGTGTAGATATTACCATAGTGTAGATATTACCGTAGTGTATATATTATCATAGTGTAGATATTATCATAGTGTAGATATTACCATAGTGTAGATATTACCATAGTGTAGATATTACCATAGTGTGTAGTGTAGATATTATCATAATGTAGATATTACCATAGTGTAGATATTATCATAGTGTAGATATTATTATAGTGTATATATTACCATAGTGTATATATTACCATAGTGTAGATATTACCATAGTGTAGATATTACCATAGTGTATAGTGTAGATATTATCATAATGTAGATATTACCATAGTGTAGATATTATCATAGTGTAGATATTATCATAGTGTAGATATTACCATAGTGTAGATATTATCATAGTGTAGATATTATTATAGTGTATATATTACCATAGTGTAGATATTACCATAGTGTAGATATTACCATAGTGTAGATATTACCATAGTGTGTAGTGTAGATATTATCATAATGTAGATATTACCATATTGTAGATATTATCATAGTGTAGATATTATTATAGTGTATATATTACCATAGTCTATATATTACCATAGTGTAGATATTACCATAGTGTAGATATTACCATAGTGTATAGTGTAGATATTATCATAATGTAGATATTACCATAGTGTACATATTATCATAGTGTAGATATTATCATAGTGTAGATATTACCATAGTGTAGATATTATCATAGTGTAGATATTATCTTAGTGTAGATATTACCATAGTGTAGATATTATCATAGTGTAGATATTATTATAGTGTATATATTACCATAGTGTAGATATTATCATAATGTAGATATTACCATAGTGTAGATATTATCATAGTGTAGATATTATTATAGTGTATATATTACCATAGTGTATATATTACCATAGTGTAGATATTACCATAGTGTAGATATTACCATAGTGTGTAGTGTAGATATTATCATAATGTAGATATTACCATAGTGTAGATATTATCATAGTGTAGATATTACCATAGTGTATATATTATCATAGTGTAGATATTATCATAGTGTAGATATTACCATAGTGTAGATATTACCATAGTGTATATATTATCATAGTGTAGATATTATCATAGTGTAGATATTACCATAGTGTAGATATTACCATAGTGTATATATTATCATAGTGTAGATATTATCATAGTGTATATATTACCATAGTGTAGATATTACCATAGTGTATATATTATCATAGTGTAGATATTATCATAGTGTATATATTACCATAGTGTAGATATTACCATAGTGTAGATATTATCATAGTGTATATATTACCATAGTGTATATATTATCATAGTGTAGATATTATCATAGTGTATATATTACCATAGTGTAGATATTACCATAGTGTAGATATTACCATAGTGTAGATATTACCATAGTGTGTAGTGTAGATATTATCATAATGTAGATATTACCATAGTGTAGATATTACCATAGTGTAGATATTATCATAGTGTAGATATTACCATAGTGTAGATATTACCATAGTGTGTAGTGTAGGTCATGGAGAGGATGTGATGGAATGCAGCTCACCCATTGGCTGCCTGTAATCGCTTGCAGTTGATATAGTGTGTGTGTCATGGGAATGTGGGAGTCAGTGAATATATAGAATATAAATATATAGAGAGAAAGGCACAACACAGCACTGAACAACACAACTCACAGAACAACACAACTCACAGAACAACACAACTCACAGAACAACACAACTCACAGAACAACACAACTCACAGAACAACACAACTCACAGAACAACACAACTCACTGAACACTGAA
>NC_138315.1:52455000-52505000 GCF_965601325.2 Salmo salar
AGATGTGGAATGGAGAGATGTGGAATAGAGAGATGTGGGATGGAGAGATGTGGAATAGAGAGATGTGGAATGGAGAGATGTGGAATGGAGAGATGTGGGATGGAGAGACGTGGAATGGAGAGACGTGGAATAGAGAGATGTGGAATAGAGAGATGTGGGATGGAGAGATGTGGAATGGATAGATGTGGAATAGAGAGATGTGGAATGGAGAGATGTGGAATAGAGAGATGTGGGATGGAGAGATGTGGAATAGAGAGATGTGGGATGGAGAGATGTGGAATGGATAGATGTGGAATAGAGAGATGTGGAATGGAGAGACGTGTAAATGGAGAGATGTGGAATGAAGAGACGTGGAATAGAGAGAGATGTGAAGTAGCTTGAAAGTAGAAAGATGTCTGTGGTGGAAGGAAGGCTCCAATTGTAGCTGGTGAATATGCGGGTTTGATGGTACACGAAGAGGACACACACACACACACACACACACACACACACACACACGCACACACACGCACACACACACACACACACACACACACACACACACACACACACACACACGCACACACATCTGTGCAGTCTCGATGATGTAATGTCAGCCACAATATTCCTAATTATATCTTGGGATTGTCAGTGGCGTTTAGAAAGCGATGCCACGTCTGGTTAGAAGGCTGAGAGACCACCTGTCACACTGGGCTTTTGTTGTCAAATTCCATTTGGGAAAACGTCGACCAATTAAAAGAGCAGTGGCCTGAGGATATTAGTGGAGGAGAGAAATGAGAGAAGGATGAAGAGAGGGATGAAGAGAGGGATGAAGAGAGGGATGAAGACAGGGATGAAGAGAGGGATGAAGACAGGGATAAAGAGAGGGATGAAGACAGGGATGAAGAGAGGGATGAAGAGAGGGATGAAGAGAAGGATGAAGAGAGGGATGAAGATAGGGATGAAGAGAGGGATGAAGAGAGGGATGAAGAGAGGGATGAAGAGAGGGATGAAGAGAGGGATGAAGACAGGGATGAAGAGAGGGATGAAGACAGGGATGAAGAGAGGGATGAAGACAGGGATGAAGAGAGGGATGAAGAGAGGGATGAAGAGAAGGATGAAGAGAGGGATGAAGAGAGGGATGAAGAGAGGGATGAAGACAGGGATGAAGATAGGGATGAAGAGAGGGATGAAGAGAGGGATGAAGAGAGGGATGAAGAGAAGGATGAAGAGAGGGATGAAGACTGGGATGAAGAGAGGGATGAAGAGAGGGATGAAGACAGGGATGAAGAGAGGGATGAAGAGAGGGATGAAGACAGGGATGAAGATAGGGATGAAGAGAGGGATTAAGAGAGGGATGAAGAGAAGGATGAAGAGAGGGATGAAGACTGGGATGAAGACAGGGATGAAGAGAGGGATGAAGACAGGGATGAAGAGAAGGATGAAGAGAGGGATGAAGACAGGGATGAAGAGAGGGATGAAGAGAGGGATGAAGAGAGGGATGAAGAGAATGATGAAGACAGGGATGAAGAGAGGGATGAAGAGAGGGATGAAGAGAAGGATGAAGAGAGGGATGAAGAGAGGGATGAAGAGAGGGATGAAGACAGGGAGGAAGAGAGGGATGAAGAGAGGGATGAAGACAGGGATGAAGAGAGGGATGAAGACAGGGATGAAGATAGGGATGAAGAGAGGGATTAAGAGAAGGATGAAGAGAGGGATGAAGAGAGGGATGAAGAGAGGGATGAAGAGAGGGATGAAGACAGGGATGAAGAGAGGGATGAAGAGAGGGATGAAGACGGGGATGAAGAGAGGGATGACAGCACAAAGCTCTCTCGATCTGTTAAAAGAAATAGCTTGATTTGAGAGATGTCAGAATTCACAGCTGGTGGTGTCCACCGTGGACACTGTCCCTGTTAAAGAGGTGCAGTTCCTGCAGATTGATTCCCCCCCTCCTCTCCTATTGTTCCCTATAAGAGATGCAGTTCCTACAGATTGGTCCCCCCCTCCTCTCCTATTGTTCCCTATAAGAGGTGCAGTTCCTACAGATTGATTCCCCCCCTCCTCTCCTATTGTTCCCTATAAGAGATGCAGTTCCTACAGATTGGTTCCCCCCCTCCTCTCCTATTGTTCCCTATAAGAGGTGCAGTTCCTACAGATTGGTCCCCCCCTCCTCTCCTATTGTTCCCTATAAGAGATGCAGTTCCTACAGATTGGTTCCCCCCCTCCTCTCCTATTGTTCCCTATAAGAGATGCAGTTCCTACAGATTGGTTCCCCCCCTCCTCTCCTATTGTTCCCTATAAGAGATGCAGTTCCTACAGATTGGTTCCCCCCCTCCTCTCCTATTGTTCCCTATAAGAGATGCAGTTCCTACAGATTGATTCCCCCCCTCCTCTCCTATTGTTCCCTATAAGAGGTGCAGTTCCTACAGATTGGTCCCCCCCTCCTCTCCTATTGTTCCCTATAAGAGATGCAGTTCCTACAGATTGGTTCCCCCCCTCCTCTCCTATTGTTCCCTATAAGAGATGCAGTTCCTACAGATTGGTTCCCCCCCTCCTCTCCTATTGTTCCCTATAAGAGATGCAGTTCCTACAGATTGGTTCCCCCCCTCCTCTCCTATTGTTCCCTATAAGAGATGCAGTTCCTACAGATTGATTCCCCCCTCCTCTCCTATTGTTCCCTATAAGAGATGCAGTTCCTACAGATTGATTCCCCCCCTCCTCTCCTATTGTTCCCTATAAGAGATGCAGTTCCTACAGATTGGTTCCCCCCCTCCTCTCCTATTTTTCCCTATAAGAGATGCAGTTCTTACAGATTGGTTCCCCCCCTCCTCTCCTATTGTTCCCTATAAGAGATGCAGTTCCTACAGATTGGTTCCCCCCCTCCTCTCCTATTGTTCCTCTATAAGAGGTGCAGTTCCTACAGATTGATTCCCCCCCTCCTCTCCTATTGTTCCCTATAAGAGATGCAGTTCCTACAGATTGATTCCCCCCTCCTCTCCTATTGTTCCCTATAAGAGATGCAGTTCCTACAGATTGGTTCCCCCCCTCCTCTCCTATTGTTCCCTATAAGAGATGCAGTTCCTACAGATTGGTTCCCCCCCTCCTCTCCTATTGTTCCCTATAAGAGGTGCAGTTCCTACAGATTGGTTCCCCCCCTCCTCTCCTATTGTTCCCTATAAGAGGTGCAGTTCCTACAGATTGGTTCCCCCCCTCCTCTCCTATTGTTCCCTATAAGAGATACAGTTCCTACAGATTGGTTCCCCCCCTCCTCTCCTATTGTTCCCTATAAGAGATGCAGTTCCTACAGATTGATTCCCTCCCTCCTCTCCTATTGTTCCCTATAAGAGATGCAGTTCCTACAGATTGATTCCCCCCCTCCTCTCCTATTGTTCCCTATAAGAGATGCAGTTCCTACAGATTGGTTCCCCCCCTCCTCTCCTATTGTTCCCTATAAGAGATGCAGTTCCTACAGATTGATTCCCCCCTCCTCTCCTATTGTTCCCTATAAGAGGTGCAGTTCCTACAGATTGATTCCCCCCTCCTCTCCTATTGTTCCCTATAAGAGATGCAGTTCCTGCAGATTGGTTCCCCCCCTCCTCTCCTATTGTTCCCTATAAGAGATGCAGTTCCTACAGATTGGTTCCCCCCCTCCTCTCCTATTGTTCCCTATAAGAGATGCAGTTCCTGCAGATTGGTTCCCCCCCTCCTCTCCTATTGTTCCCTATAAGAGGTGCAGTTCCTACAGATTGGTTCCCCCCTCCTCTCCTATTGTTCCCTATAAGAGATGCAGTTCCTACAGATTGGTTCCCCCCCTCCTCTCCTATTGTTCCTATATAAGAGGTGCAGTTCCTACAGATTGGTTCCCCCCTCCTCTCCTATTGTTCCTATATAAGAGGTGCAGTTCCTACAGATTGGTTCCCCCCCTCCTCTCCTATTGTTCCCTATAAGAGATGCAGTTCCTACAGATTGGTTCCCCCCCTCCTCTCCTATTGTTCCCTATAAGAGGTGCAGTTCCTGCAGATTGGTTCCCCCCCTCCTCTCCTATTGTTCCCTATAAGAGATGCAGTTCCTACAGATTGGTTCCCCCCCTCCTCTCCTATTGTTCCCTATAAGAGGTGCAGTTCCTACAGATTGGTTCCCCCCCTCCTCTCCTATTGTTCCCTATAAGAGATGCAGTTCCTACAGATTGGTTCCCCCCCTCCTCTCCTATTGTTCCCTATAAGAGATGCAGTTCCTACAGATTGATTCCCCCCTCCTCTCCTATTGTTCCCTATAAGAGATGCAGTTCCTACAGATTGATTCCCCCCCTCCTCTCCTATTGTTCCCTATAAGAGATGCAGTTCCTACAGATTGGTTCCCCCCCTCCTCTCCTATTTTTCCCTATAAGAGATGCAGTTCTTACAGATTGGTTCCCCCCCTCCTCTCCTATTGTTCCCTATAAGAGATGCAGTTCCTACAGATTGGTTCCCCCCCTCCTCTCCTATTGTTCCCTATAAGAGATGCAGTTCCTACAGATTGGTTCCCCCCCTCCTCTCCTATTGTTCCCTATAAGAGGTGCAGTTCCTACAGATTGATTCCCCCCCTCCTCTCCTATTGTTCCCTATAAGAGATGCAGTTCCTACAGATTGGTTCCCCCCCTCCTCTCCTATTGTTCCCTATAAGAGATGCAGTTCCTACAGATTGGTTCCCCCCCTCCTCTCCTATTGTTCCCTATAAGAGGTGCAGTTCCTACAGATTGGTTCCCCCCCTCCTCTCCTATTGTTCCCTATAAGAGATGCAGTTCCTACAGATTGGTTCCCCCCCTCCTCTCCTATTGTTCCCTATAAGAGATGCAGTTCCTCCAGATTGGTTCCCCCCCTCCTCTCCTATTGTTCCCTATAAGAGATGCAGTTCCTACAGATTGGTTCCCCCCCTCCTCTCCTATTGTTCCTATATAAGAGATGCAGTTCCTACAGATTGATTCCCCCCCTCCTCTCCTATTGTTCCCTATAAGAGATGCAGTTCCTACAGATTGGTTCCCCCCCTCCTCTCCTATTGTTCCCTATAAGAGATGCAGTTCCTACAGATTGGTTCCCCCCCTCCTCTCCTATTGTTCCCTATAAGAGATGCAGTTCCTACAGATTGATTCCCCCCTCCTCTCCTATTGTTCCCTATAAGAGATGCAGTTCCTACAGATTGATTCCCCCCCTCCTCTCCTATTGTTCCCTATAAGAGATGCAGTTCCTGCAGATTGGTTCCCCCCCTCCTCTCCTATTGTTCCCTATAAGAGATGCAGTTCCTACAGATTGGTTCCCCCCCTCCTCTCCTATTGTTCCCTATAAGAGATGCAGTTCCTACAGATTGGTTCCCCCCCTCCTCTCCTATTGTTCCCTATAAGAGATGCAGTTCCTACAGATTGGTTCCCCCCCTCCTCTCCTATTGTTCCCTATAAGAGGTGCAGTTCCTACAGATTGGTTCCCCCCCTCCTCTCCTATTGTTCCCTATAAGAGATGCAGTTCCTACAGATTGGTTCCCCCCCTCCTCTCCTATTGTTCCCTATAAGAGGTGCAGTTCCTACAGATTGGTTCCCCCCCTCCTCTCCTATTGTTCCCTATAAGAGGTGCAGTTCCTACTGCATTTAAACCAACCTGTTTAAAACAGTTCTGTTGCAATGAGGTTTGTGCGGTAGGACACTGGCTCAATACATTACCACTGCATATTGGCTGTTCTTCAGTAGACCTGCCTTCTTCTCAGACCGTTTTACAATGATATATTAAACTTGATGTATATGATCACACTGGTAATAAATCATTTGTTGTATTACTTGTGAGGCATAAATTAAATAATTTGCCTTTAGTTTTATTTTACTGAACTGATGGTCAGTCTCAGCAGATGGAGGGAGGGTGAGAGAGAGAGCAGCGGAGAGAGGTTGGCTCTCACCGTCCCTCAGCTCTCTCCCTCAGCTCTTCCTCCCTCAGCTCTTCCTCCCTCAGCTCTTCCTCCCTCAGCTCTTCCTCCCTCAGCTCTTCCTCCCTCAGCTCTTCCTCCGTCAGCTCTTCCTCCCTCAGCTCTTCCTCCCTCAGCTCTTCCTCCCTCCCTCAGCTCTTCCTCCCTCAGCTCTTCCTCCGTCAGCTCTTCCTCCCTCAGCTCTTCCTCCCTCAGCTCTTCCTCCCTCAGCTCTTCCTCCCTCAGTTCGTCCTCCCTCAGCTCATCCTCCCTCAGTTCTTCCTCCCTCAGCCCTTCCTCCCTCAGCTCTTCCTCCCTCAGCTCTTCCTCCCTCAGCTCTTCCTCCCTCAGTTCGTCCTCCCTCAGCTCTTCCTCCCTCAGTCCTTCCTCCCTCAGCTCTTCCTCCCTCAGCTCTTCCTCCCTCAGTTCGTCCTCCCTCAGCTCATCCTCCCTCAGTTCTTCCTCCCTCAGCCCTTCCTCCGTCAGTTCTTCCTCCCTCAGCTCTTCCTCCCTCAGCTCTTCCTCCCTCAGCTCTTCCTCCCTCAGCTCTTCCTCCCTCAGCTCTTCCTCCCTCAGCTCTTCCTCCCTCAGCCCTTCCTCCCTCAGCTCTTCCTCCCTCAGCTCTTCCTCCCTCAGCTCTTCCTTCCTCAGCTGACTGACCATAAAGGGGGCGGTCCGGCATGATTTCTGCCTCGTGCAGCGATTCGTGTTGTTACTCGGAGGATCCAGAGAAGGTGAACTGCTCCTTGATATCAGAAGGAAACTAGCCGTTAGTAAACAACTCTAGTCTATCGATACGCTTTGTTGCGTGAGTGGATACGAAGAGGTGGTTTGTGGCTTTTAAAGGTGTTGAACGAAGTGTTGAACGAAGTGATGAATAAAATCTGAAACATAAAGTCACCCATAATGACAGCAGCTCTCGTTGACAGTCTCTCTCTCTCTGGTGATCTGAGCTCTCTGATTGGCCAGTGGTAAGTCCTATAGGTGCACTTGATTTGCTCTCCGTGCCTGCCGGATTGGAGGAATTTGTACCTATAGACATAATGAAATGGTTTAAAATGGGAGCATTTTCATTGCCCAGTGTGCAGGGCAGCTGAATCAAGTCCACTTACCGTAAACAGGGCAGCTGAATCAAGTCCACTTACCGTAAACAGGGCAGCTGAATCAAGTCCACTTACTGTAAACAGGGCAGCTGAATCAAGTCCACTTACCGTAAACAGGGCAGCTTGAATCAAGTCCACTTACTGTAAACAGGGCAGCTGAATCAAGTCCACTTACCGTAAACAGGGCAGCTGAATCAAGTCCACTTACCGTAAACAGGGCAGCTGAATCAAGTCCACTTACCGTAAACAGGGCAGCTGAATCAAGTCCACTTACTGTAAACAGGGCAGTTGATCAAGTCCACTTACCGTAAACAGGGCAGCTGAATCAAGTCCACTTACTGTAAACAGGGCAGCTGAATCAAGTCCACTTACCGTAAACAGGCGAAACTAATAACAAAAATATCATTGGGCTTTTTATAGAAATGTTTGGTGATCGACTAGGATCACAATCGACCAGTTGGTGACCAGTTACTCTATACCTCAGATAACCCATTGTGGGTGGTAACTGTAACAAGTCTATACTTTGGGAAGAGTGCATGTGTCTAGAGAAAATGGTGAGCCCAGCAGGGGTCGTATAAACCCATCAGGGGTCGTATCAACCCAGCAGGGGTTGTATGAAGTAGCAGGGGTCGTATGAATCCAGCAGGGGTCGTATGAACCCATCAGGGGTCGTATGAACCCATCAGGGGTTGTATGAAGTAGCAGAGGTCGTATCAAATTTCAAATCAAATTTATTTTTTATATAGCCCTTCGTACATCAGCTGATATTCTCAAAGTGCTGTACAGAAACCCAGCCTAAAACCCCAAACAGCAAGCAATGCATGTGAAAGAAGCACGGTGGCTAGGAAAAACTCCCTAGGAAAAACTCCCTAGAAAGGCCAGAACCTAGGAAGAAACCTAGAGAGGAACCAGGCTATGAGGGGTGGCCAGTCCTCTTCTGGCTGTGCCGGGTGGAGATTATAACAGCACATGGTCAAGATGTTCAAATGTTCATAAATGACCAGCATTGTCAAATAATAATAATCATAGTAGTTGTCGAGGGTGCAACAAGCACGTCCGTATGAACCCAGCAGGGGTCGTATGAACCCATCAGGGGTCGTATGAACCCAGCAGGGGTCGTGTGAACCCAGCAGGGGTCGTATGAACCCAGCAGGGGTCGTATGAACCCAGCAGGGGTCGTATGAACCCATCAGGGGTCGTTTATCAGGGGTCGTATGAACCCATCAGGGGTCGTATGAACCCAGCAGGGGTTGTTTGTAGGGAGAGAGACATGGATAGACTCCATGCCTTCAGAGAATTTGGTATAGTGGTGGCTTCTATTCAGGGAGATGGGTAGACAGCATGTCTGTAGAGAAGACGGGATACTGCGGACTGGTGAACCCATAGCCCAGGCATATGTGAGAAATTAGTCTCATAGGCTACTCACATGATGCAGCTACTACAGGCCATGTTTTAAGGTTATTGGGCTGTCCTCAGCCCCTGTCCCCCTCTCCTCTCTCCTCAGCCCCTGTCCCCCTCTCCTCTGTCCTCAGCCCCTGTCCCCCTCTCCTCTCTCCTCAGCCCCTGTCCCCCTCTCCTCTGTCCTCAGCCCCTGTCCCCCTCTCCTCTGTCCTCAGCCCCTGTCCCCCTCTCCTCTGTCCTCAGCCCCTGTCCCCCTCTCCTCTGTCCTCAGCCCCTGTCCCCCTCTCCTCTGTCCTCAGCCCCTGTCCCCCTCTCCTCTGTCCTCAGCCCCTGTCCCCCTCTCCTCTGTCCTCAGCCCCTGTCCCCCTCTCCTCTGTCCTCAGCCCCTGCCCCCCTCTCCTCTGTCCTCAGCCCCTGCCCCCCTCTCCTCTGTCCTCAGCCCCTGTCCCCCTCTCCTCTGTCCTCAGCCCCTGTCCCCCTCTCCTCTGTCCTCAGGCCCTGTCCCCCTCTCCTCTGTCCTCAGCCCCTGTCCCCCTCTCCTCTGTCCTCAGCCCCTGTCCCCCTCTCCTCTGTCCTCAGCCCCTGTCCCCCTCTCCTCTGTCCTCAGCCCCTGTCCCCCTCTCCTCTGTCCTCAGCCCCTGTCCCCCTCTCCTCTCTCCTCAGCCCCTGTCCCCCTCTCCTCTGTCCTCAGCCCCTGTCCCCCTCTCCTCTGTCCAGCCCCTGTATTCAGCCCCTGTCTCCCTCTCATCTGTCCAGCCCCTGTATCCAGCCCCTGTATTTAGCCCCTGTATCCAGCCCCTGTCCCCCTCTCCTCTGTCCTCAGCCCCTGTCCCCCTCTCCTCTGTCCTCAGCCCCTGTCCTCCTCTCCTCTGTCCAGCCCCTGTATCCAGCCCCTGTCCTCCTCTCCTCTGTCCAGCCCTTGTATCCAGCCCCTGTCCCCCTCTCCTCTGTCCTCAGCCCCTGTCCTCCTCTCCTCTGTCCAGCCCCTGTATCCAGCCCCTGTCCTCCTCTCCTCTGTCCAGCCCCTGTATCCAGCCCCTGTCCTCCTCTCCTCTGTCCAGCCCCTGTATCCAGCCCCTGTCCACCTCTCCTTTGTCCAGCCCCTGTATCCAGCCCCTGTATTCATCCCTGTATCCAGCCCCTGTATCCAGCCCCTGTATCCAGCCCCTGTATCCAGCCCCTGTATTCAGCCCCTGTCCTCTCCTCTCCTCTGTCCAGCCCCTGTATCCAGCCCTGTATCCAGCCCCTGTATCCAGCCCCTGTATTCAGCCCCTGTCCTCCTCTCCTCTGTCCAGACCCTGTATTCAGCCCTGTATCCAGCCCCTGTATCCAGCCCCTGTATCCAGCCCCTGTATCCAGCCCTCTATCCAGCCCTGTATCCAGCCCCTGTATCCAGCCCCTGTATCCAGCCCCTGTATCCAGCCCCTGAATCCAGCCCTGTATCCAGCCCCTGTATCCAGCCCCTGTATCCAGCCCCTGTATCCAGCCCTCTATCCAGCCCTGTATCCAGCCCCTGTATCCAGCCCCTGTATCCAGCCCCTGTATCCAGCCCCTGAATCCAGCCCTGTATCCAGCCCCTGTATCCAGCCCTCTATCCAGCCCTGTATCCAGCCCCTGTATCCAGCCCCTGTATCCAGCCCTGTATCCAGCCCCTGTATCCAGCCCCTGTATCCAGCCCTGTATCCAGCCCCTGTATCCAGCCCCTGTATCCAGCCCCTGTATCCAGCCCCTGTATCCAGCCCCTGTATCCAGCCCCTGTATCCAGCCCTGTATCCAGCCCCTGTATCCAGCCCCTGTATCCAGCCCTGTATCCAGCCCTGTATCCAGCCCTGTATCCAGCCCCTGTATCCAGCCCTGTATCCAGCCCTGTATCCAGCCCTGTATCCAGCCCCTGTATTCAGCCCCTGACATGCTCTAGTGTTATGATGAAGTTTGCGCTGTGGACGCTCTAATTAAACATTGACAGTGTTATTCATTTGGATGAGGTGGTGTGTGTGTGTGTGTGTGTGTGTGTGTGTGTGTGTGTGTGTGTGTGTGTGTGTGTGTGTGTGTGTGTGTGTGTGTGTGTGTGTGTGTGTGTGTGTGTTATTAATTTGGGCAGTGAGGTGTGCGCTCAGTCAAAATGGCACCTCTAATTATGTTCCCTGGGATTAGCTGATGGATTTCTGCTGCAGACATACTTTCTCCCTCCCTCCCTCCCTCCCTCCCTCCCTCCCTCCCTCCCTCCCTCCCTCCCTCCCTCCCTCCCTCCCTCCCTCCCTCCCTCCCTCCCTCCCTCCCTCCCTCCCTCCCCTCTATCCATCTCATCCTCCCTCCCATCCTCCATCCCTCCCTCTATCCGTCCCTCCCTCCCTCCCTCCCTCCCTCCCTCCCTCCCTCCCTCCCTCCCTCCCTCCCTCCCTCCCTCCCTCCCTCTATCCATCTCATCCTCCCTCCCATCCTCCATCCCTCCCTCTATCCCGCCCTCCCACCCTCCCTCCCTCCCTCCCTCCCTCTATCCGTCCCATCTTCCATCCCTCCCTCTATCGTCCCTCCCTCCCTCTATCCATCCCTCCCATCCCTCCCTCCCTCTATCCGTCCCTCCCTCCCTCTATCCGTCCCATCCTCCATCCCTCCCTCCCTCCCTCCCTCCCTCCCTCCCTCCCTCCCTCCTCCCTCCCTCCCTCCCTCCTCCCTCTATCCGTCCCTTCCTCCATCCTTCCCTCCCATATCGTGTGGTCTGCGAGTGCCGGGCTTGATGGATAATAGGCTTCAGGGCAGGCAGACGTGAAGACTGGTGACAGCCCAGAGCAAGAGAGAACACCAGCCATAATGTGTTCTCTACGGTTGGCCATGCTTTCCTCCTGGCTACTCCAACCCCGGCCAACAGCGCCGCACCCCCCCAGCTTCTCCTTCACCCAAATCCAGATAGCAGATGTTCTGAAAGAGCTGCAAAACCTGGACCCCTACAAGTTAGCTGGACTAGACAATCTGGACCATCTCTTTCTAAAAAATTATCCGCCGCCATTGTTGCAACCCCTATTACCAGTCTGTTCAACCTCTCTTTCGTATCGTCTGAGATTCCTAAAGATTGGAAAGCTGCCGCGGTCATGCCCCTCTTCAAAGGGGGAAGACACTCTTGACCCAAACTGCTACAGATCTATATTTATCCTACCCTGCCTTTTCTAAGGTCTTCGAAAGCCAAGTTAACAAACAGATCACCGACCATTTCGAATACCACCGTACCTTCTCCGCTGTGCAATCCGGTTTCCGAGCTGGTCATGGGTGCACCTCAGCCACGCTCAAGGTCCTAAACGATATCATAACCGCCATCGACTGGTTCACCAACTACTTCTCAGATAGAGTTCAGTGTGTCAAATTGGAGGGCCTGTTGTCCGGACCTCTGGCAGTCTCTATGGGGGTGCCACAGGGTTCAATTCTCGGGCCGACTCTCTTCTCTGTATACATCAATGATGTCGCTTTTGCTGCGGGTGATTCTCTGATCCACCTCTACGCAGACGACACCATTCTGTATACATCTGGCCCTTCTTTGGACACTGTGTTAACAACCCTCCAGACGAGCTTCAATGCCATACAACTCTCCTTCCGTGGCCTCCAACTGCTCTTAAACGCAAGTAAAACTAAATGCATGCTCTTCAACTGATCGCTGCCCGCACCTGCCCGCCTGTCCAGCATCACTACTCTGGACGGTTCTGACTTAGAATATGTGGACAACTACAAATACCTAGGTGTCTGGTTAGACTGTAAACTCTCCTTCCAGACTCACATCAAGCATCTCCAATCCAAAATTAAATCTAGAATCGGCTTCCTATTTCGCAACAAAGCCTCCTTCACTCATGCTGCCAAACATACCCTCGTAAAACTGACCATCCTACCGATCCTTGACTTCGGCGATGTCATTTACAAAATAGCCTCCAACACTCTACTCAGCAAATTAGATGTAGTCTATCACAGTGCCATCCGTTTTGTCACCAAAGCCCCATATACTACCCACCACTGCGACCTGTATGCTCTCGTTGGCTGGCCCACCGCTACATATTCGTCGCCAAACCCACTGGCTCCAGGTCATCTATAAGTCTTTGCTAGGTAAAGCCCCTCCTCCAGCTCACTGGTCATCATAACAACACCCACCCGTAGCACGCGCTCCAGCAGGTATATTTCCAACACTTCCTTTGGCTGCCTTTCCTTCCAGTTCTCTGCTGCCAGTGACTGGAACGAATTGCAAAAATCGATGAAGCTGGAGACTTACATTTCCCTCACTAACTTTAAACATCAGCTATCTGAGCAGCTAACCGATCGCTGCAGCTGTACATAGCCCATCTGTAAATAGCCCACCCAATCTACCTACCTCATCCCCATATTGTTTTTATTTACTTTTCTGCTCTTTTGCACACCAGTATTTCTACTTGCACATCATCATCTGCACATCTATCACTCCAGTGTTAATTTGTATAATTGTAATTACTTCGCTACTATTGGCCTATTTATTGCCTTACCTCGTTACTCCATTTTCACACATTGTATATAGATTTTTCTATTGTGTTATTGACTGTATGTTTGTTTATTCCATGTGTAACTCTGTGTTGTTGTATGTTGTTGAACTGCTTTGCTTTATCTTGTCCAGGTCGCAGTTGTAAATGAGAACTTGTTCTCAACTGGCCTACCTGGTTAAATAAAGGGGTTATATATATATAATATATAAATACCTGGTTAAATAAAGGGTTATATATATAGATATATAAATACCTGGTTAAATAAAGGCGAAATAAATAAAAAATGGGGTGTGGAACAGAACAGTATCTCTACAGAACACCAAATCAAATCACATAAATATATATATTATACCCATTATACCCAGTATATATATATATATATATATATATAATGGGTATAATGTATATATTTATGTTGTATTATACAGAGCACATTTGTAAAAGAGACTTACCTGTTAAATAAATGTTAAATAAAATAATAAACATCAAATCCCCACGCAGTGAAACACAGAGCCAATGAAATGGGGGGTAAAACATGACTAAACAGAGCTGTAGGAAATGGGGGGTAAAACATGACTAAACAGAGCTGTAGGAAATGGGGGGTAAAACATGACTAAACAGAGCTGTAGGAAATGGGGGGTAAAACATGACTAAACAGAGCTGTAGGAAATGGGGGGTAAAACATGACTAAACAGAGCTGTAGGAAATGGGGGGTAAAACATGACTAAACAGAGCTGTAGGAAATGGGGGGTAAAACATGACTAAACAGAGCTGTAGGAAATGGGGGGTAAAACATGACTAAACAGAGCTGTAGGAAATGGGGGGTAAAACATGACTAAACAGAGCTGTAGGAAATGGGGGGTAAAACATGACTAAACAGAGCTGTAGGAAATGGGGGGTAAAACATGACTAAACAGAGCTGTAGGAAATGGGGGGTAAAACATGACTAAACAGAGCTGTAGGAAATGGGGGGTAAAACATGACTAAACAGAGCTGTAGGAAATGGGGGGTAAAACATGACTAAACAGAGCTGTAGGAAATGGGGGGTAAAACATGACTAAACAGAGCTGTAGGAAATGGGGGGTAAAACATGACTAAACAGAGCTGTAGGAAATGGGGGGTAAAACATGACTAAACAGAGCTGTAGGAAATGGGGGGTAAAACATGACTAAACAGAGCTGTAGGAAATGGGGGGTAAAACATGACTAAACAGAGCTGTAGGAAATGGGGGGTAAAACATGACTAAACAGAGCTGTAGGAAATGGGGGGTAAAACATGACTAAACAGAGCTGTAGGAAATGGGGGGTAAAACATGACTAAACAGAGCTGTAGGAAATGGGGGGTAAAACATGACTAAACAGAGCTGTAGGAAATGGGGGGTAAAACATGACTAAACAGAGCTGTAGGAAATGGGGGGTAAAACATGACTAAACAGAGCTGTAGGAAATGGGGGGTAAAACATGACTAAACAAAGCTGTAGGAAATGGGTGTATATATATATATACACACACATTAAAATACAAAAACACAGTTATGGGAGGAACAAATAAAACATCCCAAATCAACCAGAAAAAATTGTTACATTCATCCACAAATAAGGAGGAAACCTCGAGTTAACCAATCCTGTGAACGGGTTAGGCAACTCAAGAGTTAACCAATCCTGTGAACGGGTTAGGCAACTCAAGAGTTAACCAATCCTGTGAACGGGTTAGGCAACTCAAGAGTTAACCAATCCTGTGAACGGGTTAGGCAACTCAAGAGTTAACCAGTCCTGTGAACGGGTTAGGCAACTCAAGAGTTAACCAGTCCTGTGAACGGGTTAGGCAACTCAAGAGTTAACCAATCCTGTGAACGGGTTAGGCAACTCAAGAGTTAACCAGTCCTGTGAACGGGTTAGGCAACTCAAGAGTTAACCAATCCTGTGAACGGGTTAGGCAACTCAAGAGTTAACCAGTCCTGTGAACGGGTTAGGCAACTCAAGAGTTAACCAATCCTGTGAACGGGTTAGGCAACTCAAGAGTTAACCAGTCCTGTGAACGGGGTTAGGTAACTCAAGAGTTAACCAATCCTGTGAACGGCGGTTAGGCAACTCAAGAGTCTGTACTTCAGCAGCAAAGTTAGATAAGACAGAAGTTTATGAAGTAGGGCGTTGTTAACAAAAAATGAGTAATGTAGAGATCTAAGGGTCTATAGTGAAGTCCAGCCAACCTTTAGCTACAGGATGCAGTGATGAGGGTCGAAACTGTCACCTGTAACAAAACTAAGGGCCCGATGGCATCCAAAGCTTTAACAGTAGTTTTATTTAACCAGGCAAGTCAGTTGAGAACAAATTCTTATTTTCAATGACGGCCTAGGAACAGTGGGGTTAACTGCCTTGTTCAGGGGGCAGAACGACAGATTTGTACCTTGTCAGCTCAGGGATTTGATCTTGCAACCTTTCGGGTAACTAGTCCAACGCTCTAACCACTAGGCTACCTGCCCCCTCTAACCACTAGGCTACCTGCCTCCTCTAACCACTAGGCTACCTGCCTCCTCTAACCACTAGGCTACCTGCCACCTCTCTAACCACTAGGCTACCTGCCACCTCTAACCACTAGGCTACCTGCCTCTCTAACCACTAGGCTACCTGCCTCCTCTAACCACTAGGCTACCTGCCTCTCTAACCACTAGGCTACCTGCCTCTCTAACCACTAGGCTACCTGCCTCCTCTAACCACTAGGCTACCTGCCTCTCTAACCACTAGGCTACCTGCCTCTCTAACCACTAGGCTACCTGCCCCTCTAACCACTAGACTCTCTGCCCCTCTAACCACTAGGCTACCTGCCTCTCTAACCACTAGGCTACCTGCCTCCTCTAACCACTAGGCTACCTGCCTCTCTAACCACTAGGCTACCTGCCTCTCTAACCACTAGGCTACCTGCCTCCTCCAACCACTAGGCTACCTGCCTCTCTAACCACTAGGCTACCTGCCTCTCTAACCACTAGGCTACCTGCCCCTCTAACCACTAGACTCTCTGCCCCTCTAACCACTAGGCTACCTGCCTCTCTAACCACTAGGCTACCTGCCTCTCTAACCACTAGGCTACCTGCCTCCTCTAACCACTAGGCTACCTGCCTCCTCTAACCACTAGGCTACCTGCCCCTCTAACCACTAGGCTACCTGCCTCTCTAACCACTAGGCTACCTGCCCCTCTAACCACTAGGCTACCTGCCCCTCTAACCACTAGGCTACCTGCCTCCTCTAACCACTAGGCTACCTGCCTCCTCTAACCACTAGGCTACCCTGCCGTAGCAGCTGCACTTTAATAATAAATAATATCAACGTAATCAACAACAGATCAAAAAGGTTGACTGAATAATGTGTTTTCCTACTGCTCAGAGAAAGACACCATCTGTTTCTGTAGAGAAAAGACAACTTTACATCTTAGCTTCTTAACCAACTCATCTGTATGCTTTATAAACATCAAATTATATGTGTTTATATGTATTTTATATGCGGGAACATGTTTCATTAGAGGGACATCTAATGAGTAAACATGTAGTCCGTCTGAAACATTCTTACGAGAGTTTGAAGAAGAAAAAAAAAAACATTTATTTAGTTTTGCCCGTATTAAACACAAGTTTAAAATCAGCGAGGGATTCCTGCATAGCTATAAAATATTACTTCTACAATGTAGGAAATAGTAAAAAATTTAAGTAAAGTCCAAACTTTTGACTGGTACTGTATATAAAATATATAAAATTCGAAGTGTCCCTTAAAATTGTTTTGTTTTTTAACAAATCCATCATTTGTTATAATTGATTTTACAGGAAAACATTTAAATGAGAGATTATTACTGTAATTTTACAATAATTTGTTCATTATTCAGGGGGGGGAAAAAAAGGAAGTTACTGTAACATTTCTTGTGAATTTTCTGTAAAATGACAAAATGACACTGTATTTTTTTTTTTTACAGTGTAGACTCTAGAGGAGTAGGTTCTTCTAGAGGGGGAAGCGTACCTCGTTCAAAGGCACTTCAATCTTGTCCATTCACTCTCTGAATGGCACACATACACAATCCATGTCTCAATTGTCTCAAGGCTTAAAAATCCTTCTTTAACATGTCACCTCCCATTTCATCTACACTAATTGAAGTGGATTTAGCTTATTCCAAAATTTTTGGGGGATGCAAAAAAACGGTTTGTAAAATGTATCTACGCCTGTATTTTTGTTAAAATATAGACTTAGCTTTCATTTGACACCAATTGTGATACACTTCAGTAACAGTCCCCATGCTGGTGCTCATGAATCATTCAAAAAAATGTCAAAACATGACGATGGCGCTACATAATAGAGTACACGACAGGAGAACATGAGTGTCCATCGCAACACTTGACACATACATTATCAATGATTGAGAGAGACCTAGGAAAATACATTTAGAAAAGACAGTGAAGAATTTTATGAATAATATTTTGGGTGTTACTCCTCAGCGTAATCACTACGTTCGATCGCGCACGTTTTCTTTGCGTCCATCCAACCAGAACCCGAACACCACAAATCAGCTCTTCTCTAAGATTAAGGCTCGCATCACGACGACAAACCAGTAGAATATATTTTACCTTCTTCATTTTTCGAACATTGTTAACATCGGCCCGAAGTCTGATGGGCGAGATAAAGCTGTGCCAGTCATTTCTCTCTGTCTCTCTCTCTCTCTGTCTCTCTCTCTCTCTCTCTCTCTCTCTCTCCTCTCTCTCTCTCTGTTTCTGTCTCACTCACTCACTCACACTCTCTCTCTCTCTCTCTCTCTCTCTCTCTGTTTCTGTCTCACTCACTCACACTCTCTCTCTCTCTCTCTCTCTCTCTCTCTGTCCTCTCTCTCTCTCTCTCTCTCTCTCTGTCTCTCTCTCTCTCTCTCTCTCTGTTTCTGTCTCACTCACTCACTCTCTCTCTCTCTCTCTCTCTCTCTCTCTCTCTCTCTCTCTGTCTCTCTCTCTCTCTCTCTGACTTGCCTGGTTAAATATATATTTTTAAAATAAAATAAAAATTTAAGACAGTCAGTCTGCCATCACATCAAAGCAACAGACACAGAAAGCAGGCCTTAGTTCACCCCCAGTTGCTGGAAGTACCAAGGGCCCCACTCAACCACAGCCCCCCAAAAAAGGAAAGTTTTTACAGCAGTTATGTTGATATATCTTATCTCTATCTCAGACCCTCGTACAATTATAAAAGTCAAAGGCTGTTAAGTCTCGCAAACACACAACAAGGTAAAAAATTCAACTTGAGCTATTTTTCTCCCCCAACAATCAACTAACCTTAAAAAGCTGTTTTCCTCTGTTACTGTTCCCTCCTCATTAAAGCCACGCTGTGAGCCCGCCAGAAAGCAGGGAGTTTAAACAACAACTCGATGAAGGACGAACGTATGAATTCATTAATAAAGAAGCAAGGCTCCGCAGAAGGGATTAAATTAATGTCTAGTTTAAACCTCGTTAGGGGCCCGCCGGCATTCCTGAGCGATGAGGTGCTGGGAAGGGACCCAGCGATACGAAGTGTGTGTGTGTGTGAGAGACACGCCAGGGAGACACAACAAACAAGGGGCCTGCCAACCAGGAGAGAGAGAGAGAGAGAGAGAGAGAGAGAGACAGAGAGAGACAGAGACAGACAGAGAGAGAGAGACAGAGAGAGACAGAGAGAGAGAGAGAGAGAGACAGAGAGAGAGAGAGAGAGAGAGAGAGAGAGAGAGAGAGACAGAAGTTAACTACAGCCAGAAACTATCCTCACGCAGTCCAGAATCGTGTACTCAGGCACACAAAAAACACAACTGCAGAGACATGCACACACACACACACACACACACACACACACACACACACACACACACACACACACACACACCACACACACACACACACACACACACCACACACACACTCTCCATAGTAATGTTTGTTGGGTACCAACCCTTGTTCCAGTACAGAGATCCAGCACCATCCAGCAACTGTGAAATTGCAGTCTGCCATGAGGGAAGCGAAAGTCATTCCACTACCCAAGAATAGTAAAGCCTCCTTTATTGGCTCAAATAGCCGACCAATCAGCCTGTTACCAACACTTAGTAAAGTTTGGGGGGGGAAAAAATGTATTTGTCAAGATACAATACTTCTACAGTGAACAAATTGACAACAGACTTTCAGCACGCTTATAGGGAAGGACATTCAACAAGCACAGCACTTACACAAATGACTGATGATTGGCTGAGAGAAATTGATGATAAAAAAAAGATCGTGGCAGCTGTTTTGTTAGACTTCAGTAAGACGTATGTGTTATGGCTTTACACCCCCCTGCTATAATGGCTTTACACCCCCCTGCTATAATGGCTTTACACCCCCTGCTATAATGGCTTTACACCCCCTGCTATAATGGCTTTACACCCCCTGCTATAATGGCTTTACACCCCCTGCTATAATGTGGATAAAGAGTTACCTGTCTAACAGAACACAGAGGGGGTTCTTTAATGGAAGCCTCTCCAACATAATCCAGGTGGAATCAGGAATTCCCCAGGGCAGCTGTCTAGGCCCCTTACTGTTAGAAGCAGGAATTCCCCAGGGCAGCTGTCTAGGCCCCTTACTGTTAGAAGCAGGAATTCCCCAGGGCAGCTGTCTAGGCTCCTTACTGTTAGAAGCAGGAATTCCCCAGGGCAGCTGTCTAGGCCCATTACTGGTAGAAGCAGGAATTCCCCAGGGCAGCTGTCTAGGCCCCTTACTGGTAGAAGCAGGAATTCCCCAGGGCAGCTGCCTAGGCCCATTACTTTCTTCAATCTTTACTAATGACATGCCACTGGCTTTGAGTAAAGCCAGTGTCTCTATGTATGCTGATGACTCAACACTATACACGTCAGCTACTACAGTGACTGAAATGACTGCAACACTTAACACAAGATGGTGCCGACAGAGATGGTCGCCTCTCTTCGAGTCCTTAGGAAACTATGCAGTATTTTTTAAATTTTAAATGTATGTATTATTTCTTACGTTTTTACCCCAGGAAATCTTAAGTCTTATTACATACAGCCTGGAAGAACTATTGGATATAAGAGCGAAGTCAACTTACCAACGTTACGACCAGGAATACGACTTTCCCGAAGCGGATCATATCACCTCCATCCTTAACGGCCGCCCTAGATCCACTTCAGTTTGCATACCGCTCCAACAGGTCCGACTCTAACCCTGATCTCTGTCTGCTACAGTAGTGTGGACCGTATACAGCAGCTGAGGAGAGAGTACCAGCAGGTCTGCAGAGAGGGAGCGGCACCAGTCTATGAAGAGATAGAGAACAGACAAAGAGGACCTGAGTATAACCAACACAAGGTGAGTGACTCATAACCAACACAAGGTGAGTGACTCATAACCAACACAAGGTGAGTGACTCATAACCAACACAAAGTGAGTGACTCATAACCAACACAAGGTGAGTGACTCACAACCAACACGAAGTGAGTGACTCATAACCAACACAAAGTGAGTGACTCATAACCAACACAAGGTGAGTGACTCATAACCAACACGAAGTGAGTGACTCATAACCAACACAAAGTGAGTGACTCATAACCAACACAAAGTGAGTGACTCATAACCAACACAAAGTGAGTGACTCATAACCAACACAAGGTGAGTGACTCATAACCAACACAAGGTGAGTGACTCATAACCAACACAAGGTGAGTGACTCATAACCAACACAAAGTGAGTGACTCATAACCAACACGAAGTGAGTGACTCATAACCAACACAAGGTGAGTGACTCATAACCAACACAAAGTGAGTGACTCATAAACAACACAAGGTGAGTTACTCATAACCAACACAAAGTGAGTGACTCATAACCAACACAGCGTGAGTGACTCATAACCAACACAAGGTGAGTGACTCATAACCAACACAAAGTGAGTGACTCATAACCAACACAAAGTGAGTGACTCATAACCAGCACAAAGTGAGTGGCATTGTGACTCATAACCAACACAAAGTGAGTGGCATTGTGACTCATAACCAACACAAAGTGAGTGGCATTGTGACTCATAACCAGCATAAAGTGAGTCGCATTGTGACTCATAACCAACACAAAGTGAGTGACTCAAAACCAGCACAAAGTGAGTGGCATTGTGACTCATAACCAGCACAAAGTGAGTGACTCATAACCAGCACAAAGTGAGTGGCATTGTGACTCATAACCAGCACAAAGTGAGTGGCATTGTGACTCATAACCAACACAAAGTGAGTGGCATTGTGACTCATAACCAGCACAAAGTGAGTGACTCATAACCAGCACAAAGTGAGTGGCATTGTGAATCTTAACCAGCACAAAGTGACTCATAACCAACACAAAGTGAGTGGCATTGTGACTCATAACCAGCACAAAGTGAGTGACTCATAACCAGCACAAAGTGAGTGGCATTGTGACTCATAACCAGCACAAAGTGAGTGACTCATAACCAGCACAAAGTGAGTGGCATTGTGACTCATAACCAGCACAAAGTGAGTGGCATTGTGACTCATAACCAGCACAAAGTGAGTGGCATTGTGACTCTTAACCAGCACAAAGTGAGTGGCATAGTGACTCATAACCAGCACAAAGTGAGTGGCATTGTGACTCATAACCAGCACAAAGTGAGTGGCATTGTGACTCATAACCAACACAAAGTGAGTGGCATTGTGACTCATAACCAGCACAAAGTGAGTGACTCATAACCAGCACAAAGTGAGTGTCATTGTGACTCATAACCAGCACAAAGTGAGTGGCATTGTGACTCATAACCAGCACAAAGTGAGTGACTCATAACCAGCACAAAGTGAGTGGCATTGTGACTCATAACCAGCACAAAGTGAGTGGCATTGTGACTCATAACCAGCACAACGTGAGTGGCATTGTGAAAACCGTCAATCAACCCTTTTTGATCAATGATAACACAACCCCCTAATCCTTATCACAACCCTACCCCAGCCCTACCTTACCCAGCCCTATCACTACCCTACCCCAGCCCTACCTTACCCAGCCCTATCACAACCCTACCCCAGCCCTACCTTACCCAGCCCTATCACTACCCTACCCCACCCCTACCTTACCCAGCCCTGTCACAACCCTACCCCAGCCCTACCTTACCCAGCCCTATCACAACCCTACCCCAGCCCTACCTTACCCAGCCCTATCACAACCCTACCCCAGCCCTATCACAACCCTACCCCAGCCCTACCTTACCCAGCCCTATCACAACCCTACCCCAGCCCTATCACAGCCCTACCCCAGCCCTATCACAGCCCTACCCCAGCCCTACCCCAGCCCTATCACAACCCTACCCCAGCCCTATCATAACCCTACCCCAGCCCTACCCCAGCCCTGTCACAACCCTACCCCAGCCCTATCACAACCCTACCCCAGCCCTACCTTACCCAGCCCTATCACAACCCTACCCCAGCCCTACCTTACCCAGCCCTATCACAACCCTACCCCAGCCCTATCACAACCCTACTCCAGCCCTACCTTACCCAGCCCTATCACAACCCTACCCCAGCCCTATCACAACCCTACCCCAGCCCTACCTTACCCAGCCCTGTCACAACCCTACCCCAGCCCTACCTTACCCAGCCCTATCACAACCCTACCCCAGCCCTACCTTACCCAGCCCTATCACAACCCTACCCCAGCCCTACCTTACCCAGCCCTATCACAACCCTACCCCAGCCCTACCCAGCCCTATCACAACCATACCCCAGCCCTACCCCAGCCCTACCTTACCCAGCCCTGTCACAACCCTACCCCAGCCCTACCTTACCCAGCCCTGTCACAACCCTACCCCAGCCCTACCTTACCCAGCCCTGTCACAAACCTACCCCAGCCCTATCACAACCCTACCCCAGCCCTATCACAACCCTACCCCAGCCCTACCTTACCAGCCCTATCACAACCCTACCCCAGCCCTACCTTACCCAGCCCTATCACAACCCTCCCCCAGCCCTACCTTACCCAGCCCTATCACAACCCTACCCCAGCCCTACCTTACCCAGCCCTATCACAACCATACCGCAGCCCTACCTTACCCAGCCCTGTCACAACCCTACCCCAGCCCTACCTTACCCAGCCCTATCACAACCATACCCCAGCCCTACCTTACCCAGCCCTATCACAACCCTACCCCAGCCCTATCACAACCCTACCCCAGCCCTATCACAACCCTACCCCAGCCCTACCCCAGCCCTGTCACAACCCTACCCCAGCCCTACCCCATCCATGTCACAACCCTACCCCAGCCCTACCCCAGCCCTACCCCAGCCCTATCACAACCCTACCCCAGCCCTATCACAACCCTACCCCAGCCCTATCCCAGCCCTACCCCAGTCCTACCCCAGCCCTGTCACAACCCTACCCCCAGCCCTACCCCAGCCCTGTCACAACCCTACCCCAGCCCTACCCCAGCCCTACCCCAGCCCTGTCACAACCCTACCCCAGCACTACCCCAGCCCTACCCCAGCCCTGTCACAACCCTACCCCAGCCCTACCCCAGCCCTACCCCAGCCCTATCACAACCCTACCCCAGCCCTACCTTACCCAGCCCTATCACTACCCTACCCCAGCCCTACCTTACCCAGCCCTATCACAACCCTACCCCAGCCCTACCTTACCCAGCCCTATCACTACCCTACCCCACCCCTACCTTACCCAGCCCTGTCACAACCCTACCCCAGCCCTACCTTACCCAGCCCTATCACAACCCTACCCCAGCCCTACCTTACCCAGCCCTATCACAACCCTACCCCAGCCCTATCACAACCCTACCCCAGCCCTACCTTACCCAGCCCTATCACAACCCTACCCCAGCCCTATCACAGCCCTACCCCAGCCCTATCACAGCCCTACCCCAGCCCTACCCCAGCCCTATCACAACCCTACCCCAGCCCTATCATAACCCTACCCCAGCCCTACCCCAGCCCTGTCACAACCCTACCCCAGCCCTATCACAACCCTACCCCAGCCCTACCTTACCCAGCCCTATCACAACCCTACCCCAGCCCTACCTTACCCAGCCCTATCACAACCCTACCCCAGCCCTATCACAACCCTACTCCAGCCCTACCTTACCCAGCCCTATCACAACCCTACCCCAGCCCTATCACAACCCTACCCCAGCCCTACCTTACCCAGCCCTGTCACAACCCTACCCCAGCCCTACCTTACCCAGCCCTATCACAACCCTACCCCAGCCCTACCTTACCCAGCCCTATCACAACCCTACCCCAGCCCTACCTTACCCAGCCCTATCACAACCCTACCCCAGCCCTACCCAGCCCTATCACAACCATACCCCAGCCCTACCCCAGCCCTACCTTACCCAGCCCTGTCACAACCCTACCCCAGCCCTACCTTACCCAGCCCTGTCACAACCCTACCCCAGCCCTACCTTACCCAGCCCTGTCACAAACCTACCCCAGCCCTATCACAACCCTACCCCAGCCCTATCACAACCCTACCCCAGCCCTACCTTACCAGCCCTATCACAACCCTACCCCAGCCCTACCTTACCCAGCCCTATCACAACCCTCCCCCAGCCCTACCTTACCCAGCCCTATCACAACCCTACCCCAGCCCTACCTTACCCAGCCCTATCACAACCATACCGCAGCCCTACCTTACCCAGCCCTGTCACAACCCTACCCCAGCCCTACCTTACCCAGCCCTATCACAACCATACCCCAGCCCTACCTTACCCAGCCCTATCACAACCCTACCCCAGCCCTATCACAACCCTACCCCAGCCCTATCACAACCCTACCCTTGCCCTACCCCAGCCCTGTCACAACCCTACCCCAGCCCTACCCCATCCATGTCACAACCCTACCCCAGCCCTACCCCAGCCCTACCCCAGCCCTATCACAACCCTACCCCAGCCCTATCACAACCCTACCCCAGCCCTATCCCAGCCCTACCCCAGTCCTACCCCAGCCCTGTCACAACCCTACCCCAGCCCTACCCCAGCCCTACCCCAGCCCTGTCACAACCCTACCCCAGCCCTACCCCAGCCCTACCCCAGCCCTGTCACAACCCTACCCCAGCACTACCCCAGCCCTACCCCAGCCCTGTCACAACCCTACCCCAGCCCTACCCCAGCCCTACCCCAGCCCTGTCACAACCCTACCCCAGCCCTACCCCAGCCCTGTCACAACCCTACCCCAGCCCTACCCCAGCCCTACCCCAGCCCTACCCCAGCCTTGTCAAAGTCCTCTACTCAGTTCACCCCTGGCTTGGGTGATCAGCGTTTATCTGTCCTTTATTTCATTAGCTATCAAATCAACGTTTATTGGTGGCGTACACAGTTTAACAGATGGATTAAATGTGTTACCAGCTCCTAACGGTGCAGTTAAATGCTTGTGTTACCAGCTCCTGACGGCGCAGTTAAATGCTTGTGTTACCAGCTCCTGACGGTGCAGTTAAATGCTTGTGTTACCAGCTCCTGACGGCGCAGTTAAATGCTTGTGTTACCAGCTCCTGACGGTGCAGTTAAATGCTTGTGTTACCAGCTCCTGACGGCGCAGTTAAATGCTTGTGTTACCAGCTCCTGACGGTGCAGTTAAATACTTGTATTACCAGCTCCTAACGGCGCAGTTAAATGCTTGTGTTACCAGCTCCTGACGGTGCAGTTAAATGCTTGTGTTACCAGCTCCTAACGGCACAGTTAAATGCTTGTGTTACCAGCTCCTGACGGTGCAGTTAAATGCTTGTGTTACCAGCTCCTGACGGCGCAGTTAAATGCTTGTGTTACCAGCTCCTGACGGTGCAGTTAAATGCTTGTGTTACCAGCTCCTGATGGCGCAGTTAAATGCTTGTGTTACCAGCTCCTGACGGTGCAGTTAAATGCTTGTGTTACCAGCTTCTGACGGCGCAGTTAAATACTTGTGTTACCAGCTCCTGACGGCGCAGTTAAATGCTTGTGTTACCAGCTCCTGACGGCGCAGTTAAATGCCTGTGTTACCAGCTCTTGATGGCGCAGTTAAATGCTTGTGTTACCAGCTCCTGACGGCGCAGTTAAATGCTTGTGTTACCAGCTCTTGATGGCGCAGTTAAATACTTGTGTTACCAGCTCTTGATGGTGCATTGTCAAACAGTTAAGCAAACAATCAAAAACTTAAAAACAAGAAATCCTGAAATGTCAGAACCAATCCAGTTAACAACCCAATAACAGTGATCCACATGCAACCTATGAATATACCCAGAAATATACACTAGGAATGAGACTGTATGTACAGAAGTAGATATTTTAAAGGGTACAGTAGAATAGAGGAGTGTTGGCCTCCCGAGTGGCGCAGTGGTCTAAGGCACTGCATCGCAGTTGCTAGCTGTGTCACTAGAGATTCTGGGTACGAGTCCAGGCCCTGTCGCAGCCGGCACACAGTTGGCCCGGCGTCGTCCGTGTTAGGGGAGGGTTTGGCCCGGCAGGGATATCCTTGTCCCATCGCACACTAGCGACTCCTGTGGCGGGCCCGGGTGCAGTGCATGCTGACCAGGTCGCCAGGTGTACGGTGTTTTCCTCCGACATATTGGTGCGGCTGGCTTTCTGGTTGGATGGGCATTGTGTCAAGAAGAAGTGCGGCTTGGTTGGGTCGTGTTTCGGAGGACGCATGGCTCTCGACCTTCGACCTCTCCCGAGTCCGTACGGGAGTTGCAGCGATGAGACAAGACAGTAAATATCAATTGGAAACCATGAAAATTAATGCGAAAAAGGGGTAAAACTAAAAACAAAGAGTACAGTAGGGTACAGTAGGGTAGAGTAGGGTACAGTACAGTAGGGTACAGTAGGGTACAGTACAGTAGGGTACAGTACAGTAGGGTACAGTAGGGTACAGTAGGGTACAGTACAGTAGGGTACAGTAGGGTACAGTACAGTAGGGTACAGTAGAGTACAGTAGGGTACAGTACAGTAGGGTACAGTAGGGTACAGTACAGTAGGGTCCACTAGGGTACAGTACAGTAGGGTACAGTAGGGTACAGTAGGGTTGGGTACAGTACAGTAGGGTCCAGTAGGGTACAGTAGGGTACAGTACAGTAGGGTACAGTAGGGTACAGTACAGTAGGGTACAGTAGGGTACAGTACAGTAGGGTACAGTAGGGTACAGTACAGTAGGGTACAGTACAGTAGGGTACAGTAGGGTACAGAACAGTAGGGTACAGAACAGTAGGGTACAGTAGGGTACAGTACAGTAGGGTACAGTAGGGTACAGTACAGTAGGGTACAGTAGGGTACAGTAGGGTACAGTACAGTAGGGTACAGTAGGGTACAGTACAGTAGGGTACAGTAGGGTACAGTACAATAGGGTACAGTAGGGTTGAGTAGGGTACAGTACATTAGGGTGCAGTAGGGTACAGTAGGGTACAGTACAGTAGGGTACAGTAGGGTACAGTAGGGTACAGAACAGTAAAGTAAAGTAGGGTACAGTACAGTAGGGTCCAGTAGGGTACAGTACAGTAGGGTACAGTAGGGTACAGTACAGTAGGGTACAGTAGGGTACAGTAGGGTACAGTACAGTAGGGTGCAGTAGGGTACAGAACAGTAGGGTACAGTAGGGTACAGTACAGTAGGGTACGGTACAGTAGGGTACAGTACAGTAGGGTACAGTAGTGTACAGTACAGTAGAGTACAGTAGGGTACAGTACAGTAGGGTACAGTAGGGTACAGTACAGTAGGGTACAGTAGGGTACAGTACAGTAGGGTACAGTAGGGTACAGAACAGTAGGGTGCAGTAGGGTGCAGTAGGGTACAGTACAGTAGGGTACAGTAGGGTACAGAACAGTAGGGTACAGTAGGGTACGGTACAGTAGGGTACAGTACAGTAGGGTACAGTAGGGTACAGTACAGTAGGGTACAGTAGGGTACAGTACAGTAGGGTACAGTAGGGTACAGTACAGTAGGGTGCAGTAGGGTAGAGTACAGTAGGGTACAGTAGGGTACAGAACAGTAGGGTACAGTAGGATACAGAACAGTAGGGTGCAGTAGGGTACAGTACAGTAGGGTACAGTACAGTAGGGTACAGTACAGTAGGGTACAGTAGGGTACAGAACAGTAGGGTACAGTAGGGTACAGAACAGTAGGGTGCAGTAGGGTACAGTAGGTTACAGTACAGTAGGGTACAGTAGGATACAGTACAGTAGGGTACAGTACAGTAGGGTACAGTAGGGTACAGAACAGTAGGGTACAGTAGGGTACAGAACAGTAGGGTGCAGTAGGGTCAGGTAGGGTACAGTACAGTAGGGTACAGTAGGGTACAGTACAGTAGGGTGCAGTACAGTAGGGTACAGAACAGTAGGGTGCAGTAGGGTGCAGTAGGGTACAGTACAGTAGGGTACAGTAGGGTACAGAACAGTAGGGTACAGTAGGGTACGGTACAGTAGGGTACAGTACAGTAGGGTACAGTAGGGTACAGTACAGTAGGGTACAGTAGGGTACAGTACAGTAGGGTACAGTAGGGTACAGTACAGTAGGGTACAGTAGGGTACAGTACAGTAGGGTGCAGTAGGGTACAGTACAGTAGGGTACAGAACAGTAGGGTACAGTAGGATACAGAACAGTAGGGTGCAGTAGGGTACAGTACAGTAGGGTACAGTACAGTAGGGTACAGTACAGTAGGGTACAGTAGGGTACAGAACAGTAGGGTACAGTAGGGTACAGAACAGTAGGGTGCAGTAGGGTACAGTAGGTTACAGTACAGTAGGGTACAGTAGGGTACAGTACAGTAGGGTACAGTACAGTAGGGTACAGTACAGTAGGGTACAGTAGGGTACAGAACAGTAGGGTACAGTAGGGTACAGAACAGTAGGGTGCAGTAGGGTACAGTAGGGTACAGTACAGTAGGGTACAGTAGGGTACAGTACAGTAGGGTGCAGTACAGTAGGGTACAGAACAGTAGGGTACAGTAGGGTACAGAACAGTAGGGTACAGTACAGTAGGGTACAGAACAGTAGGGTACAGTAGGGTACAGAACAGTAGGGTACAGTAGGGTACAGAACAGCAGGGTACAGTAGGGTACAGTACAGTAGGGTACAGTAGGGTACAGAACAGTAGGGTACAGTAGGGTACAGTACAGTAGGGTACAGTACAGTAGGGTACAGAACAGTAGGGTACAGTAGGGTACAGAACAGTAGGGTGCAGTAGGGTGGGGTAGGGTACAGTAGGGTACAGTACAGTAGGGTACAGTAGTGTACAGTACAGTAGGGTACAGTACAGTAGGGTACAGTACAGTAGGGTACAGTAGGGTACAGTAAGGTGCAGTACAGTAGGGTACAGTAGGGTAGTGTAGGGTGCAGTAGAGTAGGGTACTGTACTGTACCCTGTAGGTTCATGCTCTACAACATTCGCAGAGTACGACCCTGCCTCACACAGGAAGCGGCGCAGGTCCTAATCCAGGCACTTGTCATCTCCCGTCTGGATTACTGCAACTCGCTGTTGGCTGGGCTCCCTGCCTGTGCCATTAAACCCCTACAACTCATCCAGAACGCCGCAGCCCGTCTGGTGTTCAACCTTCCCAAGTTCTCTCACGTCACCCCGCTCCTCCGCTCTCTCCACTGGCTTCCAGTCGAAGCTCGCATCCGCTACAAGACCATGGTGCTTGCCTACGGAGCCGTGAGGGGAACGGCACCTCCGTACCTTCAGGCTCTGATCAGGCCCTACACCCAAACAAGGGCACTGCGTTCATCCACCTCTGGCCTGCTCGCCCCCCTACCTCTGAGGAAGCACAGTTCCCGCTCAGCCCAGTCAAAACTGTTCGCTGCTCTGGCACCCCAATGGTGGAACAAGCTCCCTCACGACGCCAGGACAGCGGAGTCAATCACCACCTTCCGGAGACACCTGAAACCCCACCTCTTTAAGGAATACCTGGATAGGATAAAGTAATCCTTCTAACCCCCCCCCCCCCCCTTAAAAGATATAGATGTACTATTGTAAAGTGGTTGTTCCACTGGATATCATAAGGTGAATGCACCAATTTGTAAGTCGCCCTGGATAAGAGCGTCTGCTAAATGACGTAAATGTAAAATGTAGATGAGCATTAATGCGAAGGAAGTTGGTTAGGAGCCCCTTAAAACGTCAGCCATCCCCAATGGTGAACATCTTGAAGCAGGTGGGGACAACAGACTGGGATAGGGAGAGACTGAATATCTCCGTAAACACTTCAGCCAGCTGGTCTGCACATGCTCCGAGGACAAATACAATACGTTTCTGAATATATAAAAGGAAAATGGAGCAATACCTTGGAGCTGATTCACTTGGAGCTGATTCACTTGGAGCTGATTCATTCACTCTGAACAGTAGAAAAGGGAGCAATACCTTGGAGCTGATTCACTTGGAGCTGATTCACTTGGAGCTGATTCACTTGGAGCTGATTCACTTGGAGTTGATTCACTTGGAGCTGATTCATTCACTCTGAACAGTAGAAAAGGGAACAATACCTTGGAACTGATTCACTTGGAGCTGATTCATTCACTCTGAACAGTAGAAAATGGAACAATACTTTGGAACTGATTCACTTGGAGCTGATTCACTTGGATCTGATTCATTCACTCTGAACAGCAGAAAATGGAACAATACCTTGGAGCTGATTCACTTGAAGCTGATTCATTCACTCTGAACAGTAGAAACGGATCAATACCTTGGAGCTGATTCATTCACTCTGAACAGTAGAAATGGAACAATACTCTTGGAGCTGATTCACTTGGAGCTGATTCACTTGGAGCTGATTCATTCACTCTGAACAGTAGAAAAGGGAACAATACCTTGGAACTGATTCACTTGGAGCTGATTCACTTGGAGCTGATTCACTTGGAGCTGATTCATTCACTCTGAACAGTAGAAAAGGGAGCAATACCTTGGAGCTGATTCACTTGGAGCTGATTCACTTGGAGCTGATTCATTCACTCTGAACAGTAGAAAATGGAACAATACCTTGGAGCTGATTCACTTGGAGCTGATTCACTTGGAGCTGATTCATTCAAACTGAACAGTAGAAAAGGGAACAATACCTTGGAGCTGATTCACTTGGAGCTGATTCACTTGGAGCTGATTCATTCACTCTGAACAGTAGAAAAGGGAACAATACCTTGGAGCTGATTCACTTGGAGCTGATTCACTTGGAGCTGATTCACTTGGAGCTGATTCATTCACTCTGAACGGTAGACTTGAAGTGTAGTTCTGAAAAGAGCAGCAGCTGTGTTGTCGTGAGTGGCTGTGTGAATGGGCTTCCTTTGTTGCTAGGAGATGCTGAATAGTTATTTTGTTCCACGGGTTTTCAAGCTGCAGAGAGAGTTCAGTTCCAACTACGTCCCAAATGTGGCACCCTATTCCCTATTATGGTGCACTACTTTTGACCAGGGTCCATATGGGCTATATATAGGAATTAGGGTGCGATTTGAGACATAGGTGTGTTTTGGGGGAAGGCATTGTTGCGTTGATTGGTACATAAAACCAACAACACTTGATATATAATTGAAGGCTGCTTGTGTATCTATATTGATTTGTGAAGAGCAGCCTCCTCTTCCCCTTGGTTCACCTTGGCCTAACAGAAAGGGTGAAGTGGGTGTGTGTCCTAAATGACTCCCCTACCCCCCCTATACAATTGCACTAATTTTGACTTGCCTCATGTGCCAGTCTACTGCCCTATAGGCTCTTGTCTATAAAGTAGTGCACTATATAGGGAATAGGGTTCCATAGGGCTCTTGTCTAAATTAGTGCACTACATAGGGAATAGGGAGCCATTTGGGAAGCAGACAGAGAGGGTAGGTAAGGTGACCATGGTTACAAGGGGATTTTTTAAAAACTGTATTAGTAATGGCTTATCCATCAGGATGCCATCCAGCTCCTACATGCCATCTCTAGATGATAAGCCATGTATAAGGTGTTGTTAGGACATAGAAAGCCATAGGGCGGCTAGTGCCTGTGTAGTTAGCCAAGCGCTAAAACTTCCCAACCAGGAAATTACCAGTCAGTACTGTGGTTAGCTTTAAACTGCCTCTTAGATCATATCACAAGGGTTTTGAGAGTACGGATAGAGGTCATTTTAAAAACCAGCTAGCTAGCTCTGTGGTCGTTAGAGGCAATCCCACCATCCCTCCCTCAATCTTCCTCTCTCGCTTCTGTGAAGACATATGAGGAGGGGCTGTTTAATCTCCGCCCCAACAGGAAGGGGCTGTTTAATCTCCGCCCCAACAGGAAGGGGCTGTTTAATCTCCGCCCCAACAGGAAGGGGCTGTTTAATCTCCGCCCCAACAGGAAGGGGCTGTTTAATCTCCGCCCCAACAGGAAGGGGCTGTTTAATCTCCGCCCCAGCAGGAAGGGGCTGTTAAATCTCCGCCCAACAGGGAGGGGCTGTTTAATCTCCGCCCAACAGGAAGGGGCTGTTTAATCTCCGCCCCAACAGGAAGGGGCTGTTTAATCTCCGCCCCAACAGGAAGGGGCTGTTTAATCTCCGCCCCAACAGGAAGGGGCTGTCTGATTCTGACTGGCTGGCTGGTCTGGCCCTGTCTGATTCTGACTGGCTGGCTGGTCTGGCCCCGTCTCTCTCCCTCTCTTCTGTCTCCCTCTGTCTGTCTGTCTCTCTCCCTCCCCCTCTCCTCTGTCTCCCTCTGTCTGTCTCTCTCCCTCCCCGCCCCCTCTCTCCCTGTGTCTCAGTCTCTCTCTCTCTCTCTCTCTCTCTCTCTCTCTCCCTCCCGCCCCTCTCTCCCTGTGTCTCAGTCTCTCTCTCTCTCTCCCGCCCCCTCTCTCCCTCTGTCTCAGTCTCTCTCTCTCTCCCGCCCCTCTCTCCCTGTGTCTCAGTCTCTCTCTCTCTCTCTCCCTCCCGCCCCCTCTCTCCCTGTGTCTCAGTCTCTCTCTCTCTCTCTCTCTCCCTCCCGCCCCTCTCTCCCTGTCTCTCTCTCTCTCTCTCTCCCTCCCGCCCCCTCTCTCCCTCAGTCTCTCTCTCTCTCCCTCCCCGCCCCTCTCTCCCCTGTCTCTCTCTCTCTCTCTCTCCCTCCCGCCCCTCTCTCCCTCAGTCTCTCTCTCTCTCTCTCTCTCCCTCCCGCCCCTCTCTCCCTGTGTCTCTGTGCTTGTGATGGAATGACACAATTACCTACTGCGAGCTCGATGTGACTGTCCCACTTCACACAGAGGTTGTTGTCCAACACTGCCCCCCTCACCACCTCGTTCCTGCAGAAACATGGTTAGCATGCTATTGATTTACTTAGCGACTATGAAACTCAATTGGCGTTGATGTGTGATGATAAGGTATTGAGTGTAGTTCTACACAGGTCACCTTGTCCTTGGGGATATTTATGAACCTTAGAGGTCTATTGCTAACCCCAAGAAAGGTATGTAGACTGGGACTGGTGATTTGTATCACTGAAATTCAAAACCTCAACCATCATCGTCCCTTTCATATCTCTCAGACTTAACATTTTTTCATTATGTATCTCTATGGGAGTTTCAGTATGTATCTCTATGGGAGTTTCGGTATGTATCTCTATGGGAGTTTCGGTATGTATCTCTATGGGAGTTTCAGTATGTATCTCTATGGGAGTTTCAGTATGTATCTCTATGGGAGTTTCGGTATGTATCTCTATGGGAGTTTCGGTATGTATCTCTATGGGAGTTTCAGTATGTATCTCTATGGGAGTTTCGGTATGTATCTCTATGGGAGTTTCGGTATGTATCTCTATGGGAGTTTCAGTATGTATCTCTATGGGAGTTTCAGTATGTATCTCTATGGGAGTTTCAGTATGTATCTCTATGGGAGTTTCGGTATGTATCTCTATGGGAGTTTCAGTATGTATCTCTATGTGAGTTTCAGTATGTATCTCTATGGGAGTTTCGGTATGTATCTCTATGGGAGTTTCGGTATGTATCTCTATGGGAGTTTCGGTATGTATCTCTATGGGAGTTTCAGTATGTATCTCTATGGGAGTTTCGGTATGTATCTCTATGGGAGTTTCGGTATGTATCTCTATGGGAGTTTCGGTATGTATCTCTATGGGAGTTTCAGTATGTATCTCTATGGGAGTTTCAGTATGTATCTCTATGGGAGTTTCAGTATGTATCTCTATGGGAGTTTCAGTATGTATCTCTATGGGAGTTTCAGTATGTATCTCTATGGGAGTTTCAGTATGTATCTCTATGGGAGTTTCAGTATCTCTATGGGAGTTTCAGTATGTATCTCTATGGGAGTTTCAGTATCTCTATGGGAGTTTCAGTATGTATCTCTATGGGAGTTTCAGTATGTATCTCTATGGGAGTTTCAGTATCTCTATGGGAGTTTCAGTATGTATCTCTATGGGAGTTTCAGTATCTCTATGGGAGTTTCAGTATCTCTATGGGAGTTTCAGTATGTATCTCTATGGGAGTTTCAGTATGTATCTCTATGGGAGTTTCAGTATGTATCTCTATGGGAGTTTCAGTATGTATCTCTATGGGAGTTTCAGTATGTATCTCTATGGGAATTTCAGTATCTCTATGGGAGTTTCAGTATGTATCTCTATGGGAGTTTCAGTATGTATCTCTATGGGAGTTTCAGTATGTATCTCTATGGGAGTTTCAGTATGTATCTCTATAGTAGTTTCAGTATGTATCTCTATGGGAGTTTCAGTATGTATCTCTATGGGAGTTTCAGTATGTATCTCTATGGGAGTTTCAGTATGTATCTCTATGGGAGTGGCTGTAGGATGTATGGGTCAATAGGAGTTTCCATAGACAGATATTTCTGATTGATGTAGTGGAATATGCTGTTCCTGATAGATCGTTGTTCTGTAAATCACATGTTTGACACAGTTTCTTCCTATTCCCATTCTGGACTGGGGAATTGACGGATATGATGTTAGGTAGTGTAGCTAGCTTTCTACCTTTATCCTTCTCTGACAGGAAATGTCTCCTAGCGAGACAAAATATGGTTCAATCCAAATCTCCTCTCCTCTCCTCTCCCCCCCCCCTGGCCCTAGCCCTTCGATGTTTGCATATTTTGTAAGATGGAAGAAATATGGTGGAAACTCAACCACTTCACTGCTGTAGATCTAACCCATACCCTTCGTATCTGCAAACACTGGAGGGTTAGGTCCATGTTGAAAGGGGGTAGAGAGTGAATTTAATCCACACGCTTTTCTTTCCCAGCTGCTGGTCTGTTTTATCTGAAAGCAACTACAGAGCAGAACAGTGAGCCAAGTCCTATACCCTCCGTTTGGTTTGGCCTCAGAACGATCCAGAGACAACCTGCTATTAATATAGATACCGCTACATGGGCTGGGATGAGTCCCAAAATTGCACCCTATTCCTCTTATGTAGGTGCACTACTTTTAACCAGAGCCCTATTGGGCTACGTAGGGAATAAGGTGCTGTTTGAGATTCAGCCGTGGACTCTCATCTCGTGTTTAAACAATAATACAGTGTGATGTCGTTGTAATACCAACGACCTTAGACGAGATGAGATACTCGTGTTGAAACGAGCCGCGTTGGTCCTGGCCTGGCCTCAGTGGCAAGACAACACACCTACTGACTCTTAAACATCTCTCCTATTATTTATTCTTTATGTTCAACCCCCATTAGCTGATGTCTGCATGAGCATTTTTTAAAAAATATATATATTTTTTTTTCATTTTATTTTATTATGGATCCCCATTAGCTGTTACAAAAGCAGCAGCTACTCTTCCTGGGGTTTATTATGGATCCCCATTAGTTCCTGCCAAGGCAGCAGCTACTCTTCCTGGGGTTTATTATGGATCCCCATTAGTTCCTGTCAAGGCAGCAGCTACTCTTCCTGGGGTTTATTATGGATCCCCATTAGTTCCTGCCAAGGCAGCAGCTACTCTTCCTGGGGTTTATTATGGATCCCCATTAGTTCCTGTTGCCAAGGCAGCAGCTACTCTTCCTGGGGTTTATTATGGATCCCCGTTAGTTCCTGCCAAGGCAGCAGCTACTCTTCCTGGGGTTTATTATGGATCCCCATTAGTTCCTGCCAAGGCAGCAGCTACTCTTCCTGGGGTTTATTATGGATCCCCATTAGTTCCTGTTGCCAAGGCAGCAGCTACTCTTCCTGGGGTTTATTATGGATCCCCATTAGTTCCTGCCAAGGCAGCAGCTACTCTTCCTGGGGTTTATTATGGATCCCCATTAGTTCCTGTTGCCAAGGCAGCAGCTACTCTTCCTGGGGTTTATTATGGATCCCCATTAGTTCCTGCCAAGGCAGCAGCTACTCTTCCTGGGGTTTATTATGGATCCCCATTAGTTCCTGTCAAGGCAGCAGCTACTCTTCCTGGGGTTTATTATGGATCCCCATTAGTTCCTGCTAAGGCAGCAGCTACTCTTCCTGGGGTTTATTATGGATCCCCATTAGTTCCTGCCAAGGCAGCAGCTACTCTTCCTGGGGTTTATTATGGACCCCCATTAGTTCCTGCCAAGGCAGCAGCTACTCTTCCTGGGGTTTATTATGGATCCCCATTAGTTCCTGCCAAGGCAGCAGCTACTCTTCCTGGGGTTTATTATGGATCCCCATTAGTTCCTGTCAAGGCAGCAGCTACTCTTCCTGGGGTTTATTATGGATCCCCATTAGTTCCTGCTAAGGCAGCAGCTACTCTTCCTGGGGTGTATTATGGATCCCCATTAGTTCCTGTCAAGGCAGCAGCTACTCTTCCTGGGGTTTATTATGGATCCCCGTTAGTTCCTGCCAAGGCAGCAGCTACTCTTCCTGGGGTTTATTATGGATCCCCGTTAGTTTCTGCCAAGGCAGCGGCTACTCTTCCTGGAGTTTATTATGGATCCCCGTTAGTTCCTGCCAAGGCAGCAGCTACTCTTCCTGGGGTTTATTATGGATCCTCATTAGTTCCTGCCAAGGCAGCAGCTACTCTTCCTGGGGTTTATTATGGATCCCCATTAGTTCCTGCCAAGGCAGCAGCTACTCTTCCTGGGGTTTATTATGGATCCCCATTAGTTCCTGCCAAGGCAGCAGCTACTCTTCCTGGGGTTTATTATGGATCCCCATTAGTTCCTGTCAAGGCAGCAGCTACTCTTCCTGGGGTTTATTATGGATCCCCATTAGTTCCTGCCAAGGCAGCAGCTACTCTTCCTGGGGTTTATTATGGATCCCCATTAGTTCCTGCCAAGGCAGCAGCTACTCTTCCTGGGGTTTATTGTGGATCCCCATTAGTTCCTGCCAAGGCAGCAGCTACTCTTCCTGGGGTTTATTATGGATCCCCATTAGTTCCTGTCAAGGCAGCAGCTACTCTTCCTGGGGTTTATTATGGATCCCCATTAGTTCCTGTCAAGGCAGCAGCTACTCTTCCTGGGGTTTATTATGGATCCCCATTAGTTCCTGCCAAGGCAGCAGCTACTCTTCCTGGGTTTTTTATGGATCCCCATTAGTTCCTGCCAAGGCAGCAGCTACTCTTCCTGGGTTTTTTATGGATCCCCATTAGTTCCTGTCAAGGCAGCGGCTACTCTTCCTGAGGTATCAGGGGAAGGGGAGTGAGATCTCAGGGGAAGCGGAGTGAGATCTCAGGGCAGGGGAAGCAGAGTGAGATCTCAGGGCAGTGGAAGCGGAGTGAGATCTCAGGGCAGTGGAAGGGGAGTGAGATCTCAGTGGAAGCGGAGTGAGATCTCAGGGCAGGGGAAGTGGAGTGAGATCTCAGGGGAAGGGGAGTAAGATCTCAGGGGAAGGGGAGTGAGATCTCAGGGGAAGCGGAGTGAGATCTCAGGGGAAGCGGAGTGAGATCTCAGGGGAAGGGGAGTGAGGTCTCAGGGGAAGGGGAGTGAGGTCTCAGGGGAAGGGGAGTGAGATCTCAGGGGAAGGGGAGTGAGGTCTCAGGGGAAGCGGAGTGAGATCTCAGGGGAAGGGGAGTGAGATCTCAGGGGAAGGGGAGTGAGGTCTCAGGGGAAGGGGAGTGAGATCTCAGGGGAAGGGGAGTGAGGTCTCAGGGGAAGCGGAGTGAGATCTCAGGGGAAGGGGAGTGAGATCTCAGGGCAGGGGAAGTTGGAGTGAGATCTCAGGGGAAGGGGAGTGAGGTCTCAGGTCATCCAGATTAAACCCAGCGTACCCCAGTGACAGCCCAGTCCTCTCAGCTCTGCTCCCACTCTCATTTCAACACGGGCAAAGAGGCAAACATTCAGACTGCGATAACGAGAAACGGAACAATACATTCCCAACATTAATGTGCTGCGTTTTTTTTAATGACCTGCTGCTCGTTTGATGTTTGTAGCCATATTGTCCTTTTAACAATCACCCACATTAACAACCTTATTTCATTTAAAACTTCACATTTCTCTAGTATAGGCTTCTCATCATAAATAATGAGAGAGAGAGAGAGAGAGAGAGAGAGAGAAGAGAGAGAGAGAGAGAGAGAAAGAGAGAGATGGGGGGTTAGAGAGAGAGAGAGAGATTAACAAGAGAGAAGGTCATGCTGTTGGGTGATGATTGAGGAATGTTAATTGGATTAGTTTCTGGGTTTGACCTCGCTGTTTGCCTGGAGTCTGCTTAACCTGTCGACCTGTTAGATGCGGCATTTGGAGTGGAGCGTCGTCTACCATCCCTCCCTGCGAAGCGCGAGGTGTCTGCCCTTCCTTGGTGAGCACTACATTTCCGCATTTCCTTAGAGACCTGCCTCTCTGTGTGTTCCTGGTCCCGCTGTGCTTCTCTTACATCTTATCTGATGGGGAGTACAGCTCAACCTCTTGACAGCTCCCAGCTTCTCTGAATGAACTGACATGTCAGGCCATGGATACATGGACCCTGTCAAGCTAAAGGACTTCATCGCATATAAAAAAATTAATAAAAAAAAAACAGGAGACTGGTTCACTGGAATCTGGTTCACTGGAGTCTGGTTCACTGGAATCTGGTTCACTGGAGTCTGGTTCACTGGAATATGGTTCACTGGAATCTGGTTCACTGGAGTCTGGTTCACTGGAGTCTGGTTCACTGGAATCTGGTTCACTGGAGTCTGGTTCACTGGAATATGGTTCACTGGAATCTGGTTCACTGGAGTCTGGTTCACTGGAGTCTGGTTCACTGGAGTCTGGTTCACTGGAATCTGGTTCACTGGAATCTGGTTCACTGGAGTCTGGTTCACTTTGAATATGGTTCACTGGAGTCTGGTTCACTGGAGTCTGGTTCACTGGAGTCTAGTTCACCGGAGTCTGGTTCACTGGAATATGGTTCACTGGAATCTGGTTCACTGGAGTCTGGTTCACTGGAGTCTGGTTCACTGGAATCTGGTTCACTGGAATCTGGTTCACTGGAGTCTGGTTCACTTTGAATATGGTTCACTGGAGTCTGGTTCACTGGAGTCTGGTTCACTGGAGTCTGGTTCACTGGAGTCTGGTTCACTGGAATCTGGTTCACTGGAGTCTAGTTCACCGGAGTCTGGTTCACTGGAATATGGTTCACTGGAATCTGGTTCACTGGAGTCTGGTTCACTTTGAATATGGTTCACTGGAATCTGGTTCACTGGAATCTGGTTCACTGGAGTCTGGTTCACTTTGAATATGGTTCACTGGAGTCTGGTTCACTGGAGTCTGGTTCACTGGAATATGGTTCACTGGAGTCTGGTTCACTGGAATCTGGTTCACTGGAGTCTGGTTCACTGGAGTCTGGTTCACTGGAGTCTAGTTCACCGGAGTCTGGTTCACTGGAATATGGTTCACTGGAATCTGGTTCACTGGAGTCTGGTTCACTGGAGTCTGGTTCACTGGAGTCTGGTTCACTGGAATCTGGTTCACTGGAATCTGGTTCACTGGAGTCTGGTTCACTTTGAATATGGTTCACTGGAGTCTGGTTCACTGGAGTCTGGTTCACTGGAGTCTGGTTCACTGGAGTCTGGTTCACTGGAGTCTAGTTCACTGGAGTCTGGTTCACTGGAGTCTGGTTCACTGGAGTCTAGTTCACCGGAGTCTGGTTCACTGGAATCTGGTTCACTGGAATCTGGTTCACTGGAGTCTGGTTCACTTTGAATATGGTTCACTGGAGTCTGGTTCACTGGAGTCTGGTTCACTGGAGTCTGGTTCACTGGAGTCTGGTTCACTGGAGTCTAGTTCACTGGAGTCTGGTTCACTGGAGTCTGGTTCACTGGAGTCTGGTTCACTGGAATCTGGTTCACTGGAATCTGGTTCACTGGAGTCTGGTTCACTTTGAATATGGTTCACTGGAGTCTGGTTCACTGGAGTCTGGTTCACTGGAGTCTGGTTCACTGGAGTCTGGTTCACTGGAGTCTGGTTCACTGGAGTCTAGTTCACTGGAGTCTGGTTCACTGGAGTCTGGTTCACTGGAATCTGGTTCACTGGAATATGGTTCACTGGAATATGGTTCACTGGAGTCTGGTTCACTGGAGTCTGGTTCACTGGAGTCTGGTTCACTGGAGTCTGGTTCAACAGAAGGACAATTGCCAGTTGACTTTCAGCTGGGTGCCCTCTGGATCAGAGAGTCTGCTAAATGACTCACTACTGTAGTGGCTCTGGATCAGAGAGTCTGCTAAATGACTCACTACTGTAGTGGCTCTGGATCAGAGAGTCTGCTAAATGACTCACTACTGTAGTGGCTCTGGATCAGAGAGTCTGCTAAATGACTCACTACTGTAGTGGCTCTGGATCAGAGAGTCTGCTAAATGACTCACTACTGTAGTGGCTCTGGATCAGAGAGTCTGCTAAATGACTCACTACTGTAGTGGCTCTGGATCAGAGAGTCTGTTAAATGACTCACTACTGTAAGTGGCTCTGGCTCAGAGAGTCTGCTAAATGACTCACTACTGTAGTGGCTCTGGATCAGAGAGTCTGCTAAATGACTCACTACTGTAGTGGCTCTGGATCAGAGAGTCTGCTAAATGACTCACTACTGTAGTGGCTCTGGATCAGAGAGTCTGTTAAATGACTCACTACTGTAAGTGGCTCTGGCTCAGAGAGTCTGCTAAATGACTCACTACTGTAGTGGCTCTGGATCAGAGAGTCTGTTAAATGACTCACTACTGTAGTGGCTCTGGATCAGAGAGTCTGCTAAATGACTCACTACTGTAGTGGCTCTGGATCAGAGAGTCTGCTAAATGACTCACTACTGTAGTGGCTCTGGATCAGAGAGTCTGCTAAATAACTCACTACTGTAGTGGCTCTGAATCAGAGAGTCTGCTAAATGACTCACTACTGTAGTGGCTCTGGATCAGAGAGTCTGCTAAATAACTCACTACTGTAGTGGCTCTGAATCAGAGAGTCTGCTAAATGACTCACTACTGTAGTGGCTCTGGATCAGAGAGTCTGCTAAATGACTCACTACTGTAGTGGCTCTGGATCAGAGAGTCTGTTAAATGACTCACTACTGTAGTGGATCAGAGAGTCTGCTAAATGACTCACTACTGTAGTGGCTCTGGATCAGAGAGTCTGCTAAATGACTCACTACTGTAGTGGCTCTGGATCAGAGAGTCTGCTAAATGACTCACTACTGTAGTGGCTCTGGATCAGAGAGTCTGCTAAATGACTCACTACTGTAGTGGCTCTGGATCAGAGAGTCTGCTAAATGACTCACTACTGTAGTATCTCTGGATCAGAGAGTCTGCTAAATGACTCACTACTGTAATGGCTCTGAATCAGAGAGTCTGCTAAATGACTCACTACTGTAGTGGCTCTGGATCAGAGAGTCTGCTAAATGACTCACTACTGTAGTGGCTCTGGATCAGAGAGTCTGTTAAATGACTCACTACTGTAGTGGCTCTGGATCAGAGAGTCTGCTAAATGACTCACTACTGTAGTGGCTCTGGATCAGAGAGTCTGCTAAATGACTCACTACTGTAGTGGCTCTGGATCAGAGAGTCTGTTAAATGACTCACTACTGTAATGGCTCTGAATCAGAGAGTCTGCTAAATGACTCACTACTGTAGTGGCTCTGAATCAGAGAGTCTGCTAAATGACTCACTACTGTAGTGGCTCTGGATCAGAGAGTCTGCTAAATGACTCCCCACTGTAGTGGCTCTGAATCAGAGAGTCTACATGTAATGTAAATGTAAAATGTTCTTGCTTTCATTGCCACCACAGTCAGATCAGTCTGGTTAGGGTCGGTGTGGTTTGGACCCTGTGGTGTCAGATCAGTCTGGTTAGGGTTGGTGTGGTATATCCCTGTGGTGTCAGATCAGTCTGGTTAGGGTCAGTGTGGTTTATCCCTGTGGTGTCAGATCAGTCTGGTTAGGGTCGGTGTGGTTGCGACCCTGTGGTGTCAGATCAGTCTGGTTAGGGTTGGTGTGGTATATCCCTGTGGTGTCAGATCAGTCTGGTTAGGGTCGGTGTGGTTTGGACCCTGTGGTGTCAGATCAGTCTGGTTAGGGTCGGTGTGGTTTGAACCCTGTGGTGTCAGATCAGTCTGGTTAGGGTCGGTGTGGTTTGGACCCTGTGGTGTCAGATCAGTCTGGTTAGGGTCGGTGTGGTTGCGACCCTGTGGTGTCAGATCAGTCTGGTTAGGGTCGGTGTGGTTTGAACCCTGTGGTGTCAGATCAGTCTGGTTAGGGTCAGTGTGGTTTGGACCCTGTGGTGTCAGATCAGTCTGGTTAGGGTCGGTGTGGTATATCCCTGTGGTGTCAGATCAGTCTGGTTAGGGTCGGTGTGGTTTGGACCCTGTGGTGTCAGATCAGTCTGGTTAGGGTCGGTGTGGTTGCGACCCTGTGGTGTCAGATCAGTCTGGTTAGGGTCGGTGTGGTTTGGACCCTGTGGTGTCAGATCAGTCTGGTTAGGGTCGGTGTGGTTTGGACCCTGTGGTGTCAGATCAGTCTGGTTAGGGTCGGTGTGGTTTGGACCCTGTGGTGTCAGATCAGTCTGGTTAAGGTCGGTGTGGTTGCGACCCTGTGGTGTCAGATCAGTCTGGTTAGGGTCAGTGTGGTTTGGACCCTGTGGTGTCAGATCAGTCTGGTTAGGGTCGGTGTGGTTTGGACCCTGTGGTGTCAGATCAGTCTGGTTAGGGTCGGTGTGGTTTGGACCCTGTGGTGTCAGATCAGTCTGGTTAGGGTCGGTGTGGTTTGGACCCTGTGGTGTCAGATCAGTCTGGTTAGGGTTGGTATGGTATATCCCTGTGGTGTCAGATCAGTCTGGTTAGGGTCGGTGTGGTTTGAACCCTGTGGTGTCAGATCAGTCTGGTTAGGGTTGGTGTGGTTTGGACCCTGTGGTGTCAGATCAGTCTGGTTAGGGTCGGTGTGGTTTGGACCCTGTGGTGTCAGATCAGTCTGGTTAGGGTTGGTATGGTATTTAGGGTCGGTGTGGTTTGGACCCTGTGGTGTCAGATCAGTCTGGTTAAGGTCGGTGTGGTTGCGACCCTGTGGTGTCAGATCAGTGTGGTTAGGGTCAGTGTGGTTTGAACCCTGTGGTGTCAGATCAGTCTGGTTAGGGTCGGTGTGGTTGCGACCCTGTGGTGTCAGATCAGTCTGGTTAGGGTCGGTGTGGTTTGGACCCTGTGGTGTCAGATCAGTCTGGTTAGGGTCGGTGTGGTTTGGACCCTGTGGTGTCAGATCAGTCTGGTTAGGGTCGGTGTGGTTTGGACCCTGTGGTGTCAGATCAGTCTGGTTAGGGTCGGTGTGGTTTGAACCCTGTGGTGTCAGATCAGTCTGGTTAGGGTTGGTGTGGTATATCCCTGTGGTGTCAGATCAGTCTGGTTAGGGTTGGTGTGGTATATCCCTGTGGTGTCAGATCAGTCTGGTTAGGGTCGGTGTGGTATATCCCTGTGGTGTCAGATCAGTCTGGTTAGGGTCGGTGTGGTATATCCCTGTGGTGTCAGATCAGTCTGGTTAGGGTCGGTGTGGTTTGGACCCTGTGGTGTCAGATCAGTCTGGTTAGGGTTGGTGTGGTATATCCCTGTGGTGTCAGATCAGTCTGGTTAGGGTTGGTGTGGTATATCCCTGTGGTGTCAGATCAGTCTGGTTAGGGTTGGTGTGGTTTGGACCCTGTGGTGTCAGATCAGTCTGGTTAGGGTCGGTGTGGTATATCCCTGTGGTGTCAGATCAGTCTGGTTAGGGTCGGTGTGGTTTGGACCCTGTGGTGTCAGATCAGTCTGGTTAGGGTCGGTGTGGTTTGGACCCTGTGGTGTCAGATCAGTCTGGTTAGGGTCGGTGTGGTTTGGACCCTGTGGTGTCAGATCAGTCTGGTTAGGGTCAGTGTGGTTTGAACCCTGTGGTGTCAGATCAGTCTGGTTAGGGTCGGTGTGGTTTGGACCCTGTGGTGTCAGATCAGTCTGGTTAGGGTTGGTATGGTATATCCCTGTGGTGTCAGATCAGTCTGGTTAGGGTCGGTGTGGTTTGGACCCTGTGGTGTCAGATCAGTCTGGTTAGGGTTGGTGTGGTATATCCCTGTGGTGTCAGATCAGTCTGGTTAGGGTTGGTGTGGTATATCCCTGTGGTGTCAGATCAGTCTGGTTAGGGTTGGTGTGGTATGGACCCTGTGGTGTCAGATCAGTCTGGTTAGGGTCGGTGTGGTATATCCCTGTGGTGTCAGATCAGTCTGGTTAGGGTCGGTGTGGTTTGGACCCTGTGGTGTCAGATCAGTCTGGTTAGGGTCGGTGTGGTTTGGACCCTGTGGTGTCAGATCAGTCTGGTTAGGGTTGGTGTGGTATATCCCTGTGGTGTCAGATCAGTCTGGTTAGGGTCGGTGTGGTTTGAACCCTGTGGTGTCAGATCAGTCTGGTTAGGGTCGGTGTGGTTTGGACCCTGTGGTGTCAGATCAGTCTGGTTAGGGTCGGTGTGGTTTGGACCCTGTGGTGTCAGATCAGTCTGGTTAGGGTCGGTGTGGTTGCGACCCTGTGGTGTCAGATCAGTCTGGTTAGGGTCGGTGTGGTTTGGACCCTGTGGTGTCAGATCAGTCTGGTTAGGGTCAGTGTGGTTTGGACCCTGTGGTGTCAGATCAGTCTGGTTAGGGTCGGTGTGGTATATCCCTGTGGTGTCAGATCAGTCTGGTTAGGGTCGGTGTGGTTTGGACCCTGTGGTGTCAGATCAGTCTGGTTAGGGTCGGTGTGGTTGCGACCCTGTGGTGTCAGATCAGTCTGGTTAGGGTCGGTGTGGTTTGGACCCTGTGGTGTCAGATCAGTCTGGTTAGGGTCGGTGTGGTTTGGACCCTGTGGTGTCAGATCAGTCTGGTTAGGGTCGGTGTGGTTTGGACCCTGTGGTGTCAGATCAGTCTGGTTAAGGTCGGTGTGGTTGCGACCCTGTGGTGTCAGATCAGTCTGGTTAGGGTCAGTGTGGTTTGGACCCTGTGGTGTCAGATCAGTCTGGTTAGGGTTGGTATGGTATATCCCTGTGGTGTCAGATCAGTCTGGTTAGGGTCGGTGTGGTTTGAACCCTGTGGTGTCAGATCAGTCTGGTTAGGGTTGGTGTGGTTTGGACCCTGTGGTGTCAGATCAGTCTGGTTAGGGTCGGTGTGGTTTGGACCCTGTGGTGTCAGATCAGTCTGGTTAGGGTTGGTGTGGTATATCCCTGTGGTGTCAGATCAGTCTGGTTAGGGTCGGTGTGGTTTGAACCCTGTGGTGTCAGATCAGTCTGGTTAGGGTCGGTGTGGTTTGGACCCTGTGGTGTCAGATCAGTCTGGTTAGGGTCGGTGTGGTTTGGACCCTGTGGTGTCAGATCAGTCTGGTTAGGGTCGGTGTGGTATATCCCTGTGGTGTCAGATCAGTCTGGTTAGGGTCGGTGTGGTTTGGACCCTGTGGTGTCAGATCAGTCTGTTTAGGGTCAGTGTGGTATATCCCTGTGGTGTCAGACAGGGGTTTGGGCAGTATGTAACCCACGCTGTCCCTGGGGGCCCCACCACCATCCTCCTCCCACCCCAGTCACCCAGAGGTTACCCAAGGCCCGTGGGTAATCCCAATTAAAATGTTCTGGAGCTGTTTGAGACGGTAGACCGCCCGGGAGTTTCCTGTGACTGTGACACATCATTTCCCGAGTCCCAAATGATACACTATTCCTCATTGGCCCTAGTCAGAAGTAGTGCCCTATATAAGGGGACAGGGTGCTATTATTAAGGACGCATGTTTTAATACTGATCCCTGAAACCAAACACACCGTCCTCCATCACGATAATTCCAGATGTATTATCACCCTGTTTCAGAAGGGCTTCGGTCTGGAATGTGTGTTTGGGGGGACAACAGTGACATAAGGGAAGTCTAGTAGATCTGTATCCTGTCCACTCAGTCAGTCAGCTACAGGTTAATGGCCACTCAGTCAGCCAGCTAGAGGTTAATGGCCAGTCAGTCAGTCAGTCAGTCAGCCAGCTACAGGTTAATGGCCACTCAGTCAGCCAGCTACAGGTTAATGGCCACTCAGTCAGCCAGCTACAGGTTAATGGTCAGTCAGTCAGTCAGCCAGCCAGTCAGTCAGTCAGTCAGTCAGTCAGTCAGCCAGCTAGAGGTTAATGGCCAGTCAGTCAGTCAGCTACAGGTTAATGGCCAGGCAGTCAGTCAGTCAGCCAGCCAGTCAGTCAGTCAGTCAGTCAGTCAGCCAGCTAGAGGTTAATGGCCACTCAGTCAGTCAGCTACAGGTTAATGGCCACTCAGTCAGTCAGCTACAGGTTAATGGCCACTCAGTCAGTCAGTCAGTCAGTCAGTCAGTCAGCTAGAGGTTAATGGCCAGGCAGTCAGTCAGTCAGTCAGTCAGTCAGTCAGTCAGTCAGCCAGCTAGAGGTTAATGGCCAGGCAGTCAGTCAGTCAGTCAGTCAGTCAGTCAGCCAGCTAGAGGTTAATGGCCAGGCAGTCAGTCAGTCAGTCAGTCAGTCAGTCAGCCAGCTACAGGTTAATGGCCACTCAGTCAGTCAGTCAGTCAGTCAGTCAGTCAGCTAGAGGTTAATGGCCAGGCAGTCAGTCAGTCAGTCAGTCAGTCAGTCAGCTAGAGGTTAATGGCCAGGCAGTCAGTCAGTCAGTCAGTCAGTCAGCCAGTCAGCCAGCTAGAGGTTAATGGCCAGGCAGTCAGTCAGTCAGTCAGTCAGTCAGCTAGAGGTTAATGGCCAGGCAGTCAGTCAGTCAGTCAGCCAGTCAGCCAGCTAGAGGTTAATGGCCAGGCAGTCAGTCAGTCAGTCAGTCAGTCAGTCAGTCAGTCAGTCAGTCAGTCAGTCAGTCAGTCAGCTACAGGTTAATGGCCAGGCAGTCAGTCAGTCAGTCAGTCAGTCAGTCAGTCAGTCAGCTAGAGGTTAATGGCCAGGCAGTCAGTCAGTCAGTCAGTCAGTCAGCTAGAGGTTAATGTTCAGTCAGTCAGCCAGTCAGTCAGTCAGCCAGTCAGTCAGCTACAGGTTAATGGCCAGGCAGTCAGTCAGTCAGCCAGTCAGCCAGTCAGCTAGAGGTTAATGGCCAGGCAGTCAGTCAGCCAGTCAGTCAATCAGTCAGTCAGTCAGTCAATATGTCAGTCAGTCAGTCAGTCAGCTAGAGGTTAATGGTCAGTCAATCAGTCAGTCAGTCAGTCAATCAGTCAGTCAGTCAGTCAGTCAGCTAGAGGTTAATGGTCAGTCAGTCAGCCAGCCAGTCAGTCAGTCAGTCAGTCAGTCAGTCAGTCAGCCAGCTAGAGGTTAATGGTCAGTCAGTCAGTCAGCTAGAGGTTAATGGTCAGTCAGTCAGTCAGTCAGTCAGCCAGTCAGTCAGCTACAGGTTAATGGCCAGGCAGTCAGTCAGTCAGCCAGTCAGCCAGTCAGCTAGAGGTTAATGGCCAGGCAGTCAGTCAGCCAGTCAGTCAATCAGTCAGTCAGTCAGTCAGTCAGTCAATATGTCAGTCAGTCAGTCAGTCAGCTAGAGGTTAATGGTCAGTCAATCAATCAGTCAGTCAGTCAGTCAATCAGTCAGTCAGTCAGTCAGTCAGTCAGTCAGTCAGTCAGCTAGAGGTTAATGGTCAGTCAGTCAGCCAGCCAGTCAGTCAGTCAGTCAGTCAGTCAGTCAGTCAGCCAGCTAGAGGTTAATGGTCAGTCAGTCAGTCAGCTAGAGGTTAATGGTCAGTCAGTCAGTCAGTCAGTCAGTCAGCCAGTCAGTCAGCTAGAGGTTAATGGTCAGTCAGTCAGTCAGTCAGTCAGTCAGTCAGCTAGAGGTTAATGGTCAGTCAGTCAGTCAGTCAGTCAGTCAGTCAGTCAGTCAGTCAGTCAGTCAGTCAGTCAGCTAGAGGTGCTGTTGCGCCTTCTTCTCCACACTGATGTGTGGGTGGACCCATTTCAGATGGTCAGTGATTTGTACTCAGAGGAACTGGAAGTTTTTCACCTTCTCCTCTGCTGCCCTGTCGATGTGGATAGGACCGTGCTCTCTCTGATGCCTCCTGAAGTCCACGATCAGTTCCTTCGTTTTGTTGGCGTTGAGGGAGAGGTTATTTTCCTGGCACCACTCCACCAGGGCTCTCACCTCCTCCCTGTAGGCCGTCTTGTCGTTGTTGGTAATCAGGCCTACTACTGTTGTGTCGTCTGCAAACTTGATGATTGAGTTGGAGGCGTGCATGGCCACGCAGTCGTGGGTGAACAGGGAGTACAGGAAGGGGCTGAGTACGCACCCTTGTGAGCACGCACCCTTGTGAGCACACACCCCTGTGTTAAGGATCAGCGTAGTGGAGGTGTTGTTTCCCACCTTCACCACCTGGGGGCGGCCCGTCAGGAAGTCCAGGACCCAGTTGCAGAGAGAGGTGTTCAGACCCAGGGTCCTTAGCTTATTGATGATCTTTGAGTATGGTGTTAAATTCTGAGCTGTAGTCAATGAACAGCATTCTGACATAGGTGTTCCTCTTGTCCAGGTGGGAAAAGGGTAGTGTGGAGTGCAATAGAGATTGTGTCATCTATGGAGTGGGGTGTCTGGGATGATGGTGTTGATGTGAGCCATGACCAGTCTTTCAAAGCATTTCATGGCTACAGATGTGAAGGCTACGAGGTGATAGTCATTTAGACAGGTTACCTTGGTATTCTTGGGCACAGGGACTATAGTGGTCTGCTTGAAACATGTAGGTATTACAAACTGGGTCAGGAACAGGTTGAAAATGTCAGTGAAGACACTTGCCGGCTGGTCAGTGCATGCTCTTGAGTATGTGTCTTAGTAATCCATCTGGCTATGCGGTCTTCTAAATGTTGACCTGTTTAAAGATCTTACTTACATTGGCTACGGAGAGCGTGATCACACCGTCATCCAGAACAGCTGGTGCACTCATGCATGGTTCAGTGTTGCTTGCCTCGAAGCGAGCATAGAAGGCATTTAGCTCGTCTGGTAGGCTCGCGTCACTGGGTAGCTCGCGGCTGGGTTTCCTTTCGTAATCCATGATAGTTTGCAAGCCTTGCCACATCCGACGAGCGTCAGAGCCGACGTAGTAGGATTCGATCTTAGTCCTGTATTGATGCTTTGCCTGTTTGATGTCTCGTTGGAGGGCATAGCGGGATTTATTATAAGTGTCCAGATTAGTGTTGAAAGCGGCAGCTCTAGCCTTTAGCTCAGTGCGGATGTTGCCTGTAATCCATGGCTTCTGGTTGGGATATGTACGTACGGTCCCTGTGGGGACGATGTCGCCACTGCACCTATTGATAAAGCCGGTGACGTCCTCAATGCCATTGTATGAATCCCGTAACATATTCCAGTCTGTGCTAGGGAAACAGTCCTGTAGCTTAGCATCCGCTTCATCAGACCACTTCCGTATTGAGAGCATCACTGGTACTTCCTGTTAGAGTTTTCTGCTTGTAAGCAGGAATCAGGAGCAATGGTCAGATTTGCCAAATGGAGCGCGAGGGAGATCTATGTGTACGCGTCTCTGTGTGTGGAGTGAAGGTGGTCTAGAGTTTTTTTTCCCCTCTGGTTGCACATGTGACATGCTGGTAGAAATGAGGTAAAACTGATTTCAGTTTTTCCCTGCATTAAAATCACCGGCCACTAGGAGCGCCGCCTCTGGGTGAGCACTTTCTTGTTTGCTTATGCCCATATACAGTTCTTTGAGTGCGGTCTTAGTGCCAGCATCGGTCTGTGGTGGTAAATAGACAGCTACGAATAATATAGACGAGAACTCTCTTGGTATATAATGTGGTCTACAGCTTATCATGAGGTACTCTACCTCAGGCCAGCAGAACCTCGAGAATTCCTTAATATTAGAGATTGCGCACCTGCTGTTAACAAAACACACCTCTACTCCCTAACACACCTCCCCCTT
>NC_138315.1:52510000-52515000 GCF_965601325.2 Salmo salar
TGTGACCAGTCTGCAATCTATCTCATGTGTATGAATACTCTGCTTGTTGGAAAACAAAAAACAGAGCACCTTTTCCCTTCTCTGCATCCCAAATGGCACCATATTCCCTGATTGGACCTGGTCAAAAGTAGTGAATTATGTAGGGTACCATTTGGGACAGAAAGGTTACTGTTCCGAGGTCGTTCTGTGGGAGCTGAGTCTCAGGGTGGTCAGTGTTGTTGGACCAACTGGAGGGCCTAGACAGATAACTGGAGGGCCTAGGCAGATAACTGGAGGGCCTAGACAGATAACTGGAGGGCCTAGACAGATAACTGGAGGGCCTAGACAGATAACTGGAGGGCCTAGACAGATAACTGGAGGGCCTAGACAGATAACTGGAGGGCCTAGACAGATAACTGGAGGGTCTAGACAGATAACTGGAGGGCCTAGGCAGATAACTGGAGGGCCTAGACAGATAACTGGAGGGCCTAGACAGATAACTGGAGGGCCTAGACAGATAACTGGAGGGCCTAGACAGATAACTGGAGGGCCTAGACAGATAACTGGAGGGTCTAGACAGATAACTGGAGGGCCTAGACAGATAACTGGAGGGCCTAGACAGATAACTGGAGGGCCTAGACAGATAACTGGAGGGCCTAGACAGATAACTGGAGGGCCTAGACAGATAACTGGAGGGCCTAGACAGATAACTGGAGGGCCTAGACAGATAACTGGAGGGTCTAGACAGATAACTGGAGGGCCTAGGCAGATAACTGGAGGGCCTAGACAGATAACTGGAGGGCCTAGACAGATAACTGGAGGGCCTAGGCAGATAACTGGAGGGCCTAGGCAGATAACTGGAGGGCCTAGACAGATAACTGTAGGGCCTAGACAGATAACTGGAGGGCCTAGACAGATAACTGGAGGGTCTAGACAGATAACTGGAGGGCCTAGACAGATAACTGGAGGGCGTAGACAGATAACTGGAGGGCCTAGACAGATAACTGGAGGGCCTAGACAGATAACTGGAGGGTCTAGACAGATAACTGGAGGGCCTAGACAGATAACTGGAGGGCCTAGACAGATAACTGGAGGGCCTAGACAGATAACTGGAGGGCCTAGACAGATAACTGGAGGGCCTAGACAGATAACTGGAGGGCCTAGACAGATAACTGGAGAGCCTAGACAGATAACTGGAGGGTCTAGACAGATAACTGGAGGGCCTAGACAGATAACTGGAGGGCGTAGACAGATAACAGAGGGCGTAGACAGATAACTGGAGGGTCTAGACAGATAACTGGAGGGCCTAGACAGATAACTGGAGGGCCTAGACAGATAACTGGAGGGCCTAGACAGATAACTGGAGGGCCTAGACAGATAACTGGAGAGCCTAGACAGATAACTGGAGGGCCTAGACAGATAACTGGAGGGCCTAGACAGATAACTGGAGGGCCTAGACAGATAACTGGAGGGCCTAGACAGATAACTGGAGGGTCTAGACAGATAACTGGAGGGCCTAGACAGATAACAGAGGGCGTAGACAGATAACTGGAGGGTCTAGACAGATAACTGGAGAGCCTAGACAGATAACTGGAGGGCCTAGACAGATAACTGGAGGGCCTAGACAGATAACTGGAGAGCCTAGACAGATAACTGGAGGGCCTAGACAGATAACTGGAGGGCCTAGACAGATAACTGGAGGGTCTAGGCAGATAACTGGAGGGCCTAGACAGATAACTGGAGGGTCTAGACAGATAACTGGAGGGCCTAGACAGATAACTGGAGGGCCTAGACAGATAACTGGAGGGCCTAGACAGATAACTGGAGGGTCTAGACAGATAACTGGAGGGTCTAGGCAGATAACTGGAGGGCCTAGACAGATAACAGGCCTAGACAGATAACAGAGGGCCTAGACAGATAACTGGAGGGCCTAGACAGATAACAGAGGGCCTAGACAGATAACAGAGGGTCTAGACAGATAACAGAGGGTCTAGACAGATAACAGAGGGTCTAGACAGATAACAGAGGGTCTAGACAGATAACAGAGGGTCTAGACAGATAACAGAGGGCCTAGACAGATAACAGAGGGCCTAGACAGATAACAGGCCTAGACAGATAACAGAGGGCCTAGACAGATAACAGAGGGTCTAGACAGATAACAGAGGGCCTAGACAGATAACAGAGGGTCTAGACAGATAACAGAGGGTCTAGACAGATAACAGAGGGTCTAGACAGATAACAGAGGGTCTAGACAGATAACAGAGGGCCTAGACAGATAACAGAGGGCCTAGACAGATAACAGAGGGCCTAGACAGATAACAGGTCTAGACAGATAACAGAGGGCCTAGACAGATAACAGAGGGCCTAGACAGATAACAGGCCTAGACAGATAACAGAGGGTCTAGACAGATAACAGAGGGCCTAGACAGATAACAGAGGGTCTAGACAGATAACAGGCCTAGACAGATAACAGAGGGTCTAGACAGATAACAGAGGGTCTAGACAGATAACAGAGGGCCTAGACAGATAACAGAGGGTCTAGACAGATAACAGAGGGTCTAGACAGATAACTGGAGGGCCTAGACAGATAACAGAGGGCCTAGACAGATAACAGGCCTAGACAGATAACAGAGGGTCTAGACAGATAACAGGCCTAGACAGATAACAGAGGGCCTAGACAGATAACAGAGGGTCTAGACAGATAACTGGAGGGTCTAGACAGATAACAGAGGGTCTAGACAGATAACAGAGGGCCTAGACAGATAACAGGCCTAGACAGATAACAGAGGGTCTAGACAGATAACAGGTCTAGACAGATAACAGAGGGTCTAGACAGATAACAGAGGGCCTAGACAGATAACAGAGGGCCTAGACAGATAACAGAGGGCCTAGACAGATAACAGAGGGTCTAGACAGATAACAGAGGGTCTAGACAGATAACAGAGGGTCTAGACAGATAACAGAGGGCCTGGACAGATAACAGAGGGTCTAGACAGATAACAGAGGGTCTAGACAGATAACAGAGGGTCTAGACAGATAACAGAGGGCCTAGACAGATAACAGAGGGTCTAGACAGATAACAGAGGGCCTAGACAGATAACAGAGGGTCTAGACAGATAACAGGCCTAGACAGATAACAGGCCTAGACAGATAACAGAGGGTCTAGACAGATAACAGAGGGTCTAGACAGATAACAGGCCTAGACAGATAACAGAGGGTCTAGACAGATAACAGAGGGTCTAGACAGATAACAGAGGGTCTAGACAGATAACAGAGGGCCTAGACAGATAACAGAGGGCCTAGACAGATAACTGGAGGGCCTAGACAGATAACTGGAGGGCCTAGACAGATAACAGAGGGTCTAGACAGATAACAGAGGGTCTAGACAGATAACAGAGGGTCTAGACAGATAACAGAGGGCCTAGACAGATAACAGAGGGTCTAGACAGATAACAGAGGGTCTAGACAGATAACAGAGGGTCTAGACAGATAACAGAGGGTCTAGACAGATAACAGAGGGTCTAGACAGATAACAGAGGGTCTAGACAGATAACAGGCCTAGACAGATAACAGAGGGTCTAGACAGATAACAGAGGGTCTAGACAGATAACAGAGGGCCTAGACAGATAACAGAGGGCCTAGACAGATAACAGAGGGTCTAGACAGATAACAGAGGGTCTAGACAGATAACAGAGGGTCTAGACAGATAACAGAGGGCCTAGACAGATAACAGGCCTAGACAGATAACAGGCCTAGACAGATAACAGGCCTAGACAGATAACAGGCGCTAGACAGCATAACAGAGGGTCTAGACAGATAACAGAGGGTCTAGACAGATAACAGAGGGTCTAGACAGATAACAGAGGGTCTAGACAGATAACAGAGGGTCTAGACAGATAACTGGAGGGTCTAGACAGATAACAGAGGGTCTAGACAGATAACTGGAGGGTCTAGACAGATAACCGTGGGCCTAAATTATAAACTTGGATTAGCTAACACAACGTACCATTGGAACACAGGAGTGATGGTTGCTGATAATGGGCCTCTGTACACCTATGTAGATAATCCATAAAAAAATCTGCCATTTCCAGATACAATAGTCTATGTTGCTATGTTGTCGTGATGTGTTGTATTTTGTCATATACAGTGAGGGGGAAAAAGTATTTGATCCCCTGCTGATTTTGTACGTTTGTCCACTGACAAAGAAATGATCAGTCTATAATTTTAATGGTAGGTTTATTTGAACAGTGAGAGACAGAATAACAACAAAAATATCCAGAAAAACGCATGTCAAAAATGTTATAAAATGATTTGCATTTTAATGAGGGAAATAAGTATTTGACCCCCTCTGCAAAACATGACTTAGTACTTGGTGGCAAAACCCTTGTTGGCAATCACAGAGGTCAGACGTTTTCTTAAAATAAATAAATAAAACATTCTATAGGAAGCAGTACAGGATATCGGGATACTACAGTATCTATGCTGCGATAGTCTATGTGTGGGGATGCTCGAGTCGGTATGTCAAATCAAATGTTATTTGTCACATGCGCCAAATACAACAGGTGTAGACTTTACAGTGAAAAGCTTACTGAGGGGCCGTTAACCAACAATGCAGAGTTAAAAAGTAAGACAAATAAAGGTCTACCTACCTACTGGTTATAAAACATTTTGCCAGTAGGTTTCCTTAAGGAGAAAGCCCCCAAATTCTATGTCAATGATAATTAATTTAAAAAAAAAACCTATAGTAAATATTATAGTAATATCCGCAAAAACACATGTACTACAGTATACTACAGTAATATTCCACAAAAACACTACAGTTAATACTATAGTATATATATATATGTAGTAATACTTTAGTATTTAGAGCATAGTATACTATAGTATTTTTTCAAATGTTCACTGAGAAAGTTCTGTAATCTGCTGTTCATGGTGCAGAATATTTATATTATATTATATTTCATATATTTTCCCCAGGTTTCTGTTGACACAAATGCCACAATAATTATTTGGGGTCCATT
>NC_138315.1:52517500-52520000 GCF_965601325.2 Salmo salar
CAGCTGTACTACTATACATCTCCACCTGATAAACAGTATCTCTGGCCATCATTCAGCTGTACATCTCCACCTGACAAACAGTATCTCTGGTCATCATTCAGCTGTACTTCTATACACCTCCACCTGATAAACAGTATCTCTGGCCATCATTCAGCTGTACTACTATACATCTCCACCTGATAAACAGTATCTCTGGCCATCATTCAGCTGTACTACTATACATCTCCACCTGATAAACAGTATCTCTGGCCATCATTCAGCTATACATCTCCACCTGATAAACAGTATCTCTGGCCATCATTCAGCTATACATCTCCACCTGATAAACAGTATCTCTGGCCATCATTCAGCTGCACTACTATACATCTCCACCTGATAAACAGTATCTCTGGCCATCATTCAGCTATACATCTCCACCTGATAAACAGTACCTCTGGCCATCATTCAGCTGTACTACTATACATCTCCACCTGATAAACAGTATCTCTGGCCATCATTCAGCTGTACTACTATACATCTCCACCTGATAAACAGTATCTCTGGCCATCATTCAGCTGTACTACTATACATCTCCACCTGATAAACAGTATCTCTGGCCATCATTCAGCTATACATCTCCACCTGATAAACAGTACCTCTGGCCATCATTCAGCTGTACTACTATACATCTCCACCTGATAAACAGTATCTCTGGCCATCATTCAGCTGTACTACTATACATCTCCACCTGATAAACAGTATCTCTGGCCATCATTCAGCTGTACTACTATACATCTCCACCTGATAAACAGTATCTCTGGCCATCATTCAGCTGTACTACTATACATCTCCACCTGATAAACAGTATCTCTGGCCATCATTCAGCTGTACTACTATACATCTCCACCTGATAAACAGTATCTCTGGCCATCATTCAGCTATACATCTCCACCTGATAAACAGTACCTCTGGCCATCATTCAGCTGTACTACTATACATCTCCACCTGATAAACAGTATCTCTGGCCATCATTCAGCTGTACTACTATACATCTCCACCTGATAAACAGTACCTCTGGCCATCATTCAGCTGTACTACTATACATCTCCACCTGATAAACAGTATCTCTGGCCATCATTCAGCTGTACTACTATACATCTCCACCTGATAAACAGTATCTCTGGCCATCATTCAGCTGTACTACTATACATCTCCACCTGATAAACAGTATCTCTGGCCATCATTCAGCTGTACTACTATACATCTCCACCTGATAAACAGTATCTCTGGCCATCATTCAGCTGTACTACTATACATCTCCACCTGATAAACAGTATCTCTGGCCATCATTCAGCTGTACTACTATACATCTCCACCTGATAAACAGTATCTCTGGCCATCATTCAGCTGTACTACTATACATCTCCACCTGATAAACAGTATCTCTGGCCATCATTCAGCTGTACATCTTCACCTGATAAACAGTATCTCTGGCCATCATTCAGCTGTACTACTATACATCTCCACCTGATAAACAGTACCTCTGGCCATCATTCAGCTGTACTACTATACATCTCCACCTGATAAACAGTATCTCTGGCCATCATTCAGCTGTACTACTATACATCTCCACCTGATAAACAGTATCTCTGGCCATCATTCAGCTGTACTACTATACATCTCCACCTGATAAACAGTATCTCTGGCCATCATTCAGCTGTACTACTATACATCTCCACCTGATAAACAGTATCTCTGGCCATCATTCAGCTGTACTACTATACATCTCCACCTGATAAACAGTACCTCTGGCCATCATTCAGCTGTACTACTATACATCTCCACCTGATAAACAGTATCTCTGGCCATCATTCAGCTGTACTACTATACATCTCCACCTGATAAACAGTATCTCTGGCCATCATTCAGCTGTACTACTATACATCTCCACCTGATAAACAGTATCTCTGGCCATCATTCAGCTGTACTACTATACATCTCCACCTGATAAACAGTATCTCTGGCCATCATTCAGCTATACATCTCCACCTGATAAACAGTACCTCTGGCCATCATTCAGCTGTACTACTATACATCTCCACCTGATAAACAGTATCTCTGGCCATCATTCAGCTGTACTACTATACATCTCCACCTGATAAACAGTATCTCTGGCCATCATTCAGCTGTACTACTATACATCTCCACCTGATAAACAGTATCTCTGGCCATCATTCAGCTGTACTACTATACATCTCCACCTGATAAACAGTATCTCTGGCCATCATTCAGCTGTACTACTATACATCTCCACCTGATAAACAGTATCTCTGGCCATCATTCAGCTGTACTACTATACATCTCCACCTGATAAACAGTATCTCTGGCCATCATTCAGCTGTACTACTATACATCTCCACCTGATAAACAGTATCTCTGGCCATCATTCAGCTGTACTACTATACATCTCCACCTGATAAACAGTATCTCTGGCCATCATTCAGCTGTACTACTATACATC
>NC_138315.1:52525000-52532500 GCF_965601325.2 Salmo salar
ACATGCTAAATGACGTGGTTGGATTTCATATCCTGTACATGCTAAATGACGTGGTTGGATTTCATATCCTGTACATGCTAAATGTCGTGGTTGGATTTCATATCCTGTACATGCTAAATGATGTGGTTGGATTTCATATCCTGTACATGCTAAATGACGTGGTTGGATTTCATATCCTGTACACGCTAAATGTCATGGTTGGATTTCATATCCTGTACATGCTAAATGTCGTGGTTGGATTTCATATCCTGTACATGCTAAATGTCGTGGTTGGATTTCATATCCTGTACATGCTAAATGACGTGGTTGGATTTCATATCCTATACATGCTAAATGACGTGGTTGGATTTCATATCCTGTACATGCTAAATGTCGTGGTTGGATTTCATATCCTGTACATGCTAAATGACGTGGTTGGATTTCATATCCTGTACACGCTAAATGTCATGGTTGGATTTCATATCCTGTACATGCTAAATGATGTGGTTGGATTTCATATCCTGTACATGCTAAATGATGTGGTTGGATTTCATATCCTGTACATGCTAAATGATGTGGTTGGATTTCATATCCTGTACATGCTAAATGATGTGGTTGGATTTCATATCCTGTACATGCTAAATGATGTGGTTGGATTTCATATCCTGTACATGCTAAATGATGTGGTTGGATTTCATATCCTGTACATGCTAAATGATGTGGTTGGATTTCATCTCCTGTACAAGCTAAATGACATGGTTGGATTTCATATCTGTTTCTTTGATATTAATGAAAGCAAGGATTGTGAACTCATGCCTCACTTTCCACACACACACACACACACACACACACACACACACACACACACACACACACACACACACACACACACACACACACACACACACAGTAACGCTTTGTGTTTACTCAGCCTCTAGCCAGCATCACACAGATAAGCACTTTGTGTTTACTCAGCCTCTAGCCAGCATCACACAGATAAGCACTTTGTGTTTACTCAGCCTCTAGCCAGCATCACACAGATAAGCACTTTGTGTTTACTCAGCCTCTAGCCAGCATCACACAGATAAGCACTTTGTGTTTACTCAGCCTCTAGCCAGCATCACACAGATAAGCACTTTGTGTTTACTCAGCCTCTAGCCAGCATCACACAGATAAGCGCTTTGTGTTTACTCAGCCTCTAGCCAGCATCACACAGTAACGCTTTGTGTTTACCTAGCCTTTGGCCAGCATCACACAGTAACGCTTTGTGTTTACTCAGCCTCTAGCCAGCATCACACAGTAAAGCTTTGTGTTTACTCAGCCTCTAGCCAGCATCACACTAACGCGTTGTGTTTACTCAGCCTCTAGCCAGCATCACACAGTAAAGCGCTTTGTGTTTACTCAGCCTCTAGCCAGCATCACACAGTAACGCGTTGTGTTTACTCAGCCTCTAGCCAGCATCACACAGTAACGCTTTGTGTTTACTCAGCCTCTAGCCAGCATTACACAGTAAAGCTTTGTGTTTACTCAGCCTCTAGCCAGCATCACACAGTAAAGCTTTGTGTTTACTCAGCCTCTAGCCAGCATCACACAGATAAGCGCTTTGTGTTTACTCAGCCTCTAGCCAGCATCACACAGTAAAGCGCTTTGCGTTTACTCAGCCTCTAGCCAGCATCACACAGGAACGCTTTGTGTTTACTCAGCCTCTAGCCAGCATCACACAGTAACGCTTTGTGTTTACTCAGCCTCTAGCCAGCATCACACAGTAACGCTTTGTGTTTACTTAGCCTCTAGCCAGCATCACACCGTAACGCTTTGTGTTTACTCAGCCTCTAGCCAGCATCACACAGATAAGCACTTTGTGTTTACTCAGCCTCTAGCCAGCATCACACAGATAACCTCCTGATCATGCATGAGGCCCAAATTTGGTTTTCTGAATCAAAACTGCAGACCTGTTTTCTGAAATCTGGGGATAAATACACAGAGAGACAGGAAACACAGGGATAAATACACAGAGAGACAGGAAACACAGGGATAAATACACAGAGAGACAGGAAACACAGGGATAAATACACAGAGAGACAGGAAACACAGGGATAAATACACAGAGAGACAGGTAACACAGGGATAAATACACAGAGAGACAGGAAACACAGGGATAAATACACAGAGAGACAGGAAACACAGGGATATATACACAGAGAGACAGGAAACACAGGGATATATATACACAGAGAGACAGGAAACACAGGGATAAATACACAGAGAGACAGGAAACACAGGGATAAATACACAGAGAGACAGGAAACACAGGGATAAATACACAGAGAGACAGGTAACACAGGGATAAATACACAGAGAGACAGGAAACACAGGGATAAATACACAGAGAGACAGGAAACACAGGGATAAATACACAGAGAGACAGGAAACACAGGGATAAATACACAGAGAGACAGGAAACACAGGGATAAATACACAGAGAGACAGGTAACACAGGGATAAATACACAGAGAGACAGGAAACACAGGGATATATACACAGAGAGACAGGAAACACAGGGATAAATACACAGAGAGACAGGAAACACAGGGATAAATACACTGGGGAAAATAAGTGACACCTGGGGGGGTGGAGACAATAACGAGGACAGGTGAAACAGATCAGTGCATTTAGTTAGATATTACTGTTGGAGCTGGGAACACAAGCATTTAGTTAGATACTACTGTTGGAGCTGGGAACACAAGCATTTAGTTAGATACTACTGTTGGAGCTGGGAACACAAGCATTTAGTTAGATACTACTGTTGGAGCTGGGAACACAAGCATTTAGTTAGATATTACTGTTGGAGCTGGGAACACAAGCATTTAGTTAGATATTACTGTTGGAGCTGGGAACACAAGCATTTAGTTAGATATTACTGTTGGAGCTGGTAACACAAGCATTTAGTTAGATATTACTGCACTGTTGGAGCTAGGAAAACAAGCATTTAGTTAGATATTACTGTTGGAGCTAGAAACACAAGCATTTAGTTAGATATTACTGCACTGTTGGAGCTAGAAACACAAGCATTTAGTTAGATATTACTGTTGGAGCTAGAAACACAAGCATTTAGTTAGATATTACTGTTGGAGCTAGAAACACAAGCATTTAGTTAGATACTACTGTTGGAGCTGGGAACACAAGCATTTAGTTAGATATTACTGTTGGAGCTGGAAACACAAGCATTTAGTTAGATATTACTGTTGGAGCTGGGAACACAAGCATTTAGTTAGATATTACTGTTGGAGCTGGGAACACAAGCATTTAGTTAGATACTATGGTTGGAGCTAGAAACACAAGCATTTAGTTAGATATTACTGTTGGAGCTAGGAAAACAAGCATTTAGTTAGATATTACTGTTGGAGCTAGAAACACAAGCATTTAGTTAGATATTACTGCACTGTTGGAGCTAGAAACACAAGCATTTAGTTAGATATTACTGTTGGAGCTAGAAACACAAGCATTTAGTTAGATATTACTGTTGGAGCTAGAAACACAAGCATTTAGTTAGATATTACTGTTGGAGCTGGGAACACAAGCATTTAGTTAGATATTACTGTTGGAGCTAGAAACACAAGCATTTAGTTAGATATTACTGTTGGAGCTGGGAACACAAGCATTTAGTTAGATATTACTGTTGGAGCTAGAAACACAAGCATTTAGTTAGATATTACTGTTGGAGCTAGAAACACAAGCATTTAGTTAGATATTACTGTTGGAGCTGGGAACACAAGCATTTAGTTAGATATTACTGTTGGAGCTAGAAACACAAGCATTTAGTTAGATATTACTGTTGGAGCTAGAAACACAAGCATTTAGTTAGATATTACTGTTGGAGCTGTCATCACCGCTGCGTAAGGCACTGCATCTTTAGTGCTAGAGGCGTCACTACAGACCCTGGTTCGATTCCAGGCTGTATCACAACCGGCCGTGATTGGGAGTCCCATAAGGCGGTGCACAATTGGCCCAGCGTGTAACGGGGCGTCGTAAAGGTGCAGCAGGAATGTGTATACTAATCTTCTTTATTAAATCGAAAGAAGGTAAAAACCTAACAAAACCTAACAAATCACGTATACTAAAAACAACGAACGACACTAACCAGGAAACAGCTACCCACAAACCCCTATAGCATTAAACACCCCCTATACAATAGGACCTTCAATCAGAGGCAACGAGGAACAGCTGCCTCCAATGGAAGGTCAATCAACAAACCCTAAACATAGAAGTAGAAAACCTAGACTGAACATAGAAAAAACACTAACCTAAGAACATAGACCAAAAACCCCGGAACACTCTAAACAAACACCCCTCTTACATAAACACATATCCCAACGAACCCCGAACCACATAAAACAGACTAGTTAAATAAAAGTTAAATTTAAAAAAATATACAAAAGAACTAAGAAAGTGGAATTAGTTTGATTATCAGGGTTTTGTTTTTCTTTTACATTATGTTTTTAACGTTACCTAGAATAGAGTTCAATTCATCCCTGATGTTAAATTAGTTTTTTTCTTACTTCCACATTCCAGCATTCCAGGATATTATACAACAAGCCGCTTTCAACCAATACAGAATGAAGGGCAGAGAAAGATCCTTTGGTTCTCAGATGAACCCGCTGAAATCATAATAAAACGGAATACTGGGTGAGCTAAAGGAAGTTACTGACTTGTTACACCCTCGACAACTACTAGGATTATTATTATCTGACCCTGCTGGTCATTTATGAACATTTGAACATCTTGGCCACGTTCTGTTATAATCTCCACCCGGCACAGCCAGAAGAGGACTGGCCACCCCTCATAGCCTGGTTCCTCTCTAGGTTTCTTCCTAGGTTTTGGCCTTTCTAGGGAGTTTTTCCTAGCCACCCCTCATAGCCTGGTTCCTCTCTAGGTTTTGGCCTTTCTAGGGAGTTTTTCCTAGCCACCCCTCATAGCCTGGTTCCTCTCTAGGTTTCTTCCTAGGTTTTGGCCTTTCTAGGGAGTTTTTCCTAGCCACCGTGCTTCTACACCTGCATTGCTTGCTGTTTGGGGTTTTAGGCTGGGTTTCTGTACAGCACTTTGGGATATCAGCTGATGTAAGAAGGGCTTTATAAATACATTTGATTCAGCTGATGATTGGATGGCTTTAAAACTCCTTCTGAATCAGGGTGTGGCTAGGACCCCCACCTACTACAATTTGGTTGACTCACATGTTTCTGAGGAATGTGATTGTCATTTACATTTAAGTCATTTAGCAGACGCTCTTATCCAGAGCGACTTACAGTAGTGAATGCATACATTTCATAAAATGTTTTTTCTCCGTACTGGTCCCCCCGTGGGAATCGAACCCACAACCCTGGCGTTGTAAACACCATGCTCTACCAGCTGAGCCACACGGGGCTCGTTAGGACTTGATGCTGTGGTACATATGACAGATTTTTATTTGTCTATGACGTTTGTATGTTTCTGTAATTGTAGCGTTTGTGTGTCTACGACAAAAACATCTGTTTATGGTGTATCGATGTCTGTAAATTGTTATGTCTGATATCTCCCCTGCTGATGTCTTGGTTGAACCAGGTCTCTCAAGGAGACTAAACCTGGATAAATAAAGGTTAAATAAAATATAAACTCTCATTCAAATACGCTTTTACCTCAGAAATCACTAACTGAAGGTATAAGTGCTATAAACCTATTGAGTACAGTCTCTTCTGGTTTCCTCTCTGCTCTGAGGCCGTGGCGTCGTAATGAGCAGGTGGGGATCATTCCCATTGGTCTAATTATTACCGTTTGTGGGGAGAGAGGGATGAGGAGAGAGAGGGATGAGGGGGAGAGGGATGAGGGGGAGAGGGATAAGGGGAGAGGGATGAGGGGAGAGAGGGATGAGGGGAGAGGGATGAGAGCAGAGAGGGATGAGGGGAGAGGGATGGGGAGAGAGGGATGAGGGGAGCGGGATGACGGGAGAGAGGGATGAGGGGAGAGGGATGAGAGCAGAGAGGGATGAGGGGAGAGGGATGAGGGGAGAGGGATGAGAGCAGGGAGGGATGAGGGGAGAGGGGATAGGGATGGGGAGAGAGGGGAGAGGGATGAGGGGAGAGAGGGATGATGGGATAGGGATGAGGGGAGAGGGATGGGGAGAGAGGGATGAGGGGAGAGAGGGATGGGGAGAGAGGGATGAGGGGAGAGAGGGATGAGGGGAGAGGGATGAGGAGAGAGGGATGAGAGCAGAGAGGGATGAGAGCAGAGAGGGATGAGGGGAGAGAGGGATGAGGGGAGAGAGGGATGAGAGCAGAGAGGGATGAGGGGAGAGAGGGATGAGAGCAGAGAGGGATGAGGGGAGAGAGGGATGAGGGGAGAGAGAGGTGGGGAGGGAGAGGAATGAGAGCAGAGAGGGATGAGGGGAGAGAGGGATGGGGAGAGAGAGGGATGAGAGCAGAGAGGGATGAGGGGAGAGGGATGATGGGAGAGAGGGATGAGAGCAGAGAGGGGCGAGAGGGATGGGGAGAGAGGGATGAGGGGAGAGAGGGATGAGAGCAGAGAGGGATGAGGGGAGAGAGGGATGAGGGGAGAGAGGGATGGGGAGAGAGAGGGATGAGAGCAGAGAGGGATGATTGGAGAGAGGGATGAGAGCAGAGAAGGATGAGGGGAGAGAGGGATGAGAGCAGAGAGGGATGAGGGGAGAGAGGGATGGGGAGAGAGAGGGATGAGAGCAGAGAGGGATGAGGGGAGAGAGGGATGAGAGCAGAGAAGGATGAGGGGAGAGAGGGATGAGAGCAGAGAGGGATGAGGGGAGAGAGGGATGGGGAGAGAGAGGGATGAGAGCAGAGAGGGATGAGGGGAGAGAGGGATGAGAGCAGAGAAGGATGAGGGGAGAGAGGGATGAGAGCAGAGAGGGATGAGGGGAGAGAGGGATGGGGAGAGAGAGGGATGAGAGCAGAGAGGGATGAGGGGAGAGAGGTCAACCCTTCTTCTAGGTAATATGGCGTCTCAGAGATATAAGAACAGTAAAGACATTTCATTTTTAATTTTTTTTAAACGGTCATGAAAAACAGCACTTTATATTCCTGCAGGTGCCTTGCCATTTTGATGCTGTGTGAGAGAGGTGGCAGAGCAGGGAGCATTAAAAAAAAACCCTGCTCATTGAGGCTGATGAGACTATTCTTCTCTTACTGGCACCCGGAAAAGAAGAACTGCTTCTCCATAATGGTTCTAACCTTCATCTGCCAGGGACTGCTAAATGTACTGGAATCATTTCTGCATTGGATTATATGTCAGGGTTTATAATGTATTAACTCAGATCACTAGCTGTGTGTGTGTCTCTGCATGAAGTTCTCCTCTCTCTCTCTCCATCTCTCTCTCTCTCCATCTCTATCTCTCTCTCCCACTCTCTCTCCATCTCTCTCTCTATCTCTCTCTCTGTCTCTCCATCTCTCTCTCTCTCTCTCTCTCTCTCTCTCTCTCTCTCTCCATCTCTCTCTATTTCTCTGTCTCTCTCTCTCTATT
>NC_138315.1:52537500-52557500 GCF_965601325.2 Salmo salar
TCTGTTAGTGAACTCTCACTCCATTGGTTACACATTGATCCTCTTTGTCTCTTTGATTGGCCAACATAAACAACAAGCTACGCGTGAAGGCTACCGATTGGCTACCGGTCTTTTTATGAGGAGTAGGTCATTTAAAAAATAAAAAAAATGACATTGGAAAGTTTGTTTTATTAAATTAATAATTTGAACTGTCGTGGCACATCCTTGTATGTAACAATGTCACATGGATATTTTTTATTTTAATTTAGACAAATACTTTTCAGTGTTAAAATTACTCCTCACAAATACTACCGTCCGATCGGATGTTTGAATTCCCGTCCACATCCCTTAGAGAGTGGTTGGTGTTTCTGTCACAGGGTATTTTTAACTTAACCTTTTATTTAACTAGACAAGTCAGTTAAGAACAGATTCTTATTTACAATGACGGCCTACCAAAAGGCAGAAGGCCTCCTGCGGGGACGAGGGCCTGGGATTAAAAATATAAACATTTAAATATAGGACAAAACACACATCACGACAAGAGAGACAACACAGCATGGTAGCAACACAACACTACATGAAGAGAGACCTAAGACAACAACACAGCATGGTAGCAACACAACACAACACAGCATGGTAGCAACACAACACAACACAACATAAAGAGAGACCTAAGACAACAACACAGCATGGTAGCAACACAGCATGACAACACAGCATGGTAGCAACACAACATGACAACAACACAGCATGGTAGCAACATGACAACACAGCATGGTAGCAACACAACACTACATAAAGAGAGACCTAAGACAACAACACAGCATGGTAGCAACACAGCATGGTAGCAACACAACACAACACTACATAAAGAGAGACCTAAGACAACAACACAGCATGGTAGCAACACAACACAACATAAAGAGAGACCTAAGACAACAACACAGCATGGTAACAACACTACATAAAGAGAGACCTAAGACAACAACACAACACTACATAAAGAGAGACCTAAGACAACAACACAGCATGGTAGCAACACAACACTACATAAAGAGAGACCTAAGACAACAACACAACACTACATAAAGAGAGACCTAAGACAACCAACACAGCATGGTAGCAACACAACACTACATAAAGAGAGACCTAAGACAACAACACAGCATGGTAGCAACATGACAACACAGCATGGTAGCAACACAACACTACATAAAGAGAGACCTAAGACAACAACACAGCATGGTAACAACACAACACTACATAAAGAGAGACCTAAGACAACAACACAGCATGGTAGCAACATGACAACACAGCATGGTAACAACACTACACTACATAAAGAGAGACCTAAGACAACAACACAGCATGGTAGCAACACAACACTACATAAAGAGAGACCTAAGACAACAACACAGCATGGTAGCAACACAACACTACATAAAGAGAGACCTAAGACAACAACACAGCATGGTAGCAACATGACAACACTAGCATGAAGAGAGACCGAAGACAACAACACAGCATGGTAGCAACATGACAACACTAGCATGAAGAGAGACCTAAGACAACAACACAACATGGTAGCAACACAGCATGGTAGCAACACAACACTACATGAAGAGAGACCTAAGACAACAACACAGCATGGTAGCAACATGACAACACAGCATAAAGAGAGACCTAAGACAACAACACAGCATGGTAGCAACACAACACTACATAAAGAGAGACCTAAGACAACAACACAGCATGGTAGCAACATGACAACACAGCATAAAGAGAGACCTAAGACAACAACACAGCATGGTAGCAACACAACATGACAACACAGCATGGTAGCAACACAACATGACAACACAACATAAAGAGAGACCTAAGACAACAACACAGCATGGTAGCAACACAACACACAGAGGAGCCAAACAACACACAGCATGGTAGCAACACAACACTACATAAAGAGAGACCTAAGACAACAACACAGCATGGTAGCAACACAGCACTGACAACACAGCATGGTAGCACCTACAGACATGACAACACAGCATGGCAGCAACACAACACTACATGAAGAGAGACCGAAGACAACTACACAGCATGGTAGCAACACAACACTACATGAAGAGAGACCTAAGACAACTACACAGCATGTAGCAACACAGCATGGTAGCAACACAACACTACATGAAGAGAGACCTAAGACAACTACACAACATGGTAGCAACACAACACTACATGAAGAGAGACCTAAGACAACAACACAGCATGGTAGCAACACAACACTACATGAAGAGAGACCTAAGACAACAACACAGCATGGTAGCAACACAAACACTACATGAAGAGAGACCTAAGACAACTACGCAACATGGTAGCAACACAACACTACATAAAGAGAGACCCTAAGACAACAACACAGCATGGTAGCAACACAACACTACATGAAGAGAGACCTAAGACAACAACACAGCATGGTATCAACACAACACTACATGAAGAGAGACCTAAGACAACAACACAGCATGGTAGCAACACAACACTACATGAAGAGAGACCTAAGACAACAACACAGCATGGTAGCAACACAACACTACATGAAGAGAGACCTAAGACAACAACACAGCATGGTAGCAACACAGCATGGTAGCAACACAACACTACATAAAGAGAGACCTAAGACAACAACACAGTATGGTAGCAACACATGACAACACAGCATGGTAGCAACACAACACTACATGAAGAGAGACCTAAGACAACAACACAGCATGGTAGCAACACAACACTACTTGAAGAGAGACCTAAGACAACAACACAGCATGGTAGCAACACATGACAACACAGCATGGTAGCAACACACAACATAACAATAACATGGTAGCAACACAACATGACAGCAACATGGTAGCAACACAACAGGGTAGCAACACAACATGACAACAACATGACAACAACATGGTAGCAACACAACATGACAACAACATGGTAGAATCACAACAGGGTAGAAACACAACATGACACCAACATGGTAGCATCACAACATGGTAGCAACACCAACATGGTAGCAACACAACATGACAACACAACATGACACCAACATGGTAGCAACACAACATGGTAGAAACACCAGCATGGTAGCAACACAACATGGTAGCAACACCAACATGGTAGCAACACAACATGGTAGCAACACCAACATGGTAGAAACACAACATGGTAGAAACACCAGCATGGTAGCAACACAACATGGTAGCAACACCAACATGGTAGAAACAGGCAGATGTGAGAATGCTGGAGCAGCGATGGGTCCGAGGCCTGCCTGGCTAGGTCAGAGTTAGTCTGGTACCTGGAGCAGCGATGGGTCCGAGGCCTGCCTGGCTAGGTCAGAGTTAGTCTGGTACCTGGAGCAGCGATGGGTCCGAGGCCTGCCTGGCTAGGTCAGAGTTAGTCTGGTACCTGGAGCAGCGATGGGTCCGAGGCCTGCCTGGCTAGGTCAGAGTTAGTCTGGTACCTGGAGCAGCGATGGGTCCGAGGCCTGCCTGGCTAGGTCAGAGTTAGTCTGGTACCTGGAGCAGCGATGGGTCCGAGGGCCTGCCTGGCTAGGTCAGAGTTAGTCTGGTACCTGGAGCAGCGATGGGTCCGAGGCCTGCCTGGCTAGGTCAGAGTTAGTCTGGTACCTGGAGCAGCGATGGGTCCGAGGCCTGCCTGGCTAGGTCAGAGTTAGTCTGGTACCTGGAAGTGAGGAGAGTGGGAACCCTACACAGATACAGGAAGCTAACGGTGACCTGAGGAAAACATACTGGCCTCTCAGAACACACCGTGCTGACAGAGGACCTGCCTCTCTCTCTCTCTCTGTCTCTCTCTCTCTGTCTCTCTCTCTGTCTCTTTCTCTCTCTCTCTTCTCTGTTTGTTATTCCAGACCTAGTACCTCAGCTCTGAGCACCCTTCATGGCCTATGCTTTGCCCTGACTAATGATATTCCAAATCCAAGGCCAATTGAGTGCCCTACCCTCTCATGTCCCCTGTGGCCTGGCTGCCTCTCTGTTCTCTGACTGGGCAGAGTGTGGATGCGTATGAAATGGCCCCCTATTCCCTATAAAGTGAACTTATCCTACGCAGGCTCTGGTCAAAAGTAGTGCACTGCTTAGGAAATAGTGTGTCATTTCAGACACAGTCTAGGCCAATCAGCCAGTCAGCCAGCCAGTCAGTCAGCCAGTCATCCTGTCGGACAGCCAATCAGCCAGTCAGTCAGCCAGTCATCCAGCCAGCCAGTCAGCCAGTCATCCAGCCAGTCAGCCAGCCAGTCAGCCAGTCATCCAGCCAGCCAGTCATCCAGCCAGCCAGCCAGTCAGTCAGCCAGTCATCCAGCCAGCCAGCCAGTCATCCAGCCAGTCAGCCAGTCAGTCAGCCAGTCATCCTGTCGGCCAGCCAATCAGCCAGTCAGTCAGCCAGTCATCCAGCCAGCCAGCCAGCCGGCCGGCCAGTCATCCAACCAGTCAGCCAGCCAGTCATCCAGCCAGTCAGCCAGCCAGTCATCCAGCCAGCCAGCCGGCCGGCCAGTCATCCAACCAGTCATCCAGCCAGCCGGCCAGCCAGCCAGTCAGCCAGCCAGTCATCCAGCCAGTCAGCCAGCCAGTCAGTAAGCCAGTCATCCAGCCAGCCAGCCAGCCAGTCAGCCAGCCAGCCAGCCAGTCATCCAGCCAGCCGGCCAGTCCAGCCAGCCAGCCAGCCAGCCAGTCATCCAGCCAGTCAGCCAGCCAGTCAGTAAGCCAGTCATCCAGCCAGCCAGTCAGTAAGCCAGTCATCCAGCCAGTCAGTCAGCAAGCCAGTCAGCCAGCCGGCCGGCCAGTCAGTAAGCCAGTCAGCCAGCTGGCCGGCCAGTCATCCAACCAGCCAGCCAGTCAGTCAGCCAGTCAGTCAGCCCGTCAGTAAGCCAGCCAGCCGGCCGGCCAGTCATCCAACCAGTCAGCCAGCTGGCCAGTCAGCCAACCAGCCAGTCAGCCAGCCTGCTGGCCAGTCAGCCAACCAGTCAGCCTGCTGGCCAGTCAGTCAGCCAGCCAGCCAGCCAGTCAGCCAGCCAGCCAGTCATCCAGCCAGCCAGTCAGTAAGCCAGTCATCCAGCCAGTCAGTCAGCAAGCCAGTCAGCCAGCCGGCCGGCCAGTCAGCCAGTCAGTAAGCCAGTCAGCCAGCTGGCCGGCCAGTCATCCAACCAGCCAGCCAGTCAGCCAGTCAGTCAGCCAGTCAGCCAGCCAGCCGGCCGGCCAGTCATCCAACCAGTCATCCAGCCAGCCGGCCAGTCATCCAACCAGTCATCCAGCCAGCCGGCCAGTCAGCCAGCCAGTCATCCAGCCAGCCAGCCAGTCAGTAAGCCAGTCAGCCAGCCAGTCAGCCAGCCAGCCAGTCAGCCAGTCAGCTATCCAGTCAGCCAGCCGGCCTGCCAGTCAGCCAGTCAGTAAGCCAGTCAGCCAGCTGGCCGGCCAGTCATCCAACCAGCCAGCCAGTCAGTCAGCCAGTCAGTCAGCCAGTCAGTAAGCCAGCCGGCCGGCCAGTCATCCAACCAGTCAGCCAGCTGGCCAGTCAGCCAGCCAGTCAGCCAACCAGCCAGTCAGCCAGCCTGCCGGCCAGTCAGCCAACCAGTCAGCCTGCTGGCCAGTCAGTCAGCCAGCCAGCCAGCCAGTCAGCCAGTCAGTCAGCCAGTCAGCCAGCCAGCCGGCCGGCCAGTCATCCAACCAGTCATCCAGCCAGCCGGCCAGTCATCCAACCAGTCATCCAGCCAGCCGGCCAGTCAGCCAGTCAGCCAGCCAGTCATCCAGCCAGTCAGCCAGCCAGTCAGTAAGCCAGTCATCCAGCCAGCCAGTCAGCCAGCCAGCCAGTCATCCAGCCAGCCGGCCAGTCAGCCAGCCAGCCAGCCAGTCATCCAGCCAGTCAGCCAGCCAGTCAGTAAGCCAGTCATCCAGCCAGTCAGTCAGCAAGCCAGTCAGCCAGCCGGCCGGCCAGTCAGCCAGTCAGTAAGCCAGTCGGCCAGCTGGCCGGCCAGTCATCCAACCAGCCAGCCAGTCAGTCAGCCAGTCAGTCAGCCAGTCAGTAAGCCAGCCAGCCGGCCGGCCAGTCATCCAACCAGTCAGCCAGCTGGCCAGTCAGCCAGCCAGTCAGCCAGTCAGTCAGTCAGCCAACCAGCCAGTCAGCCAGCCTGCCGGCCAGTCAGCCAATCAGTCAGCCTGCTGGCCAGTCAGTCAGCCAGCCAGCCAGCCAGTCAGCCAGCCAGCCAGCCAGCCAGTCAGCCAACCAGTCAGCCAGTCAGCCAACCAGTCAGCCAGCTGGCCAGTCAGCCAGCCAGCCAACCAGTCAGCCAGCCAGCCAGCCAGTCAGTCAGTCAGTCAGCCAGCCAGCCGGCCAATCAGCCAGTCAGCCAGCCGGCCAGTCAGCCAGCCAGCTCTCAGCCCCTCCACCCCTCCATATGTACCTAATTACAGCCATTACCAAAATAAAACAGGTTGTTTCATTCACAGCCCTAACCCAGAGTTATCCAATCAGAACAGCCATTCACCCACTCCTTTTAGATGATTGGGTTATCACAGCAAGTCAAAAGTCTCTCTCTCTCTCTCTCTGTGTCGCTCTCTCTCTCCCTCCCTCCCTCTCTCCACCCCGTCCCTCCCTTTCTCTGTCTGATACCCACTACATATCATGGCTTTCCCAGACCCTTCCACATCCAGCCAGACAATGTCTCCATTGTCCAGAGTGGAGGAGTTCTGAAACAGTTTAACCCAGGGTTATAGTTCTGAAACAGTTTAACCCAACTCCCATGGCTGTCATTACCAGTACACTGAACCAGACTCCACTCCCATGGCTGTCATTACCAGTACACTGAACCAGACTCCCATGGCTGTCATTACCAGTACACTGAACCAGACTCCCATGGCTGTCATTACCAGTACACTGAACCAGACTCCACTCCCATGGCTGTCATTACCAATACACTGAACCAGACTCCACTCCCATGGCTGTCATTACCAATACACTGAACCAGACTCCACTCCCATGGCTGTCATTACCAATACACTGAACCAGACTCCACTCCCATGGCTGTCATTACCAGTACACTGAACCAGACTCCACTCCCATGGCTGTCATTACCAGTACACTGAACCAGACTCCACTCCCATGGCTGTCATTACCAGTACACTGAACCAGACTCCACTCCCATGGCTGTCATTACCAGTACACTGAACCAGACTCCACTCCCATGGCTGTCATTACCAATTCACTGAACCAGACTCCCATGGCTGTCATTACCAATACACTGAACCAGACTCCACTCCCATGGCTGTGATTACCAATACACTGAACCAGACTCCACTCCCATGGCTGTCATTACCAATTCACTGAACCAGACTCCCATGGCTGTCATTAGCAATACACTGAACCAGACTCCACTCCCATGGCTGTCATTACCAATACACTGAACCAGACTCCACTCCCATGGCTGTCATTACCAGTACACTGAACCAGACTCCACTCCCATGGCTGTGATTACCAGTACACTGAACCAGACTCCACTCCCATGGCTGTCATTACCAGTACACTGAACCAGACTCCACTCCCATGGCTGTCATTACCAGTACACTGAACCAGACTCCACTCCTATGGCTGTGATTACCAATACACTGAACCAGACTCCACTCCCATGGCTGTCATTACCAGTACACTGAACCAGACTCCACTCCCATGGCTGTCATTACCAATACACTGAACCAGACTCCCATGGCTGTCATTACCAATACACTGAACCAGACTCCACTCCCATGGCTGTGATTACCAATACACTGAACCAGACTCCACTCCCATGGCTGTCATTACCAATACACTGAACCAGACTCCACTCCCATGGCTGTCATTACCAGTACACTGAACCAGACTCCACTCCCATGGCTGTCATTACCAGTACACTGAACCAGACTCCACTCCCATGGCTGTCATTACCAATACACTGAACCAGACTCCACTCCCATGGCTGTCATTACCAATACACTGAACCAGACTCCACTCCCATGGCTGTCATTACCAATACACTGAACCAGACTCCACTCCCATGGCTGTCATTACCAATACACTGAACCAGACTCCACTCCCATGGCTGTCATTACCAGTACACTGAACCAGACTCCACTCCCATGGCTGTCATTACCAGTACACTGAACCAGACTCCACTCCTAGGGCTGTCATTACCAATTCACTGAACCAGACTCCCATGGCTGTCATTACCAATACACTGAACCAGACTCCCATGGCTGTCATTACCAATACACTGAACCAGACTCCACTCCCATGGCTGTCATTACCAATACACTGAACCAGACTCCACTCCCATGGCTGTCATTACCAATACACTGAACCAGACTCCACTCCCATGGCTGTCATTACCAATACACTGAACCAGACTCCACTCCCATGGCTGTCATTACCAATACACTGAACCAGACTCCACTCCCATGGCTGTCATTACCAGTACACTGAACCAGACTCCACTCCCAGGGCTGTCATTACCAATACACTGAACCAGACTCCACTCCCATGGCTGTCATTACCAGTACACTGAACCAGACTCCACTCCCATGGCTGTCATTACCAGTACACTGAACCAGACTCCACTCCCATGGCTGTCATTACCAGTACACTGAACCAGACTCCACTCCCATGGCTGTCATTACCAATTCACTGAACCAGACTCCACTCCTAGGGCTGTCATTACCAATTCACTGAACCAGACTCCCATGGCTGTCATTACCAATACACTGAACCAGACTCCCATGGCTGTCATTACCAATACACTGAACCAGACTCCACTCCCATGGCTGTCATTACCAATACACTGAACCAGACTCCACTCCCATGGCTGTCATTACCAATACACTGAACCAGACTCCACTCCCATGGCTGTCATTACCAATACACTGAACCAGACTCCACTCCCATGGCTGTCATTACCAATACACTGAACCAGACTCCACTCCCATGGCTGTCATTACCAGTACACTGAACCAGACTCCACTCCCAGGGCTGTCATTACCAATACACTGAACCAAACTCCCATGGCTGTCATTACCAATACACTGAACCAGACTCCACTCCCATGGCTGTCATTACCAGTACACTGAACCAGACTCCACTCCCATGGCTGTCATTACCAATACACTGAACCAGACTCCACTCCCAGGGCTGTCATTACCAATACACTGAACCAGACTCCACTCCCATGGCTGTCATTACCAATACACTGAACCAGACTCCACTCCCATGGCTGTCATTACCAATACACTGAACCAGACTCCACTCCCATGGCTGTCATTACCAATACACTGAACCAAACTCCCATGGCTGTCATTACCAATACATGTCATATAGATGTTCAACAGTTATAACTAACTGTTATCCCAAGATATGTTCATCTGTACAAACTGTTACAACACTGTTCTTTTTTCATGTGTAAGTGTTTCTTTAAAGGTGCATTCTGCAATATCTGCCTGCTATTTATTGGTCAAATCATATAGGAGATTTTCAGACATACTTTGCTCCTTTCCTCTCTAGAAGTGAACGTTTAGAACAGTGGTTCTCTACCCGTAGTACCCCCTCTTAGCCCCATGTTCCTCTCTAGAAATGGTTGCCTAGAACATTTTATATATTCCTAATATATATTCCTACATTCCTACTAAATATTCCTACTAGATGTAGATGTGATTTTAGTTTTGTAGAGTTAAAATGACGTCAATTAAACCAGTTTACAGCATTTCAACCTGTCTTCCTCTCTAGTATTGGATGGCTAGGCCTTAGCTTATGTTCTGGTTAGTTTGATCCCGTTTGAAATCACTAAAATACTATTTTACTTATTTTTTTCACCATGACCGTTCATCTACTTTCCGGCAACACTGAACCATACATGAGAGCACTAGCTGTTCTGGACGACTGTGTGAACACGCTCTCCGTAGCTGATATGAGAAAGACCTTTAAACGGGTTAACATTCAGAAGGCCGCAGGGCTAGACGGATTACCAGGATGTGTACTCCGAGCATGCGCTGGCCAACTGGCAAGTGTCTTCACTGACATTTTCAACCTCTCCCTGTCTGAGTCATTAATATATATATGTTTCAAGCAGACCACCATAGTCCCTGTGCCCAAGAACGCCAAGGTAACCTGTCTAAATGACTCACATGTAGCACTCACATCTGTAGTCATGAAGTGTTTTGAAAGGCTGGTCATGGCTCACATCAACACCATTATCCCAGAAACCTTAGACCCACTCTAATTCGCATACCGCCCAAAACAGATCCACAGATGACGCAATTTCTATCGCACTCCGCACTGCCCTTTTCCCACCTGGACAAAAGGAACACCTATGTGATCATGCTGTTCATTGAGTACAGCTCAGTAAAACACCTATGTGAAAAACGTTAAGCAAGCAAGCAGAGAGCCCAGCCAAGCAGAGAGTTTCAGTCGTCCAGACAGAGAGGACAAGTGCCTGGATTAGGACCTGCTGTGCTTCCTGTGTGAGGTAGGGTCGTACTCTACAGATGAACCTGCAAGAACGAATCACTGCTCTGATGTTTGCAGAGCACAACAGAGTGTTGTCCAGGGTCACGCCAAGGTTATTTGCGCTCTTGGAGGGCGACGCTGGCGACTTGTCAACCTTGATAGAGAGGTCTTCCCGGGAGGAAGAGCAGCTCTGTCTTTTTTTAATTTATAAAAAATAAAAATAAATGTTAACCTTTATTTAACTAGGCAAGTCAGTTAAGAACAAATTATGATTTACAATGACGGACTACCCCCGGCCAAACCCTAAGCCGGACGACGCTGGGTCAATTGTGCGCCGCCCCATGGGACTCCCAATCACAGCCGGTTGTGATACAGCCTGGAATCATTTAGACACCCAGCCCTGAGAGGAGGATCTGATAGAGTCTGAGACGCCCAGCCCTGAGAGGAGGATCTGATAGAGTCTGAGACACCCAGCCCTGAGAGGAGGATCTGATAGAGTCTGAGACACCCAGCCCTGAGAGGAGGATCTGATAGAGACTGAGACACCCAGCCCTGAGAGGAGGATCTGATAGAGTCTGAGACACCCAGCCCTGAGAGGGTGGAGAGGAGGATCTGATAGAGACTGAGACACCCAGCCCTGAGAGGAGGATCTGATAGAGTCTGAGACACCCAGCCCTGAGAGGAGGATCTGATAGAGACTGAGACACCCAGTCCTGAGAGGAGGATCTGATAGAGACTGAGACACCCAGCCCTGAGAGGAGGATCTGATAGACTGAGACACCCAGCCCTGAGAGGAGGATCTGATAGACTGAGACACCCAGCCCTGAGAGGAGGATCTGATAGAGTCTGAGACACCCAGCCCTGAGAGGAGGATCTGATAGAGTCTGAGACACCCAGCCCTGAGAGGAGGATCTGATAGAGTCTGAGACGCCCAGCCCTGAGAGGAGGATCTGATAGACTGAGACGCCCAGCCCTGAGAGGGGGATCTGATAGAGCCTGAGACGCCCAGCCCTGAGAGGAGGATCTGATAGAGACTGAGACACCCAGCCCTGAGAGGAGGATCTGATAGACTGAGACACCCAGCCCTGAGAGGAGGATCTGATAGACTGAGACACCCAGTCCTGAGAGGAGGATCTGATAGAGACTGAGACGCCCAGCCCTGAGAGGAGGATCTGATAGACTGAGACGCCCAGCCCTGAGAGGAGGATCTGATAGAGTCTGAGACACCCAGCCCTGAGAGGGTGGAGAGGAGGCAGAGCCTGAGACACCCAGCCCTGAGAGGGTGGAGAGGAGGCAGAGCCTGAGACACCCAGCCCTGAGAGGGTGGAGAGGAGGATCTGATAGAGTCTGAGACGCCCAGCCCTGAGAGGGTGGAGAGGAGGATCTGATAGAGACTGAGACACCCAGCCCTGAGAGGGTGGAGAGGAGGATCTGATAGAGTCTGAGACACCCAGCCCTGAGAGGAGGATCTGATAGAGTCTGAGATGCCCAGCCCTGAGAGGAGGATCTGATAGAGTCTGAGACACCCAGCCCTGAGAGGGTGGAGAGGAGGATCTGATAGAGACTGAGACACCCAGCCCTGAGAGGAGGATCTGATAGAGTCTGAGACACCCAGCCCTGAGAGGAGGATCTGATAGAGTCTGAGATGCCCAGCCCTGAGAGGGTGGAGAGGAGGATCTGATAGAGTCTGAGACACCCAGCCCTGAGAGGAGGATCTGATAGTCTGAGACACCCAGCCCTGAGAGGAGGATCTGATAGAGACTGAGACACCCAGCCCTGAGAGGAGGATCTGATAGAGACTGAGACGCCCAGCCCTGAGAGGGGGATCTGATAGAGACTGAGACACCCAGCCCTGAGAGGAGGATCTGATAGAGTCTGAGACACCCAGCCCTGAGAGGAGGATCTGATAGAGACTGAGACGCCCAGCCCTGAGAGGGGGATCTGATAGAGACTGAGACGCCCAGCCCTGAGAGGAGGATCTGATAGAGACTGAGACACCCAGCCCTGAGAGGAGGATCTGATAGAGTCTGAGACACCCAGCCCTGAGAGGAGGATCTGATAGAGTCTGAGACACCCAGCCCTGAGAGGAGGATCTGATAGAGACTGAGACGCCCAGCCCTGAGAGGAGGATCTGATAGAGTCTGAGACACCCAGCCCTGAGAGGAGGATCTGATAGAGTCTGAGACACCCAGCCCTGAGAGGAGGATCTGATAGAGACTGAGACACCCAGCCCTGAGAGGAGGATCTGATAGAGTCTGAGACACCCAGCCCTGAGAGGAGGATCTGATAGAGACTGAGACACCCAGCCCTGAGAGGAGGATCTGATAGAGACTGAGACACCCAGCCCTGAGAGGAGGATCTGATAGAGACTGAGACACCCAGCCCTGAGAGGAGGATCTGATAGAGTCTGAGACACCCAGCCCTGAGAGGAGGATCTGATAGAGTCTGAGACGCCCAGCCCTGAGAGGGTGGAGAGGAGGATCTGATAGAGTCTGAGACGCCCAGCCCTGAGAGGAGGATCTGATTGAGACTGAGACACCCAGCCCTGAGAGGAGGATCTGATAGAGACTGAGACACCCAGCCCTGAGAGGGGGATCTGATAGAGTCTGAGACACCCAGCCCTGAGAGGAGGATCTGATAGAGTCTGAGACACCCAGCCCTGAGAGGAGGATCTGATAGAGTCTGAGACACCCAGCCCTGAGAGGGTGGAGAGGAGGATCTGATAGAGTCTGAGACGCCCAGCCCTGAGAGGAGGATCTGATAGAGTCTGAGACACCCAGTCCTGAGAGGAGGATCTGATAGAGTCTGAGACACCCAGCCCTGAGATGAGGATCTGATAGAGTCTGAGACACCCAGCCCTGAGAGGAGGATCTGATAGAGTCTGAGACACCCAGCCCTGAGAGGAGGATCTGATAGAGTCTGAGACACCCAGCCCTGAGAGGAGGATCTGATAGAGTCTGAGACACCCAGCCCTGAGAGGAGGATCTGATAGAGTCTGAGACACCCAGCCCTGAGAGGAGGATCTGATAGAGACTGAGACGCCCAGCCCTGAGAGGGTGGAGAGGATAGAGTCTGAGACGCCCAGCCCTGAGAGGAGGATCGGATAGAGTCTGAGACACCCAGCCCTGAGAGGGTGGAGAGGAGGATCTGATAGTCTGAGACACCCAGCCCTGAGAGGAGGATCTGATAGAGTCTGAGACACCCAGCCCTGAGAGGGTGGAGAGGAGGATCTGATAGAGTCTGAGACGCCCAGCCCTGAGAGGAGGATCTGATAGAGTCTGAGACGCCCAGCCCTGAAAGGAGGATCTGATAGACTGAGACACCCAGCCCTGAGAGGAGGATCTGATAGACTGAGACACCCAGCCCTGAGAGGAGGATCTGATGGTTCACAGTGACCAAGGCAGTGGATAGATCTAGGAGGATGAGAACAGAGGAGAGAGAGAGTCAGCTTTGGCGGTGCGGAGAGCCTCCGTGACACAGGGAAGAGCCGTCTCGGGTTGAGTGACCCGTCTTGAAGCCTGACTGGTTCTGGTCCAGGAAATGATTCTGAGAGAGATAAGGAGACAGTTGATCAGAGACTTAATCACATTAGGTCTACACTTGGTGAACTACTATTTGTTTAAGATATGCAGTATGATCTGCACAATATTGTGGATAGAGATCCCATTAGTAGAAGTAGTGGTTAGAGAGGCAGGTAGCCTAGTGGTTAGAGGGGGGAGGCAGGTAGCCTAGTGGTTAGAGGAGGCAGGTAGCCTAGTGGTTAGAGGAGGCAGGTAGCCTAGTGGTTAGAGGAGGCAGGTAGCCTAGTGGTTAGAGTAGGCAGGTAGCCTAGTGGTTAGAGGGGCAGGTAGCCTAGTGGTTAGAGGGGGGAGGCAGGTAGCCTAGTGGTTAGAGGAGGCAGGTAGCCTAGTGGTTAGAGGGGCAGGTAGCCTAGTGGTCAGAGGGGCAGGTAGCCTAGTGGTTAGAGAGGCAGGTAGCCTAGTGGTTAGAGGAGGCAGGTAGCCTAGTGGTCAGAGGGGCAGGTAGCCTAGTGGTTAGAGAGGCAGGTAGCCTAGTGGTTAGAGAGGCAGGTAGACTAGTGGTTAGAGGAGGCAGGTAGCCTAGTGGTTAGAGGGGCAGGTAGCCTAGTGGTTAGAGAGGCAGGTAGCCTAGTGGTTAGAGGAGGCAGGTAGCCTAGTGGTTAGAGGGGCAGGTAGCCTAGTGGTTAGAGAGGCAGGTAGCCTAGTGGTTAGAGAGGCAGGTAGCCTAGTGGTTAGAGGAGGCAGGTAGCCTAGTGGTTAGAGGAGGCAGGTAGCCTAGTGGTTAGAGAGGCAGGTAGCCTAGTGGTTAGAGGAGGCAGGTAGCCTAGTGGTTAGAGGGGCAGGTAGCCTAGTGGTTAGAGGGGCAGGTAGCCTAGTGGTTAGAGGGGCAGGTAGCCTAGTGGTTAGAGAGGCAGGTAGCCTAGTGGTTAGAGGGGCAGGTAGCCTAGTGGTTAGAGAGGCAGGTAGCCTAGTGGTTAGAGAGGCAGGTAGCCTAGTGGTTAGAGGAGGAGGCAGGTAGCCTAGTGGTTAGAGAGGCAGGTAACCTAGTGGTTAGAGAGGCAGGTAGCCTAGTGGTTAGAGTGTTGGGTTAGTAACCGAAAGGTTGCAAGATCAAATCCCCGCGCTGACAAGGTATAAATCTGTCGTTCTGCCCCCTGAACAAGGCAGTTAACCCCCTGTTCCCTGGTTGGCCGTCATTGAAAATAAGAATTTGTTCTTAACTGACTTGCCTGGTTAAATAAAATAATACTTTTTTGGGTGCTTATATTTGTTCTTGTTTTACACATGTGGGAAATGGAAATGTGTTTTTTTTTTTACATAGCCCAACTCCCCCTGAGTCACCCTCAGAGAGTAGGGTCACGGCCGGGGTCACGGCCTTTATCAGCGGCGTCCCTGGAGAGAAATGTGGGTTTAATGCCTTGCTCAAGGACACATCAATACATGTTTCACTTAGTCGGATAACAACCCTTCGCTTACTGGCACAATGCTCTACTCGCTAGGCTACCTGCCGTGTGTGTTACCTCCTCTCTGTCTCTGTAGAATACAGTTTATCTAGTCTACGTATCCCTCCTCTCTGTCTCTGTAGAATACAGTTTATCTAGTCTACGTATCCCTCCTCTCTGTCTCTGTAGAATACAGTTTATCTAGTCTACGTATCCCTCCTCTCTGTCTCTGTAGAATACAGTTTATCTAGTCTACGTATCCCTCCTCTCTGTCTCTGTAGAATACAGTTTATCTAGTCCCACCTCTCTGTCTCTGTAGAATACAGTTTATCTAGTCTACGTATCCCTCCTCTCTGTCTCTGTAGAATACAGTTTATCTAGTCTACGTATCCCTCCTCTCTGTCTCTGTAGAATACAGTTTATCTAGTCCCTCCTCTCTGTCTCTGTAGAATACAGTTTATCTAGTCCCTCCTCTCTGTCTCTGTAGAATACAGTTTATCTAGTCCCTCCTCTCTGTCTCTGTAGAAAACAGTTTACGTTTTGCATAAATGCACCTTCCTGTCAAGGCTAGTTGGTCTGAAACAGTGCTTGTTAGACAATACAATGCCTTCGTCTTCTGGAATGTAACCTTGAAATGCATTTTTGGCTATTTGAATACTTACAGTGGGTATCATAATTCCTTCCCTGTGGGTTTTTTTCCCCCCACATTTAGTTGTGTTACGCAGCGGGATTGAAATGGATTTAATTGTGATTTGTTTGTTATTGATTTACACAGAATACTACATAATATCAAAGTGTAAATAGCATTCTACAAATGTTTTGTAAATTAATTAAATAACAAACGAATTAAATAACTAAAATATAGCTGTTTTATAAGCATTCAGCCCCTTTTGTTATGAACATGCATAAATTTGTTCAGGAGTAGAATTTGACGTAAACAAATCACATAATAAATTACATGGACTCCTTATGAAATAATCCAGTTTGACATTACCCCCCCCTTCTATACAAACAACATCTGTAAAGTCCCTCAGTCCAGTATTGAATTTCAAGCACACATTCAACAACAAAGAACCAGGGAGCTTTTTAAAAGCCTGGTGAACATTTTACATTTTAGTCATTTATCAGACGCTCTTATCCAGAGCGAATGCGTACATTTCATTTCATGCATGTTGTTGTTGTTGTTGTTGTGCTGGCCCCCCCCGTGGGAATCGAACCCACAACCCTGGCGTTGCAAAACACCACGCTCTACCAACTGAGCCACAGGGAAAGCGTAAAGAAGGCCAGTGATTGGTAGATGGGTAATAATTACAAATCCGACATTGGATATATCTTTTAAGCGTGGTCCAAGCTAATAATACTGATATATTGTAAAGATATACAGTTATCCTTGTGATCTGAACTGCAGGACAGGAAGGAACCTTCCTTGGATATGTCACTACGAGACATTTGTTGATTTTTTTTAAATAGTTACAGAGCTCAATGTCTGCGATGGTCGTGGGATAACTGAGGACGGCTGAAACAACATAGTAGTGATGTCACAGTGTCACATCCTGACCAGTATAGAGAATATTTGATTATTGTAGTTTGGTCAGGACGTGGCAGAGGGTAGTTGATGTATGTATTATGGGGTTTGTCACTGGTCTATGTCTGTGTTTCTATGTCTAGTTGATTGGGGGTTGGACTCTCAATTGAAGGCAGGTGTGTTGAGTTGTCTTTGATTGGGAGTCCTATATAGTAGGGTGTGTTTTGTCTTTGTGTTTCGTGGGTAGTTGTTTGAGAGCACTGCTTTTTTGTTGAGCCTGCTTTCACTGTTTCATGTCGCTAGTTTGTTTATTGTTTTCTTCCGTGGTGTTCGCATTATTTTATAAATAAATATGTTGAGCGCGAAACCCGCTGCGCATTGGGTCCCTTTCTCTCTACGACGACAAGCGTGACACACAGTCGTGACCTGATATTCCAAAACACGCATCCTGTATGTGTCGTAGTCGTGTTCTGTAGGTGGCAGGAAGTCAGGCGCAGGAGAAACCGACTTGGTTAGTTTTACATTTACATTTTAGACATTTTAGTCATTTAGCAGACGCTCTTATCCAGAGCGACTTACAGTAGTGAATGCATACATTACATACATATATATATTTTTTTTTTCCTGTGCTGGCCCCCCGTGGGAATCGAACCCACAACCCTGGCGTTGCAAACACCATGCTCTACCAACTGAGCTACAGGGAAGACCGTTTTATTAACAACAACAAAAAACGAACTCTCAAAACCAAACGTACAAAAAAAAAATAACATGGGTAAAAACAACCCGTCGCACACCGATACAACATACACGAGGACATAACATCACAAACAATCGCCGACCAGGACGTGAGCGGAAAACAGAGGGTTAAATACGCAACATGTAATGAATGGGATTGGAACCAGGTGTGGTAGGAAGACAAGACAAAACAAATGGAAAATGAGAAACTGATCGACGGTGGGTAGAAGACCGGTGACGTCGACCGCCGAGCGCCGCCCCGAACAAGGAGGGGCATCGACTTCGGCAGAAGTCGTGACAGTATGTAACAAGGCACTAAAGTAATACTGCAAAAGCCTTATGTTTGGGGCAAATCCAACAGCACGTCACTGAGTAACTGCCTCTTTATTTTTTTTCAAGCATGGTGGTGGCTGCATCATGTTATGGGTATGCTTTGACATCAGTAAATACTGGGGAGTTTTTACAGGATAAAAAGAAAACAGGAAGGAGTTAAGCACAGGCCAAATCCTAGAGGAAACCCTGGTTCAGTCTGCTTTCCACCAGATACTGGGAGATGAATTCACCTTTCAGCAGGACAATAAACCTAAAACACAAGGACAAATATACACTGGAGTTGCTTACCAAGAAGACAGGGAATGTTCCTGAGTGGGCTAGTTACAGCTTGGACTTAAATCTACTTCAAGATCTATAGAAATACTTGTCTGTTTAACCATGACCCGTCTCCACCACCTGGTCTGTTTAACCGTGACCCGTCTCCACCACCTGGTCTGTTTAACCGTGACCCGTCTCCACCACCTGGTCTGTTTAACCGTGACCCGTCTCCATCTGGGCTGTTTAACCGTGACCCGTCTCCACCATCTGGGCTGTTTAACCGTGACCCGTCTCCACCACCTGGGCTGTTTAACCGTGACCCGTCTCCACCACCTGGGCTGTTTAACCGTGACCCGTCTCCACCACCTGGGCTGTTTAACCGTGACCCGTCTCCACCATCTGGGCTGTTTAACCGTGACCCGTCTCCACCACCTGGGCTGTTTAACCGTGACCCGTCTCCACCACCTGGTCTGTTTAACCGTGACCCGTCTCCACCACCTGGTCTGTTTAACCGTGACCCGTCTCCACCATCTGGGCTGTTTAACCGTGACCCGTCTCCACCACCTGGGCTATTTAACCGTGACCCGTCTCCATCTGGGCTGTTTAACCGTGACCCGTCTCCACCACCTGGTCTGTTTAACCGTGACCCGTCTCCACCACCTGGGCTGTTTAACCGTGACCCGTCTCCACCACCTGGGCTGTTTAACCGTGACCCGTCTCCATCTGGGCTGTTTAACCGTGACCCGTCTCCACCACCTGGGCTGTTTAACCATGACCCGTCTCCACCATCTGGGCTGTTTAACCGTGACCCGTCTCCACCACCTGGGCTGTTTAACCGTGACCCGTCTCCACCAACTGGGCTGTTTAACCGTGACCCGTCTCCACCACCTGGGCTGTTTAACCGTGACCCGTCTCCACCACCTGGTCTGTTTAACCGTGACCCGTCTCCACCACCTGGTCTGTTTAACCGTGACCCGTCTCCACCACCTGGGCTGTTTAACCGTGACCCGTCTCCACCACCTGGTCTGTTTAACCGTGACCCGTCTCCACCACCTGGGCTGTTTAACCGTGACCCGTCTCCACCACCTGGGCTGTTTAACCATGACCCGTCTCCACCACCTGGGCTGTTTAACCGTGACCCGCTGTGTAACCGTGACCCGTCAAGCTCTGTATAGTGAACATGGTGTCATCTGGGACACGCCCCCCTGTATAAGTTACGTGGGGAAACACTAACCTTCCCACTCCATGCTGAAGACTGTCACTTATAGAGCGTTGCTATGTGGACGTTACAGTGGCTCACAGGGAGTTGTCGGGTTAGTGTGTGTGTGTGTGTGTGTGTGTGTGTGTGTGTGTGTGTGTGTGTGTGTGTGTGTGTGTGTGTGTGTGTGTGTGTGTGTGTGTGTGTGTGTGTGTGTGTGTGTGTGTGTGTGTGTGTGTGTTTTACTATACTAGTCAGTACCAGAAGTCCTCACTAGAATATTAAACCAACTAAAATTCAGAGAAGTGAGGACATTTTTCCAGTCCTCTGTTGTAAAAAGGCTATTTTAGGTTTAGGGGAAGATTTAGGCGTTATGGTTAGGGGTTAAGGTTAGGGGTTAGGGGTTAAGGGTTAGGGGTTAGGGGTTAGGGGTTAAGGTTATGGGTTAGGGGTTAAGGTTAGGGGTTGGGGTTAGGGGT
>NC_138315.1:52567500-52570000 GCF_965601325.2 Salmo salar
GAGACTTTAGGTTCTACCTTTACTATTTGGAAAGGAGAGAGAAGGAGGTGAGCTGGGAGGAGGAGGGAGGAGGGAGGGGTGGAGGGAGGGAGGGAGGAGAGAGACAGGAGGAGAAGGGAGGGGAGGAGGGAGGGAGGGGTGGAGAGAGACGGGAGGAGAAGGGAGGGAGGGAGGGAGGGAGGGGAGGAGAGAGAGGGAGGAGAAGGGAGGGGAGGAGAGAGACGGGAGGAGAAGGGAGGGGAGGAGAGAGACGGGAGGAGAAGGGAGGGAGGGGTGGAGGGGAGACAGACGGAAGGAGAAGGGAGGGTAGGAGTCAGACGGGAGGAGAAGGGAGGGGACTGGGGTGGGGAATGGGGGTTGACGGGAGGGGAGAAGGGAGGGGAGGGAGGGGATGGGGGCAGTGGAGAGAGGAGAGGCAGGGAGGGAGGACGGGGGAGGAGAAGAGAGGGGACAGGGACTGGGAAGGGGATGGACTGGGACTGGGAAGGGGAGGAGAAGAGAGGGGACAGGGAGGGGGAGGGATGACTACTGGGGAGGGACGGGATGGGATGGGAGATGGGCTGTGTTATCCGTTAGCCAGACCATTGAGCCAATGGGGAGAGAGGCTCAGGATGAGAATCAGAACATTGAGCCAATGGGGAGAAAAATATGTTTTTAATGATCATCGATCAGCCAATGAGGCTGAGTGGCGAGAGTTGGAGCGGGAACAGAGTTCTGCTGAGACTCATGGACGGGCGTTAAGCAGCCTTCTGAACGACTTTATCCCCCATGTAGAATCAGCTGTGGTATTACATCTCCATGTAGAATCAGCTGTGGTATTACATCCCCCATGTAGAATCAGCTGTGGTATTACATCTCCATGTAGAATCAGCTGTGGTATTACATCCCCCATGTAGAATCAGCTGTGGTATTACATCTCCATGTAGAATCAGCTGTGGTATTACATCTCCATGTAGAATCAGCTGTGGTATTACATCTCCATGTAGAATCAGCTGTGGTATTACATCTCCATGTAGAATCAGCTGTGGTATTACATCTCCATGTAGAATCAGAAACAGTTTCATCCTTAAATAACCTACTTTGCAAGTAGCCAGTGTGGCTCAGTTGGTAGAGCATGGTGTGTGCAACGCCAGTGTTGTCGGTTCGATTCCCTACGGGGGACCGGTACAACAAAAAAATGCATGAAATTAAATGAAATGTATGCATTCACTACTGTAAGTCGCTCTGGATAAGAGCGTCTGCTAAATGTTAAAAACTGTTGCTAAACTTTATGGAGTTACAGATCTACATGTTATATTTCTATAGTCATGGGGGGGGGGGTGGAATTATCCCTACTGCCCAATCTATACACTATCTGCACGTCGATCTCACTCCCTTTGATTCGGATGATAGTTAGTGAGGAACTGCAAAGGATATTCAGTACGTGGCTATCGACGTTTCATAGTTTAGTTTCTCAAATCTGTCTGTCTGGATCTCTCTCTCTCTCTCTCTCTCTCTCTCTCTCTCTCTCTGTCTCTCTCTCTCTGCTCTCTCTCTCTCTCTCTCTCTCTCTCTCTCTCTCTCTCTGTGTTTCCCTGCCAATACAATAATTCCCAGAGGAATGAAGCATTTGAGTTCTGAAGTAGGACCAATGACCACACGACGTGGGAGAGCGAGAGAGAGAGGGTGTCCGTCTTGAGGAGTAGAAAGTGTTGCTGACAGCAGTGTGTGTGTGTGTGTGCCTGAGCAGTGGGAAGTGTTTCTGACAGCAGTGTGTGTGTGTGTGTTGTGTGTGTGTGTGTGTGTGTGTGTGTGTGTGTGTGTGTGTGTGTGTGTGTGTTGGTGTGTGTGTGTGTGTGTGTGTGCATCTGAGCAGTGGGAAGTGTTGCTGACAGCAGTGTGTGTGTGTGTGTGTGTGTGTGTGTGTGTGTGTGTGTGTGTGTGTGTGTGTGCATCTGAGCAGTGGGAAGTGTTGCTGACAGCAGTGTGTGTGTGTGTGTGTGTGTGTGTGTGTGTGTGTGTGTGTGTGTGTGTGTGTGTGTGTGTGTGTGTGTGTGTGTGTGTGTGTGTGTGTGTGTGTGTGTGTGTGTGTGTGTGATCTGAGAGAGAGGTCTGAGGGGCCCGGCTCCCATTCACATCCTGTCCTAGACAAGGTCAGTTACAACGTTGTAAGAAAGCTGATTCGCTCTGTGTGTGTTCCTTTATTTACAGCCTGGTTGCATCTGGGGCAGGAGGGGATAGAGATGGGGGAGAAGAGGGGAGTGAAGGGGGGAGAGGGTAGAGCAAGGGAGGAGAAGAGGAGAAGAGGGTAGAGAGAAGAGGGGAGAGAGGGGGGAGAGGGGAGAGCAAGGGAGGAGATGAGGAGAAGAGGGGAGAGAGAGGAGAAGAGGGGAGAGAGGAGAGAAGGGGAGAAGAGGGAGAGAGAGGAGAAGAGGGGAGAGAGGGGGAGAGAGAAGGGGAGAAGAGGGGAGAGAGAGAGAGGGGAGAGGGGGAGAGAAGGGGAGAAGAGAGAGGAGAAGAG
>NC_138315.1:52575000-52580000 GCF_965601325.2 Salmo salar
CGATTTAGGATGCCAGAAGTAGGGAATAGGGTGCGATTTAGGATGACAGAAGTAGGGAATAGGGTGCGATTTAGGATACCAGAAGTAGGGAATAGGGTGCGATTTAGGATGACAGAAGTAGGGAATAGGGTGCGATTTAGGATGCCAGAAGTAGGGAATAGGGTGCGATTTAGGATACCAGAAGTAGGGAATAGGGTGCGATTTAGGATACCAGAAGTAGGGAATAGGGTGCGATTTAGGATACCAGAAGTAGGGAATAGGGTGCGATTTAGGATACCAGAAGTAGGGAATAGGGTGCGATTTAGGATGCCAGAAGTAGGGAATAGGGTGCGATTTAGGATACCAGAAGTAGGGAATAGGGTGCGATTTAGGATGCCAGAAGTAGGGAATAGGGTGCGATTTAGGATGACAGAAGTAGGGAATAGGGTGCGATTTAGGATGACAGAAGTAGGGAATAGGGTGCGATTTAGGATACCAGAAGTAGGGAATAGGGTGCGATTTAGGATACCAGAAGTAGGGAATAGGGTGCGATTTAGGATACCAGAAGTAGGGAATAGGGTGCGATTTAGGATGACAGAAGTAGGGAATAGGGTGCGATTTAGGATACCAGAAGTAGGGAATAGGGTGTGATTTAGGATGCCAGAAGTAGGGAATAGGGTGCGATTTAGGATACCAGAAGTAGGGAATAGGGTGCGATTTAGGATACCAGAAGTAGGGAATAGGGTGCGATTTAGGATACCAGAAGTAGGGAATAGGGTGTGATTTCTTATCCTCACCTTTCCTACAGCGAAGATGGGAAAGAAAACGTAATTCATTTGACAACCCTTTAAACTCTATTAATCTTTAGACGTTCTCCCGTTAACTTGAGACTTTTGAGAACGTTTTATATTCAGTGTTTTAGTTCTCGCCAAAACCCTTGGTATGTTAGGTTTGACTTGTGAACAGCGCTGTCGTGCATTTCAAACGAGAAGATTTTAATGCACATTCTTGTTCGTGTTTTCTCAGTGCTTCAACACAGTTGTCTAGTGATATGATGGAGAACTGTGATGATGGCGTCTTATTGGTTCTTAACCGACCGTGTTGTTTTGTTTGGGTTTTTTTCCCCGTTGTTTATAACTTATTGTACATAATGTTGCTGCTACCATGTCGTCTTCCCTGTGGCTCAGTTGGTAGAGCATGGTGTGTGCAACGCCAGGGTTGTGGGTTCGATTCCCACGTGGGGCCAGCAAACTATTACAGACTACAAAGGGAAGCACAGCCGAGAGCTGCCCAGTGACACGAGCCTACAGGACGAGATAAACTACTTCTATGCTCGCTTCGAGGCAAATAACACTGAAACATGCATGAGAGCATCAGCTGTTCCGGACGAGTGTGTGATCACGCTCTCCACGGTCGTTGTGAGTAAGACCTTTAAACAGGTCAACATTCACAAGGCCGCAGGGCCAGACGGATTACCAGGACGTGTACTCCGAGTATGCGCTAACCAACTGGCAAGTGTCTTCACTGACATTTTCAACCTCTCCCTGTCTGAGTCTATAATACCTACATGTTTCAAGCAGACCACCATAGTCCCTGTGCCCAAGAACACTAAGGTAACCTGCCTAAATGACTACCGACCCGTAGCACTCACGTCCGTAGCCATGAAGTGCTTTGAAAGGCTGGTAATGGCTCACATCAACACCATTATCCCAGAAACCCTAGACCCACTCCAATTTGCATACCGCCTAACAGATCCACAGATGATGCAATCTCTATTGCACTCCACACTGCCCTTTCACACCTGGACAAAAGGAACACCTATGTGAGAATGCTATTCATTGACTACAGCTCAGCGTTCAACACCATAGTGCCCACAAAGCTCATCAATAAGCTAAGGACCCTGGGACTAAACACCTCCCTCTGTAACTGGATCCTGGACTTCCTGATGGGCCGCCCCCAGGTGGTAGGGGTAGGTAACAACACATCCGCCACGCTGATACTCAACACTGGAGCTCCCCAGGGGTGCATGCTCAGTCCCCTCCTGTACTCCCTGTTCACTCATGACTGCATGGCCAGGCACGACTCCAACCCATCATTAAGTTTGCTGATGACACAAGAGTAGTAGGCCTCAGCCTACTACTATAAACTCAGCAAAAAAAGAAACGTCCCTTTTTCAGGACCCTGTCTTTCAAAGATAATTCGTAGAAATCCAAATAACTTCACAGATCTTCATTGTAAAGGGTTTAAACACTGTTTCCCCATGCTTGTTCAATGAACCATAAACAATTAATGAACATGCACCTGTGGAACGGTCGTTAAGACACTAACAGCTTACAGACGGTAGGCAATTAAGGTCACAGTTATGAAAACTTAGGACACTAAAGAGGCCTTTCTACTGACTCTGAAAAACACAGAAAGAAAGATGCCCAGGGTCCCTGCTTATCTGCGTGAACGTGCCTTAGGCATTCTGCAAGGAGGCATGAGGACTGCAGATGTGGCCAGGGGTGGTGTGTCACAGCATCATCGGACTGAGCTTGTTGTCATTGCAGGCAATCTCAACGCTATGCGTTACAGGAAAGACATCCTCCTCCCTCATGTGGTACCCTTGCTGCAGGTTCATCCTGACATGACCCTCCAGCATGACAATGCCACCAGCCATACTACTTGTTCTGTGCGTGATTTCCTGCAAGACAGGAATCAGTGTTCTGCCATGGTCAGCGAAGAGCCCGGATCTCAATCCCATTGAGCACGTCTGGGACCTGTTGGATTGGAGGGTGAGGGCTAGGGCCATTCCCCCCAGAAATGTCCGGGAACTTGCAGGTGCCTTGGTGGAAGAGTGGGGTAACATCTCACAGCAAGACCTGGCAAATCTGGTGCAGTCCATGAAGAGGAGATGCACTGCAGTACTTAATGCAGCTGGTGGCCACACCAGATACTGACTGTTACTTTTTATTTTGACCCCCCCTTTGTTCAGGGACACATTATTCCATTTCTGTTAGTCACATGTCTGTGGAACTTGTTCAGTTTATGTCTCAGTTGTTGAATCTTGTTATGTTCATACAAATATTTACACATGTTAAGTTTGCTGAAAATAAACGCTGTTGACAGTGAGAGGACATTTCTTTTTTTGCTGAGTTTATTTGTTCAGCACTTTTTAAATGTACTGCGACAGAATTCAGGACATGGGCCGTTCTTGAAGTGTTCTCCCTGTACACCAAGTCAGAACCGTAGAATACATAAAGGGGGCAGACGGAAGACAACAATATTATATGATGACTTTTCTCTAAAACAGTCTATAGGCTACATTTGCACCATGGATTTATGGTGCTTTCAAGACAACTGGGAACTCTGGGAAAAAAACAAGATTGAATCATGATGACGTCGCTGATCTTCAGGTCGGAGCTCTAGAAATTCTGAGTTAGATGGCCATTCCAAAAAGATTTTCAGATTTTTTTCCCCCCCTGTTTTTTTCCCAGAGTTCCCAGTTGTCTTGAACTCACTCAATTCAGGTTTCCCAGTTCCGAGTTAACAGTTGTTTTCAGCAGAAATCATACTGGATTGACACCATGGCAAATGTTGAATGTTTATCATTATAAGCTTGGAAAATAGACCCTTAAACCCAGACTTGGGACCACACACCCTCTCCACTGAATAGCAAGCTAGTGATTGCTTTGCAATGCTTGCAGTTAGCCACTGATTCTTTCCAAACCACTTATTGTTGAATATGTGATTTCCAACTTGTTGTGTAATGTTTATTATGTCTAATGGCTGATGAGCACCGATACGTTTTAGCTATAATTTCTCTTTGTTATTTCTCTTCATTAAACAGGATTTGCCAGTAGATTGTCGACTTGATTCATGATGATTACTGCTAGATAAGATTTTGAAAGTATGATGTTGACATGATCAGTCCAATCGAAACTACTGTAGATATAATGTGATTTGACGTAATTTTATCTGTGGCCAATGACCTTAAGTGTTCTTAGATGGGCACTTCTAATGTAAGTCTACGGCAGCACCCAAGGGGCTAGAATTGTCTAGCTCTACCCTTAGATTTGGGGGTGACGTAGTGTCCCCATGAGTGACAGAACACTTAGCCAATCATGACGCAACTAGAGAAAATTACCAACCCCTACGTGTTTTCCGCTGGCTGCCCCTCCACCACAGAAAGCACTGAGCTAAGCTGAAACACCACAGAAAACACTGAGCTAGGCTGAAACACCACAGAAAGCACTGAGCTAGGCTGAAACACCACTACAGAAAGCACTGAGCTAGGCTGAAACACCACAGAAAGCACTGAGCTGGGCTGAAACACCACAGAAAGCACTGAGCTAGGCTGAAACACCACAGAAAGCACTGAGCTAGGCTGAAACACCACAGAAAGCACTGAGCTAGGCTGAAACACCACAGAAAGCACTGAGCTGGGCTGAAACACCACAGAAAGCACTGAGCCGGGCTGAAACACCACAGAAAGCACTGAGCTAGGCTGAAACACCACAGAAAGCACTGAGCTGGGCTGAAACACCACAGAAAGCACCGAGCTAGGCTGAAACACCACAGAAAGCACCGAGCTTGGCTGAAACGCCACAGAAAGCACTGAGCTTGGCTGAAACACCACAGAAAGCACTGAGCTGGGCTGAAACACCACAGAAAGCACTGAGCTGGGCTGAAACACCACAGAAAGCACCGAGCTAGGCTGAAACACCACAGAAAGCACTGAGCTTGGCTGAAACACCACAGAAAGCACTGAGCTGGGCTGAAACACCACAGAAAGCACTGAGCTGGGCTGAAACACCACAGAAAGCACTGAGCTGGGCTGAAACACCACAGAAAGCACTGAGCTGGGCTGAAACACCACAGAAAGCACTGAGCTGGGCTGAAACACCACAGAAAGCACTGAGCTGGGCTGAAACACCACAGAAAGCACCGAGCTTGGCTGAAACACCACAGAAAGCACTGAGCTTGGCTGAAACACCACAGAAAGCACTGAGCTGGGCTGAAACACCACAGAAAGCACTGAG
>NC_138315.1:52585000-52620000 GCF_965601325.2 Salmo salar
ACATGGCTGAGGGTTAGTACTGTTAGGACAGGGATGGAGACATGGCAGAGATAGTATGCTCTCTCTTTCTAATGTTAGTACTGGGATAGCGCCAGTCAACACACAGAGAGACACAGACAGACACAGCCCACTGGCAGAAAGACATGAGGGATAGACAAAGCTTAGAGGAGGAGAGAGGGAGAGAGGAGGGAGAGAGAGAGAGAGAGAGAGACACAGAGGGAGAGAGAGAGAGAGAGAGAGAGAGAGAGAGAGAGAGCGAGAGAGAGGAGGGAGAGAGAGAGAGAGAGAGAGAGGAGAGAGAGAGAGAGAGAGAGAGAGGAGGGAGAGAGAGAGAGAGAGAGAGAGAGAGAGAGAGAGAGAGAGAGAGAGAGAGAGAGAGAGAAGGGAGAGAGAGAGAGAGAGACAGACAGACAGCCCACTGGCAGATAGACATGAGGGATAGACAAAGCTTAGAGGAGGAGAGAGAGAGAGAAGGGAGAGAGAGAGAGAGAGAGAGAGAGAGATTGGAGGAGAGACTCTAAATCCCTTTTCATCCAGTCTCATCCTGCGAAGGGGAAGATGAGCTGTCTCTCAAACAATGAGTGGAAACTGGGCTTGAAAGAGTTAAAATTGGATCAGGATTTAATTTCTGAATTAAAAATGTCATTTTGTCCCGTGTGGGTGGCAGGCTGGTGGTTAAGTACAAGTGTATCCATTCATGGTAATCTCTCGCCTATCTAGCCACAATGCCACTATTGCCAAATCTTGGTGAGGACATGCACAAAGCCAGGCTAAAGTGAAGAGCTGTTCTTAGCTGCCAAACACGTAACGTAGATAAGGAGAGAGAAGTAGTACCAATATTCGAAAAAGTAGGGCATAGAGCAAAACTCTTTTAAATTGAGTAGGCCCCTATAAGCTTACCTCAGCAGTTCGACAAGAGGCTTTCGTGGATTGTATTATTCGAGAGCGATGATATCCTACTCTACACTCCATTTTAAGTCCTAACCATGTGTATGTGACCAATAAAATTGTATTTTATTTAATTTAATTTTTTTACAAAGACACTCGTAAAAAGAAGTGCACCTATAGAGAATAGGTTGCTATTTGGGATGCAAGAATGGGGTAGTGTCTGTAGATATACATCCTGGTTGTATGGTAAATGGATTAGAATGGGTAGTGTCTGTAGATATACATCCTGGTTGTATGGTAAATGGATTAGAATGGGTAGTGTCTGTAGATATACATCCTGGTTGTATGGTAAATGGATTAGAATGGGTAGTGTCTGTAGATATACATCCTGGTTGTATGGTAGATATACATCCTGGTTGTATGGTAAATGGATTAGAATGGGTAGTGTCTGTAGATATACATCCTGGTTGTATGGTAAATGGATTAGAATGGGTAGTGTCTGTAGATATACATCCTGGTTGTATGGTAAATGGATTAGAATGGGTAGTGTCTGTAGATATACATCCTGGTTGTATGGTAAATGGATTAGAATGGGTAGTGTCTGTAGATATACATCCTGGTTGTATGGTAAATGGATTAGAATGGGTAGTGTCTGTAGATATACATCCTGGTTGTATGGTAAATGGATTAGAATGGGTAGTGTCTGTAGATATACATCCTGGTTGTATGGTAAATGGATTAGAATGGGTAGTGTCTGTAGATATACATCCTGGTTGTATGGTAAATGGATTAGAATGGGTAGTGTCTGTAGATATACATCCTGGTTGTATGGTAAATGGATTAGAATGGGTAGTGTCTGTAGATATACATCCTGGTTGTATGGTAAATGGATTAGAATGGGTAGTGTCTGTAGATATACATCCTGGTTGTATGGTAAATGGATTAGAATGGGTAGTGTCTGTAGATATACATCCTGGTTGTATGGTAGATATACATCCTGGTTGTATGGTAAATGGATTAGAATGGGTAGTGTCTGTAGATATACATCCTGGTTGTATGGTAAATGGATTAGAATGGGTAGTGTCTGTAGATATACATCCTGGTTGTATGGTAAATGGATTAGAATGGGTAGTGTCTGTAGATATACATCCTGGTTGTATGGTAAATGGATTAGAAGTGGGTAGTGTCTGTAGATATACATCCTGGTTGTATGGTAAATGGATTAGAATGGGTAGTGTCTGTAGATATACATCCTGGTTGTATGGTAAATGGATTAGAATGGGTAGTGTCTGTAGATATACATCCTGGTTGTATGGTAAATGGATTAGAATGGGTAGTGTCTGTAGATATACATCCTGGTTGTATGGTAAATGGATTAGAATGGGTAGTGTCTGTAGATATACATCCTGGTTGTATGGTAAATGGATTAGAATGGGTAGTGTCTGTAGATATACATCCTGGTTGTATGGTAAATGGATTAGCATCCTGGTTGTATGGTAAATGGATTAGAATGGGTAGTGTCTGTAGATATACATCCTGGTTGTATGGTAGATATACATCCTGGTTGTATGGTAAATGGATTAGAATGGGTAGTGTCTGTAGATATACATCCTGGTTGTATGGTAAATGGATTAGAATGGGTAGTGTCTGTAGATATACATCCTGGTTGTATGGTAGATATACATCCTGGTTGTATGGTAAATGGATTAGAATGGGTAGTGTCTGTAGATATACATCCTGGTTGTATGGTAAATGGATTAGAATGGGTAGTGTCTGTAGATATACATCCTGGTTGTATGGTAAATGGATTAGAATGGGTAGTGTCTGTAGATATACATCCTGGTTGTATGGTAAATGGATTAGAATGGGTAGTGTCTGTAGATATACATCCTGGTTGTATGGTAAATGGATTAGAATGGGTAGTGTCTGTAGATATACATCCTGGTTGTATGGTAAATGGATTAGAATGGGTAGTGTCTGTAGATATACATCCTGGTTGTATGGTAAATGGATTAGAATGGGTAGTGTCTGTAGATATACATCCTGGTTGTATGGTAGATATACATCCTGGTTGTATGGTAAATGGATTAGAATGGGTAGTGTCTGTAGATATACATCCTGGTTGTATGGTAGATATACATCCTGGTTGTATGGTAAATGGATTAGAATGGGTAGTGTCTGTAGATATACATCCTGGTTGTATGGTAAATGGATTAGAATGGGTAGTGTCTGTAGATATACATCCTGGTTGTATGGTAAATGGATTAGAATGGGTAGTGTCTGTAGATATACATCCTGGTTGTATGGTAAATGGATTAGAATGGGTAGTGTCTGTAGATATACATCCTGGTTGTATGGTAAATGGATTAGAATGGGTAGTGTCTGTAGATATACATCCTGGTTGTATGGTAAATGGATTAGAATGGGTAGTGTCTGTAGATATACATCCTGGTTGTATGGTAAATGGATTAGAATGGGTAGTGTCTGTAGATATACATCCTGGTTGTATGGTAAATGGATTAGAATGGGTAGTGTCTGTAGATATACATCCTGGTTGTATGGTAAATGGATTAGAATGGGTAGTGTCTGTAGATATACATCCTGGTTGTATGGTAAATGGATTAGAATGGGTAGTGTCTGTAGATATACATCCTGGTTGTATGGTAAATGGATTAGAATGGGTAGTGTCTGTAGATATACATCCTGGTTGTATGGTAGATATACATCCTGGTTGTATGGTAAATGGATTAGAATGGGTAGTGTCTGTAGATATACATCCTGGTTGTATGGTAAATGGATTAGAATGGGTAGTGTCTGTAGATATACATCCTGGTTGTATGGTAAATGGATTAGAATGGGTAGTGTCTGTAGATATACATCCTGGTTGTATGGTAAATGGATTAGAATGGGTAGTGTCTGTAGATATACATCCTGGTTGTATGGTAAATGGATTAGAATGGGTAGTGTCTGTAGATATACATCCTGGTTGTATGGTAAATGGATTAGAATGGGTAGTGTCTGTAGATATACATCCTGGTTGTATGGTAAATGGATTAGAATGGGTAGTGTCTGTAGATATACATCCTGGTTGTATGGTAAATGGATTAGAATGGGTAGTGTCTGTAGATATACATCCTGGTTGTATGGTAAATGGATTAGAATGGGTAGTGTCTGTAGATATACATCCTGGTTGTATGGTAAATGGATTAGAATGGGTAGTGTCTGTAGATATACATCCTGGTTGTATGGTAAATGGATTAGAATGGGTAGTGTCTGTAGATATACATCCTGGTTGTATGGTAAATGGATTAGAATGGGTAGTGTCTGTAGATATACATCCTGGTTGTATGGTAAATGGATTAGAATGGGTAGTGTCTGTAGATATACATCCTGGTTGTATGGTAAATGGATTAGAATGGGTAGTGTCTGTAGATATACATCCTGGTTGTATGGTAAATGGATTAGAATGGGTAGTGTCTGTAGATATACATCCTGGTTGTATGGTAAATGGATTAGAATGGGTAGTGTCTGTAGATATACATCCTGGTTGTATGGTAAATGGATTAGAATGGGTAGTGTCTGTAGATATACATCCTGGTTGTATGGTAAATGGATTAGAATGGGTAGTGTCTGTAGATATACATCCTGGTTGTATGGTAAATGGATTAGAATGGGTAGTGTCTGTAGATATACATCCTGGTTGTATGGTAAATGGATTAGAATGGGTAGTGTCTGTAGATATACATCCTGGTTGTATGGTAGATATACATCCTGGTTGTATGGTAAATGGATTAGAATGGGTAGTGTCTGTAGATATACATCCTGGTTGTATGGTAAATGGATTAGAATGGGTAGTGTCTGTAGATATACATCCTGGTTGTATGGTAAATGGATTAGAATGGGTAGTGTCTGTAGATATACATCCTGGTTGTATGGTAGATATACATCCTGGTTGTATGGTAAATGGATTAGAATGGGTAGTGTCTGTAGATATACATCCTGGTTGTATGGTAAATGGATTAGAATGGGTAGTGTCTGTAGATATACATCCTGGTTGTATGGTAAATGGATTAGAATGGGTAGTGTCTGTAGATATACATCCTGGTTGTATGGTAAATGGATTAGAATGGGTAGTGTCTGTAGATATACATCCTGGTTGTATGGTAAATGGATTAGAATGGGTAGTGTCTGTAGATATACATCCTGGTTGTATGGTAAATGGATTAGAATGGGTAGTGTCTGTAGATATACATCCTGGTTGTATGGTAAATGGATTAGAATGGGTAGTGTCTGTAGATATACATCCTGGTTGTATGGTAAATGGATTAGAATGGGTAGTGTCTGTAGATATACATCCTGGTTGTATGGTAAATGGATTAGAATGGGTAGTGTCTGTAGATATACATCCTGGTTGTATGGTAAATGGATTAGAATGGGTAGTGTCTGTAGATATACATCCTGGTTGTATGGTAAATGGATTAGAATGGGTAGTGTCTGTAGATATACATCCTGGTTGTATGGTAAATGGATTAGAATGGGTAGTGTCTGTAGATATACATCCTGGTTGTATGGTAGATATACATCCTGGTTGTATGGTAAATGGATTAGAATGGGTAGTGTCTGTAGATATACATCCTGGTTGTATGGTAAATGGATTAGAATGGGTAGTGTCTGTAGATATACATCCTGGTTGTATGGTAAATGGATTAGAATGGGTAGTGTCTGTAGATATACATCCTGGTTGTATGGTAAATGGATTAGAATGGGTAGTGTCTGTAGATATACATCCTGGTTGTATGGTAAATGGATTAGAATGGGTAGTGTCTGTAGATATACATCCTGGTTGTATGGTAAATGGATTAGAATGGGTAGTGTCTGTAGATATACATCCTGGTTGTATGGTAAATGGATTAGAATGGGTAGTGTCTGTAGATATACATCCTGGTTGTATGGTAAATGGATTAGAATGGGTAGTGTCTGTAGATATACATCCTGGTTGTATGGTAAATGGATTAGAATGGGTAGTGTCTGTAGATATACATCCTGGTTGTATGGTAAATGGATTAGAATGGGTAGTGTCTGTAGATATACATCCTGGTTGTATGGTAAATGGATTAGAATGGGTAGTGTCTGTAGATATACATCCTGGTTGTATGGTAGATATACATCCTGGTTGTATGGTAAATGGATTAGAATGGGTAGTGTCTGTAGATATACATCCTGGTTGTATGGTAAATGGATTAGAATGGGTAGTGTCTGTAGATATACATCCTGGTTGTATGGTAAATGGATTAGAATGGGTAGTGTCTGTAGATATACATCCTGGTTGTATGGTAAATGGATTAGAATGGGTAGTGTCTGTAGATATACATCCTGGTTGTATGGTAAATGGATTAGAATGGGTAGTGTCTGTAGATATACATCCTGGTTGTATGGTAAATGGATTAGAATGGGTAGTGTCTGTAGATATACATCCTGGTTGTATGGTAGATATACATCCTGGTTGTATGGTAAATGGATTAGAATGGGTAGTGTCTGTAGATATACATCCTGGTTGTATGGTAAATGGATTAGAATGGGTAGTGTCTGTAGATATACATCCTGGTTGTATGGTAGATATACATCCTGGTTGTATGGTAAATGGATTAGAATGGGTAGTGTCTGTAGATATACATCCTGGTTGTATGGTAAATGGATTAGAATGGGTAGTGTCTGTAGATATACATCCTGGTTGTATGGTAAATGGATTAGAATGGGTAGTGTCTGTAGATATACATCCTGGTTGTATGGTAAATGGATTAGAATGGGTAGTGTCTGTAGATATACATCCTGGTTGTATGGTAAATGGATTAGAATGGGTAGTGTCTGTAGATATACATCCTGGTTGTATGGTAGATATACATCCTGGTTGTATGGTAAATGGATTAGAATGGGTAGTGTCTGTAGATATACATCCTGGTTGTATGGTAAATGGATTAGAATGGGTAGTGTCTGTAGATATACATCCTGGTTGTATGGTAGATATACATCCTGGTTGTATGGTAAATGGATTAGAATGGGTAGTGTCTGTAGATATACATCCTGGTTGTATGGTAAATGGATTAGAATGGGTAGTGTCTGTAGATATACATCCTGGTTGTATGGTAAATGGATTAGAATGGGTAGTGTCTGTAGATATACATCCTGGTTGTATGGTAAATGGATTAGAATGGGTAGTGTCTGTAGATATACATCCTGGTTGTATGGTAAATGGATTAGAATGGGTAGTGTCTGTAGATATACATCCTGGTTGTATGGTAGATATAGATCCTGGTTGTATGGTAAATGGATTAGAATGGGTAGTGTCTCCTGTAGATATACATCCTGGTTGTATGGTAGATATATTTCCTGGTTGTATGGTAAATGGATTAGAATGGGTAGTGTCTGTAGATATACATCCTTGTTGTATGGTAGATATACATCCTGGTTGTATGGTAAATGGATTAGAATGGGTAGTGTCTGTAGATATACATCCTGGTTGTATGGTAAATGGATTAGAATGGGTAGTGTCTGTAGATATACATCCTGGTTGTATGGTAAATGGATTAGAATGGGTAGTGTCTGTAGATATAGATCCTGGTTGTATGGTAAATGGATTAGAATGGGTAGTGTCTGTAGATATACATCCTGGTTGTATGGTAAATGGATTAGAATGGGTAGTGTCTGTAGATATACATCCTGGTTGTATGGTAAATGGATTAGAATGGGTAGTGTCTGTAGATATACATCCTGGTTGTATGGTAAATGGATTAGAATGGGTAGTGTCTGTAGATATACATCCTGGTTGTATGGTAGATATACATCCTGGTTGTATGGTAAATGGATTAGAATGGGTAGTGTCTGTAGATATACATCCTGGTTGTATGGTAAATGGATTAGAATGGGTAGTGTCTGTAGATATACATCCTGGTTGTATGGTAAATGGATTAGAATGGGTAGTGTCTGTAGATATACATCCTGGTTGTATGGTAAATGGATTAGAATGGGTAGTGTCTGTAGATATACATCCTGGTTGTATGGTAAATGGATTAGAATGGGTAGTGTCTGTAGATATACATCCTGGTTGTATGGTAAATGGATTAGAATGGGTAGTGTCTGTAGATATACATCCTGGTTGTATGGTAAATGGATTAGAATGGGTAGTGTCTGTAGATATACATCCTGGTTGTATGGTAAATGGATTAGAATGGGTAGTGTCTGTAGATATACATCCTGGTTGTATGGTAGATATACATCCTGGTTGTATGGTAAATGGATTAGAATGGGTAGTGTCTGTAGATATACATCCTGGTTGTATGGTAAATGGATTAGAATGGGTAGTGTCTGTAGATATACATCCTGGTTGTATGGTAAATGGATTAGAATGGGTAGTGTCTGTAGATATACATCCTGGTTGTATGGTAAATGGATTAGAATGGGTAGTGTCTGTAGATATACATCCTGGTTGTATGGTAAATGGATTAGAATGGGTAGTGTCTGTAGATATACATCCTGGTTGTATGGTAAATGGATTAGAATGGGTAGTGTCTGTAGATATACATCCTGGTTGTATGGTAAATGGATTAGAATGGGTAGTGTCTGTAGATATACATCCTGGTTGTATGGTAAATGGATTAGAATGGGTAGTGTCTGTAGATATACATCCTGGTTGTATGGTAGATATACATCCTGGTTGTATGGTAAATGGATTAGAATGGGTAGTGTCTGTAGATATACATCCTGGTTGTATGGTAAATGGATTAGAATGGGTAGTGTCTGTAGATATACATCCTGGTTGTATGGTAAATGGATTAGAATGGGTAGTGTCTGTAGATATACATCCTGGTTGTATGGTAAATGGATTAGAATGGGTAGTGTCTGTAGATATACATCCTGGTTGTATGGTAAATGGATTAGAATGGGTAGTGTCTGTAGATATACATCCTGGTTGTATGGTAAATGGATTAGAATGGGTAGTGTCTGTAGATATACATCCTGGTTGTATGGTAAATGGATTAGAATGGGTAGTGTCTGTAGATATACATCCTGGTTGTATGGTAAATGGATTAGAATGGGTAGTGTCTGTAGATATACATCCTGGTTGTATGGTAGATATACATCCTGGTTGTATGGTAAATGGATTAGAATGGGTAGTGTCTGTAGATATACATCCTGGTTGTATGGTAAATGGATTAGAATGGGTAGTGTCTGTAGATATACATCCTGGTTGTATGGTAAATGGATTAGAATGGGTAGTGTCTGTAGATATACATCCTGGTTGTATGGTAAATGGATTAGAATGGGTAGTGTCTGTAGATATACATCCTGGTTGTATGGTAAATGGATTAGAATGGGTAGTGTCTGTAGATATACATCCTGGTTGTATGGTAAATGGATTAGAATGGTAGTGGGTAGTGTCTGTAGATATACATCCTGGTTGTATGGTAAATGGATTAGAATGGGTAGTGTCTGTAGATATACATCCTGGTTGTATGGTAAATGGATTAGAATGGGTAGTGTCTGTAGATATACATCCTGGTTGTATGGTAAATGGATTAGAATGGGTAGTGTCTGTAGATATACATCCTGGTTGTATGGTAAATGGATTAGAATGGGTCGTGTCTGTAGATATACATCCTGGTTGTATGGTAAATGGATTAGAATGGGTAGTGTCTGTAGATATACATCCTGGTTGTATGGTAAATGGATTAGAATGGGTAGTGTCTGTAGATATACATCCTGGTTGTATGGTAGATATACATCCTGGTTGTATGGTAAATGGATTAGAATGGGTAGTGTCTGTAGATATACATCCTGGTTGTATGGTAAATGGATTAGAATGGGTAGTGTCTGTAGATATACATCCTGGTTGTATGGTAAATGGATTAGAATGGGTAGTGTCTGTAGATATACATCCTGGTTGTATGGTAAATGGATTAGAATGGGTAGTGTCTGTAGATATACATCCTGGTTGTATGGTAAATGGATTAGAATGGGTAGTGTCTGTAGATATACATCCTGGTTGTATGGTAAATGGATTAGAATGGGTAGTGTCTGTAGATATACATCCTGGTTGTATGGTAAATGGATTAGAATGGGTAGTGTCTGTAGATATACATCCTGGTTGTATGGTAAATGGATTAGAATGGGTAGTGTCTGTAGATATACATCCTGGTTGTATGGTAAATGGATTAGAATGGGTAGTGTCTGTAGATATACATCCTGGTTGTATGGTAAATGGATTAGAATGGGTAGTGTCTGTAGATATACATCCTGGTTGTATGGTAAATGGATTAGAATGGGTAGTGTCTGTAGATATACATCCTGGTTGTATGGTAAATGGATTAGAATGGGTAGTGTCTGTAGATATACATCCTGGTTGTATGGTAAATGGATTAGAATGGGTAGTGTCTGTAGATATACATCCTGGTTGTATGGTAAATGGATTAGAATGGGTAGTGTCTGTAGATATACATCCTGGTTGTATGGTAAATGGATTAGAATGGGTAGTGTCTGTAGATATACATCCTGGTTGTATGGTAGATATAGATCCTGGTTGTATGGTAAATGGATTAGAATGGGTAGTGTCTGTAGATATACATCCTGGTTGTATGGTAAATGGATTATGAATGGGTAGTGTCTGTAGATATACATCCTGGTTGTATGGTAAATGGATTAGAATGGGTAGTGTCTGTAGATATACATCCTGGTTGTATGGTAAATGGATTAGAATGGGTAGTGTCTGTAGATATACATCCTGGTTGTATGGTAAATGGATTAGAATGGGTAGTGTCTGTAGATATACATCCTGGTTGTATGGTAAATGGATTAGAATGGGTAGTGTCTGTAGATATACATCCTGGTTGTATGGTTAATGGATTAGAATGGGTAGTGTCTGTAGATATAGATCCTGGTTGTATGGTAGATATAGATCCTGGTTGTATGGTAAATGGATTAGAATGGGTAGTGTCTCTCTGTAGATATACATCCTGGTTGTATGGTAGATATATTTCCTGGTTATATGGTAAATGGATTAGAATGGGTAGTGTCTGTAGATATACATCCTGGTTGTATGGTAAATGGATTAGAATGGGTAGTGTCTGTAGATATACATCCTGGTTGTATGGTAAATGGATTAGAATGGGTAGTGTCTGTAGATATACATCCTGGTTGTATGGTAAATGGATTAGAATGGGTAGTGTCTGTAGATATACATCCTGGTTATATGGTAAATGGATTAGAATGGGTAGTGTCTGTAGATATACATCCTGGTTGTATGGTAAATGGATTAGAATGGGTAGTGTCTGTAGATATACATCCTGGTTGTATGGTAAATGGATTAGAATGGGTAGTGTCTGTAGATATACATCCTGGTTGTATGGTAAATGGATTAGAATGGGTAGTGTCTGTAGATATACATCCTGGTTGTATGGTAAATGGATTAGAATGGGTAGTGTCTGTAGATATACATCCTGGTTGTATGGTAGATATACATCCTGGTTGTATGGTAAATGGATTAGAATGGGTAGTGTCTGTAGATATACATCCTGGTTGTATGGTAAATGGATTAGAATGGGTAGTGTCTGTCTGTAGATATACATCCTGGTTGTATGGTAAATGGATTAGAATGGGTAGTGTCTGTAGATATAGATCCTGGTTGTATGGTAAATGGATTAGAATGGGTAGTGTCTGTAGATATACATCCTGGTTGTATGGTAAATGGATTAGAATGGGTAGTGTCTGTAGATATAGATCCTGGTTGTATGGTAGATATACATCCTGGTTGTATGGTAAATGGATTAGAATGGGTAGTGTCTGTCTGTAGATATACATCCTGGTTGTATGGTAAATGGATTAGAATGGGTAGTGTCTGTAGATATAGATCCTGGTTATATGGTAAATGGATTAGAATGGGTAGTGCCTTTTTTGCACTATTGGTTAGAGCCTGTAAGTAAGCATTTCACTGGTAGTTTGTATTTGGCGCACGTAACAAATAACTTTGATTTGATTTGACAGGACAAAGACATAGCAGGGACAGGACAGAGACAGAGACAGAGCAGGGACAGAGACAGAGCAGGGACAGGACAGAGATAGACACAGAGCAGGGACAGAGACAGAGACAGAGACAGAGCCCGGACAGAGACAGAGACAGACCCGGGACAGGACAGAGACAGAGACAGAGCAGGGACAGAGACAGAGCAGGGACAGGACAGAGACAGAGCAGGGACAGAGACAGAGACAGAGCAGGGACAGAGACAGAGATAAACACAGAGCAGGGACAGAGACAGAGCAGGGACAGGACAGAGATAGACACAGAGCAGGGACAGGACACAGACAGAGCAGGGACAGGACAGAGACAGAGCAGGGACAGAACAGAGACAGAGCAGGGACAGAGACAGAGATTAACACAGAGGGACATAGACAGAGATAAACACAGAGCAGGGACAGAGACAGGACAGAGACAGAGCCAGGACAGGACAGAGACAGAGCAGGGACAGAGACAGAGACATAGCAGGGACAGAGATAAACACAGAGCAGGGACAGAGACAGAGCAGGGACAGGACAGAGATAGACACAGAGCAGGGACAGGACAGAGACTGAGCAGGGACAGGACAGAGACAGAGCAGGGACAGGACAGAGACAGAGCAGGGACAGAGACAGAGATTAACACAGAGGGACATAGACAGAGATAAACACAGAGCAGGGACAGAGACAGGACAGAGACAGAGCCAGGACAGGACAGAGACAGAGCAGGGACAGAGACAGAGACATAGCAGGGACAGAGATAAACACAGAGCAGGGACAGAGACAGGACAGAGACAGAGCCAGGACAGGACAGAGACAGAGCAGGGACAGAGACAGAGACATAGCAGGGACAGAGATAAACACAGAGCAGGGACAGAGACAGAGCAGGGACAGGACAGAGATAGACACAGAGCAGGGACAGGACAGAGACTGAGCAGGGACAGAGACAGAGACAGAGACAGAGACAGAGACAGAGACAGAGACAGAGCAGGGACAGGACAGAGACAGAGCAGGGACAGAGACAGAGACAGAGCAGGGACAGGACAGAGACAGAGCAGGGACAGGACAGAGACAGAGCAGGGACAGGACAGAGACAGATTTGTGACCCATTTCAGGACGCTAGGCGTATGTAGCATGTCACTTACTTCACAGAAGAGGAATTTGAACATATTATTAAAAACTTCTTAGGGCTAGGCATCCCTCTAGCGGAACAACTTCCGGTGAAACTGAAGGGCACGCAATTCAAATAAATAATCATTCAAATTATGGATATTAATCATTTAGGTAAATATAAGTGTCTTATATCAGTTGAAAGCCTAAATTCTTGTTAATCTAATTGCACTGTCCGATTTACAGTAGCTATTACAGCGAAAGAATGCCATGCGATTGTTTGAGGACAGCGCCCCACATCAAAATATTTTTCCACCGGCACAGGTTTCATAAATTCACAAATAGCTCAGCGTTCAACACCATAGTGCCCTCAAAGCTCATCACTCAGGTAAGGACCCTGGGACTAAACACCTCCCTCTGCTACTGGATGGTAGATAACAGCACATCTGCCATGCTGATCCTCAGGGGTGAGTGCTCAGTCCCCTCCTGTACTCCCCGTTCACTCATGACTGCACGGCCAGGCACAACTCCAACACCATCATCAAGTTTGCAGATGAGTGGTGGGCCTGATCACCAACAACGACGAGACAACATTTGATCTAATTACTTGTAATCATTATGAACTTTGACAACGGAGCACCAGCAAGCTAGCCAGCTAGTGAACTAGCTTTCCAGCTAGCTGGGTGATTGGGACAGTAACGTTAGCTGTTAGCTAAGTAAGTCATCATCACAACTGTTAGCTAGCTAAGTGATTATCTTTTCAGTAGTGTTCAGTATAACCGACGTTCAAAGTTTATCTAGCTTCTAAAAACTAAAATTGTATTTAACAACTAAGTTACGTTTACAACGTTTCGTGTGATAAATTTGTCTGGTTGTAGCTGGCTAGCTAACTTGTCTCATGTTGCTATGACAACAACTGCATAGCTAGAGATGTCAACAATCACCACTGAATTATTTAGTAAGTTAGTTCTCCATATTTGTGCAATGTTTTAAGGCTTAATCATTCAGTCAATTGAGCATTTCTTGCCGTTCTCATATCTCCATTGTGTCAGTTAATGCCAGATATTTAGTAAATGGAGTGAGACATTCGGTGGTATTTGGAGGGTTTTGGTGATAGACACCGCTACGTTCAGTCACGGGTCTAACATTGAGTGGAGAGGGAGGACTGTTGTGTCCTAACCTGTCAGGGAGAGGAGAGATTCTTTATTTCAATTGTTTGGATACATTTTGCAGGGTTATTGGGGTGGAATGGAAATCTGAAGAGGTTTGTAGTTTTATATAATTGTATATGTAATTTTATATATAATTTTATATGTAATTTTATATATAATTTTATATATAATTTTATATGTAATTTTATATATAATTTTATATATAATTTTATATGTAATTTTATATATAATTTTATATATAATTTTATATGTAATTTTATATATAATTTTATATGTAATTGTATATGTTTTTCCTGTTTCCTGTCACAACTTGCAGACTTGTTTACGCTGCTGTGCGTTTTTGTTGCCGATCTTACTTTGATACCTGACGGTTTTTTACTTTTTCATTAAAGTATATTTTTACTTTTTCCCTCACTCAACTTTTTTCATTCAACTTTTTCACCCCGGAGGTTTTATCTGGACATGGTTCGTCAGGACTTCAAACAGCCGAAGCTAAGTAACATTAACATGATGCCTTCTAATTGCAGTCGTTGTACTTATAATATACAGGAGAACGATCGCCTTACGGCAAGGATAGCTGTGCTGCAAGCCCAGCTTCAGACGCGATCGTTAGGCAAGGGTAATTTCAGTGTAGGAAAGGATGAAACAGCGTCTGTGCCACCAGTAAGTACAGATAGTAACGTTAGTATAAACCCCCTCGCACGGTCCCCGCAGCCGGACATCTTTCTCATGGCTTCTGGAGGGAAACGCTGTAGGAATGCTCAACCGGTGTCGCTTATTCAGCCGACAGAAACTTTCAACCGGTTCTCCCCATTAAGCGAGTCGGAGTCGGAGGCCGAGACTTCTCTGGTCTCTACTCCTCCCGTTGTGGGGTCTGAGACGTCGACGGCTCCCACCATTAGCTCTGACAAATTGAAAACCCTAGTCATTGGCGACTCCATTACCCGCAGTATTAGACTTAAAACTAATCATCCAGCGATCATACACTGTTTACCAGGGGGCAGGGCTACCGACGTTAAGGCTAATCTAAAGACGGTGCTGGCTAAAGCTAAAACTGGCGAGTGTAGAGAGTATAGAGATATTGTTATCCACGTCGGCACCAACGATGTTAGGATGAAACAGTCAGAGGTCACCAAGCGCAACATAGCTTCAGCGTGTAAATCAGCTAGAAAGATGTGTCGGCATCGATTAATTGTCTCTGGCCCCCTCCCAGTTAGGGGGAGTGATGAGCTCTACAGCAGAGTCTCACAACTCAATCGCTGGTTGAAAACTGTTTTCTGCCCCTCCCAAAAGATAGAATTTGTAAATAATTGGCCCTCTTTCTGGGACTCACCCACAAACAGGACCAAGCCTGGCCTGTTGAGGAGTGACGGACTCCATCCTAGCTGGAGGGGTGCTCTCATCTTATCTACGAACATAGACAGGGCTCTAACTCCTCTAGCTCCACAATGAGATAGGGTGCAGGCCAGGCAGCAGGCTGTTAGCCAGCCTGCCAGCTTAGTGGAGTCTGCCACTAGCACAGTCAGTGTAGTCAGCTCAGCTTTCCCCATTGAGACCGTGTCTGTGCCTCGATCTAGGTTGGGCAAAATTAAAAATGGCGGTGTTCGCTTTAGCAATCTCACTAGTATAAAGACCTCCTCCATTCCTGCCATTATTGAAAGAGATTGTGATACCTCACATCTCAAAATTGGGTTACTTAATGTTAGATCCCTCACTTCCAAGGCAGTTATAGTCAATGAACTAATCACTGATAATAATCTTGATGTGATTGGCCTGACTGAAACATGGCTTAAGCCTGATGAATTTACTGTGTTAAATGAGGCCTCACCCCCTGGTTACATTAGTGACCATACCCCCCGTGCATCCGGCAAAGGCGGAGGTGTTGCTAACATTTACGATAGCAAATTTCAATTTACAAAAAAAAAACAACAATGACGTTTTCGTCTTTTGAGCTTCTAGTCATGAAATCTATGCAGCCTACTCACTCACTTTTTATAGCTACTGTTTATAGGCCTCCTGGGCCATATGCAGTGTTCCTCACTGAGTTCCCTGAATTCCTATCGGATCTTGTAGTCATAGCAGATAATATTCTAATTTTTGGTGACTTTAACATTCACATGGAAAAGTCCACAGACCCACTCCAAAAGGCTTTCGGAGCCATCATCGACTCAGTTGGTTTTGTCCAACATGTCTCTGGACCTACTCACTGCCACAGTCATACTCTGGACCTAGTTTTGTCCCATGGAATAAATGTTGTGGATCTAAATGTTTTTCCTCATAATCCTGGACTATCGGACCACCATTTTATTACGTTTGCAATTGCAACAAATAATCTGCTCAGACCCCAACCAAGGAGCATTAAAAGTCGTGCTATAAATTCTCAGACAACCCAAAGATTCCTTGATGCCCTTCCAGACTGCCTCTGCCTACCCAAGGACGTCAGAGGACAAAAATCAGTTAACCACCTAACCGAGGAACTCAATTTAACCTTGCGCAATACCCTAGATGCAGTTGCACCCCTAAAAACTAAAAACATCTGTCATAAGAAACTAGCTCCCTGGTATACAGAAAATACACGAGCTCTGAAGCAAGCTTCCAGAAAATTGGAACGGAAATGGCGCCACACCAAACTGGAAGTCTTCCGACTAGCTTGGAAAGACAGTACCGTGCAGTATCGAAGAGCCCTTACTGCTGCTCGATCATCCTATTTTTCCAACTTAATTGAGGAAAATAAGAACAATCCGAAATTTCTTTTTGATACTGTCGCAAAGCTAACTAAAAAGCAGCCTTCGCAAATGGAGGATGGCTTTCACTTCAGCAGTAATAAATTTATGAACTTCTTTGAGGAAAAGATCATGATCATTAGAAAGCAAATTACAGACTCCTCTTTAAATCTGGGTATTCCTCCAAAGCTCCATTGTCCTGAGTCTGCACAACTCTGCCAGGACCTAGGATCAAGGGAGATACTAAAGTGTTTTAGTACTATATCTCTTGACGCAATGATGAAAATAATCATGGCCTCCAAACCCTCAAGCTGCATACTGGACCCTATTCCAACTAAACTACTGAAAGAGCTGCTTCCTGTGCTTGGCCCTCCTATGTTGAACATAATAAACGGCTCTCTATCCACCGGATGTGTACCAAGCTCACTAAAAGTGGCAGTAATAAAGCCTCTCTTGAAAAAGCCGAATCTTGATCCAGAAATTATAAAAAACTATCGGCCTATATCGAATCTTCCATTCCTCTCAAAAATTTTAGAAAAAGCTGTTGCACAGCAACTCACTGCCTTCCTGAAGACAAACAATGTATATGAAACGCTTCAGTCTGGTTTTAGACCCCATCATAGCACTGAGACTGCACTTGTGAAGGTGGTAAATGACCTTTTAATGACGTCAGACCGAGGCTCTGCATCTGTCCTCGTGCTCCTAGAACTTAGTGCCGCTTTTGATACCATCGATCACCACATTCTTTTGGAGAGATTGGAAACCCAAATTGGTCTACATGGACAAGTTCTGGCCTGGTTTAGATCTTATCTGTCGGAAAGATATCAGTTTGTCTCTGTGAATGGTTTGTCCTCTGACAAATCAATTGTAAATTTCGGTGTTCCTCAAGGTTCCGTTTTAGGACCACTATTGTTTTCACTATATATTTTACCTCTTGGGGATGTCATTCGAAAACATAATGTTAAATTTCACTGCTATGCGGACGACACACAGCTGTACATTTCAATGAAACATGGTGAAGCCCCAAAATTGCCCTCGCTAGAAGCCTGTGTTTCAGACATAAAGAAGTGGATGGCTGCAAACTTTCTACTTTTAAACTCGGACAAAACAGAGATGCTTGTTCTAGGTCCCAAGAAACAAAGAGATCTTCTGTTGAATCTGACAATTAATCTGGATGGTTGTACAGTCGTCTCAAATAAAACTGTGAAGGACCTCGGCGTTACTCTGGACCCTGATCTCTCTTTTGAAGAACATATCAAGACTGTTTCAAGGACAGCTTTTTTACATCTACGTAACATTGCAAAAATCAGAAATTTTCTGTCCAAAAATGACGCAGAAAAATTAATCCATGCTTTTGTTACTTCTAGGCTGGACTACTGCAATGCTCTACTTTCCGGCTACCCGGATAAAGCACTAAATAAACTTCAGTTAGTGCTAAATACGGCTGCTAGAATCCTGACTAGAACCAAAAATGTTTATCATATTACTCCAGTGCTAGCCTCCCTACACTGGCTTCCTGTTAAGGCAAGGGCTGATTTCAAGGTTTTACTGCTAACCTACAAAGCATTACATGGGCTTGCTCCTACTTATCTTTCCGATTTGGTCCTGCCGTACATACCTACACGTACGCTACGGTCACAAGACGCAGGCCTCCTAATTGTCCCTAGAATTTCTAAGCAAACGGCTGGAGGTAGGGCTTTCTCCTATAGAGCTCCATTTTTATGGAATGGTCTGCCTACCAATGTGAGAGACGCAGACTCAGTCTCAACCTTTAAGTCTTTACTGAAGACTTATCTCTTCAGTAGGTCCTATGATTAAGTATAATCTGGCCCAGGAGTGTGAAGGTGAACGGAAAGGCTGGAGCAACGAACCGCCCTTGCTGTCTCTGCCTTGCCGGTTCCCCTCTTTCCACTGGGATTCTCTGCCTCTAACCCTTTTACAGGGGCTGAGTCACTGGCCTACTGGTGTTCTTCCATGCCGTCCATGGGAGGGGTGCGTCACTTGAGTGGGTTGAGTCACTGACGTGGTCTTCCTGTCTGGGTTGGCGCCCCCCCCCCCCCCCCCCACCTTGGGTTGTGCCATGGCGGAGATCGTTGTGGGCTATACTCGGCCTTGTCTTAGGACGGTAAGTTGGTGGTTGGAGACATCCCTCTAGTGGTGTGGGGGCTGTGCTTTGGCAAAGTGGGTGGGGTTATATCCTGCCTGTTTGGCCCAGTCCGGGGGTATCATCGGATGGGGCCACAGTGTCTTCTGATCCCTCCTGTCTCAGCCTCCAGTATTTATGCTGCAGTAGTTTATGTGTCGGGGGGCTAGGGTCAGTCTGTTACATCTGGAGTATTTCTCTTGTCTTATCCGGTGTCCTGTGTGTATTTAAATATGCTCTCTCTAATTCTCTCTTTCTCTCTTTCTGTCTTTCTCTCGGAGGACCTGAGCCCTAGGACCATGCCTCAGGACTACCTGGTATGATGACTCCTTGCTGTCCCCAGTCCACCTGGCCGTGCTGCTGCTCCAGTTTCAACTGTTCTGCCTGCGGAACCCTGACCTGTTCACCGGACGTGCTTGTTGCACCCTCGACAACTACTATGATTATTATTATTTGACCATGCTGGTCATTTATGAACATTTTAACATTTTGACCATGTTCTGTTATAATATCCACCCTGCACAGCCAGAAGAGGACTGGCCACCCCTCATAGCCTGGTTCCTCTCTAGGTTTCTTCCTAGGTTTTTGGCCTTTCTAGGGAGTTTTTCCTAGGGAGTTTTTCCTAGCCACAGTGCTTCTTTCACATGCTTTGCTTGCTGTTTGGGGTTTTAGGCTGGGTTTCTGTACAGCACTTTGAGAATATCAGCTGATGTACGAAGGGCTATATAAAAATAAATTTGATTTGATTTGATTTGATATGTAATTTTATATATCATTTTATATATCATTTTATATGTATTTTATATATAATTTATAAGTAATTTTATATGTAATTTTATATATAATTGTATATATAATTTACATGTAATTTTATATGTAATTTTATATATAATTTTATATATAATTGTATATGTAATTTTATATATAATTTTATATGTAAATTTATGTAATTTTATATATAATTTTATATGTAATTTTATATACAATTTAAATGTAATTTATATGTAATTTTATATATAATTGTATATATAATTTATATGTAATTTTATATGTAATTTTATATATAATTGTATATATAATTTATATGTAATTTTATATGTAATTTTATATATAATTTTATATATAATTGTATATGTAATTTTATATATAATTTTATATGTAATTTTATGTAATTTTATATATAATTGTATATGTAATTTTATATATAATTTTATCCAACAATGGGAATGTTTACCGTTTTTTCTAGAATATCTGATTTACAATTATTTAGTTGGCAACTGAATAGTAATTTTATATCTATCATAAGTTACTTTTCATCAAACTGGTATTCACATCACCACAGATGGCTCATGGCTAATTTAGTGACCATTTCCTGTAATCTGAGGGCTTCTAATGAGCCAAACAAGCAAAATTAAATGTCTTCACGTATTTCAGAGGAATCAAGTTCACATTGCTCTATTGCAAGAGACACATATTTTAGAGGGTGATGTCCATAGACTTCAAAACAAATACTACAAGCTGTTTCCTGCTCCACATCTAAAGGGGTGCTTATATAAACACAATCTACCCCTTTACAATTGAAAAAAGTAGAAATGATAAACAGGGCAGATTTACTTACATATGTTCCGCTCTGTATGGAAGGAAAATAGCATTTGTATCTAAACTCAGCAAAAAAAGAAACGTCCTCTCACTGTCAACTGCGTTAATTTTCAGCAAACTTAACATGTGTAAATATTTGTATGAACGTAAGAAGATTCAACAACTGAGACATAAACTGAACAAGTTCCACAGACATGTGACTAACAGAAATGGAATAATGTGTCCCTGAACAAAGGGGGGGGGGGTCAAAATCAAAAGTAACAGTCAGTATCTGGTGTGGCCACCAGCTGCATTAAGTACTGCAGTGCATCTCCTCCTCATAGACTGCACCAGATTTGCCAATTCTTGCTGTGAGATGTTACCCTACTCTTCCACCAAGGCACCTGCAAGTTCCCGGACATTTCTGGGAGGAATGGCCCTAGCCCTCACCCTCCAATCCAACAGGTCCCAGACGTGCTCAATGGGATTGAAATCAGGGCTCTTCGCTGGCCATGGCAGAACACTGACATTCCTGTCTTGCAGGAAATCACGCACAGAACGAGCAGTATGGCTGGTGGCATTGTCATGCTGGAGAGTCATGTCAGGATGAGCCTGCAGGAAGGGTACCACATGAGGGAGGAGGATGTCTTCCCTGTAACGCACAGCGTTGAGATTGCCTGCAATGACAACAAGCTCAGTCCGATGATGCTGTGACACACCACCCCAGACCATGACGGACCCTCCACCTCCAAATCGATCCCGCTCCAGAGTGCAGGCCTCGGTGTAACGCTCATTCCTTCGACAATAAACGCGAATCCAACCATCACCCCTGGTGAGACAAAACCGCGACTCATCAGTGAAGAGCACTTTTTGCCAGTCCTGTCTGGTCCAGCGACGGTGGGTTTGGACCTGCCTTACAACAGGCCTACAAGTCCTCAGTCCAGCCTCTCTCAGCCTATTGCGAACAGTCTGAGCACTGATGGAGGGATTGTGCGTTCCTGGTGTAACTCAGGCAGTTGTTGTTGCCATCCTGTACCTGTCCCGCAGGTGTGATGTTCGGATGTATCGATCCTGTGCAGGTGTTGTTACACGTGATCTGCCACTACGAGGATGATCAGCTGTCCGTCCCGTCTCCCTGTAGCGCTGTCTAAGGCGTCTCACAGTACAGACATTGCAATTTATTGCCCTGGCCACATCTGCAGTCCTCACACCTCCTTGCAGCATGCCTAAGGCACGTTCACACAGATGAGCAGGGACCCTGGACATCTTTCTTTTGGTGTTTTTCAGAGTCAGTAGAAAGGCCTCTTTAGTGTCCTAAGTTTTCATAACTGTGACCTTAATTGCCTACCGTCTGTAAAGCTGTTAGTGTCTTAACGACCGTTCCACAGGTGCATGTTCATTAATTGTTTATGGTTCATTGAACAAACATGGGGAACAGTGTTTAAACCCTTTACAATGAAGATCTGTGAAGTTATTTGGATTTTTACGAATTATCTTTGAAAGACAGGGTCCTGAAAAAGGGACGTAACTTTTTTTTTCTGAGTTTATTTATGCTCCTAACTCATATGTCAAAGATTTTCTCCCTTCTGTAACCAGAAGCCTGATCAATTTATCAGATTATAGTCTTATTATTGGAACTGACAAGAATGCCATTATTGATTCTAAGCTAGATCGATCTGGACCTTGTCATGCTTCCGATGCACTTAAGAGCTTCATCTTAATGACTGTTGGAGATTTCGGCCACAACTATACATGCTTTTCTGAAAGATTTAATTAAGACTTTCTCGAGAATTTACTATGTTTTAACATCTACTGATATTACAGGTAACATGGAATTTAGAAAAACATTCCTGGCCATTCTATCTGATCATAATCCCATTCTTTGTCAGTTCCAAATCTTCCCAATGAAAAAGCACTGAGATGGAAGTTTAATAATTCTTTACTTCAAAACTCTGACTTTTATCTTTCAGTTTAGATACAATTTATAATAATTTTTATAAATAAATTACCACTCAGTGGATGACTCGACTATGGTGTTGTCACGCTCTGACCAGTAAAGGTGTTATTTGTTAGTGTTTAGTTTGGTCGGGACGTGGCAGGGGGTATTTGTTTTATGTGGTTCAGGGTGGTTGTGTGTATGTGTCCATGTAGAGAGGGGTATTTGATTTATTTAGTCCAGGGTTTTTGGTTATTGTTCTATGCTAGTTTATTTCTATGTTCTGTCTAGTCATTTGTATTTCTATGTTTAGTTAATTGGTGTTTGGGGCCTTCAGTTGGAGGCAGCTGTCTATCGTTGCCTCTGATTGAAGGTCCTATAATTAGGAGTGTGTTTTGTATTGTGGGTTGTGGGTAGTTGTATTCTGTTTTGTGCTTGTCACGTGACAGAACTTGTTAGTGTCGTTTCTGTTAATTGTATACGTGTTTCATTTTGTTTCACCTTCTTCAATATTAAAAAAAGAAGATGAGTATACACTTCCCTGTTTGCGTCTTGGTCTAAACCCTACGACAATCGTTACAGGTATGGTTAGCAGTTAAAGGTTTTCATAAGAGGAAACCTCTACACACATTTCTCCTCTAATTTGCAGAAATGAAGACTTGTGAAGATCTGTGAGTGCTTAATAAAAGACCGGAAGACTCTCTTAACATCTGGATGTATTAAGGCTCGTCAGGAAGCCGTTTCGTGTGTTGGTTGCTGAGGCTTCCTGTCTGGATACCTCGTGTGCTGTGTTATCACTAGATGCAGAGAAAGCCTTTGACCGCTTAGAGTGGGTGTCACGGCCGTCGTAGGAAGGAGCGTCCCAAAAGTGCAGCGTGTGTGTCGTTCCACATTTTATTTTCACTGTGAAACTATGCGAATACATAAACTAAATAAACAAAAAACAACAAACCGTGGCGAAGCGTTAACAAACACGTAATCAAAATCAATCTCCCACAAACCCAGGTGGGAAAAACACCTACTTAAGTATGATCTCCAATTAGAGCACGGACCAGCGCCCATTGGAGATCATCCCAAACAAAAACCAACATAGAAATACAAAAAAACTAGAACATAACAACAACATAGAAAATCTAAACTAGAAAAAAAAACCTGTCACGCCCTGACATACTCTACCATAGAAAATAACATCTTTCTATGGTCAGGACGTGACAATGGGAATATTAATGGCTTGTTCTTAAATGTTTTGGGGCTAGATTTATACATATAATCTACCCCATGTATGTGAATCCTTCATCTATTATATCTACAGACACTACCCATTCTAATCCATTTACCATACAACCAGGATCTATATCTACAGGCACTACCCATTCTAATCCATTTACCATACAACCAGGATGTATATCTACAGACACTACCCATTCTAATCCATTTACCATACAACCAGGATGTATATCTACAGACACTACCCATTCTAATCCATTTACCATACAACCAGGATGTATATCCTACAGACACTACCCATTCTAATCCATTTACCATACAACCAGGATGTATATCTACAGACACTACCCATTCTAATCCATTTACCATACAACCAGGATGTATATCACTACCCATTGTAATCCATTTACCATACAACCAGGATGTATATCTACAGACACTACCCATTCTAATCCATTTACCATACAACCAGGATGTATATCTACAGACACTACCCATTCTAATCCAATTACCATATAACCAGGATCTATATCTACAGACACTACCCATTCTAATCCATTTACCATACAACCAGGATGTATATCTACAGACACTACCCATTCTAATCCATTTACCATACAACCAGGATGTATATCTACAGACACTACCCATTCTAATCCATTTACCATACAACCAGGATGTATATCTACAGACACTACCCATTCTAATCCATTTACCATACAACCAGGATGTATATCTACAGACAGACACTACCCATTCTAATCCATTTACCATACAACCAGGATGTATATCTACCATACAACCAGGATGTATATCTACAGACACTACCCATTCTAATCCAATTACCATATAACCAGGATCTATATCTACAGACACTACCCATTCTAATCCATTTACCATACAACCAGGATGTATATCTACAGACACTACCCATTCTAGTCCATTTACCATACAACCAGGATGTATATCTACAGACACTACCCATTATAATCCATTTACCATACAACCAGGATGTATATCTACAGACACTACCCATTCTAATCCAATTACCATATAACCAGGATGTATATCTACAGACACTACCCATTCTAATCCATTTACCATACAACCAGGATGTATATCTACAGACACTACCCATTCTAATCCATTTACCATACAACCAGGATGTATATCTACAGACACTACCCATTGTAATCCATTTACCATACAACCAGGATGTATATCTACAGACACTACCCATTCTAATCCAATTACCATATAACCAGGATCTATATCTACAGACACTACCCATTCTAATCCATTTACCATACAACCAGGATGTATATCTACAGACACTACCCATTCTAATCCATTTACCATACAACCAGGATGTATATCTACAGACACGACCCATTCTAATCCATTTACCATACAACCAGGATGTATATCTACAGACACTACCCATTCTAATCCATTTACCATACAACCAGGACTGTCTATCTACAGACACTACCCATTCTAATCCATTTACCATACAACCAGGATGTACATCTACCATACAACCAGGATGTATATCTACAGACACTACCCATTCTAATCCAATTACCATATAACCAGGATCTATATCTACAGACACTACCCATTCTAATCCATTTACCATACAACCAGGATGTATATCTACAGACAGACAGACACTACCCATTCTAATCCATTTACCATACAACCAGGATGTATATCTACAGACACTACCCATTCTAATCCATTTACCATACAACCAGGATGTATATCTACAGACACTACCCATTCTAATCCATTTACCATACAACCAGGATGTATATCTACAGACACTACCCATTCTAATCCATTTACCATACAACCAGGATGTATATCTACAGACAGACACTACCCATTCTAATCCATTTACCATACAACCAGGATGTATATCTACAGACACTACCCATTCTAATCCATTTACCATACAACCAGGATGTATATCTACAGACACTACCCATTCTAATCCATTTACCATATAACCAGGATGTATATCTACAGACACTACCCATTCTAATCCATTTACCATACAACCAGGATGTATATCTACAGACACTACCCATTCTAATCCATTTACCATACAACCAGGATGTATATCTACCATACAACCAGGATGTATATCTACAGAATGTATATCTGCTCTCTCTCTCAAAATGTGTCTTCATCACATATCAAAATCAAACAAACTGAATACGAAATGTCTCTGTATGTATGTATGATGACATACTGCTCTACTTCGCAAAACCTCAGAAATCCCTCCAGCCGGTGATGTCTAACGAGCACACGAGGGGACAGCTTTATTACAGGCCATACTGTTTCTAACGGTCTTCATCTTCCCCATAGAAACAACAGTGACAGGACCGTCAACAACAACAGAAGGGATCTGTTGCAGCTCTGTAGAAGTCTGGGTCTGTACTTTTGTCAATGGTAGGTTACGGGGGGACTCTTTGGGGAGATTCACCTACTGCTCACCTCTTGGCCACAGTACAGTAGACTATTTGATTACAGACACTGACCCCTTTCTCTCTCAGCTCATTCACTGTCAAGCCACTAACACCTCTGTCTGATCACAGCTAAATTACCTTGTTCCTCAAAAGAACAGACATGGAAACAACCACACATTCACAGCCCAGTAAGCTGTACAACATCAGAAATTCATACAGATGGGCCCAAAACAGTACAAAAGAATACCAGAAAGCAACCTGGAACCAAAATATCCAAACATTCTTAGATAACTTTCTGGATACCACATTCACTCACAGTAAAGAAGGCATCAATCTAGCAGTAAAAAAACATCAATTATATATTCAGGCAAACGGAAAAAGAAGCACAATTGAAATTGATTAAAAAAAACTAAACTAAAAAGACCACAGATGAGAACTGGTTTGATGCAGATCGTAAAATTATAAGGAAAAACCTTAGAACACTATCCAACCAAAAGCACAGACACATAAATAATGGTGAATTACGCCTTCATTACTGTGAGACTTTAAAACTCTATAAACGTACACTCAGAACCAAAACAGTACAGTACAACAGCAAGCAGCTGGCACTAATTGAGGAGTCCATAAACACAAACAACTTCTGGCAAAATTACCCGAAACAAGAGGAATTAGCGATACAAAATGGTGACATATGGACGACCCATTTTAAAACACTCTACAACACCGTTCAAATTGACACAAACGCAGAACAATGCCTAATTTATGAGAAGTTGAATGGATTAGAAAAAGCTATAAAGGACAGTCTAAATCCATTGGACTCCCCAATTACTGACCAGGAGCTCTATCAGAAACTTCAGGCCCTCAAATTCGGACCTGATGGCATCCTAAATGAGATGCTCAAACTCACTAGTGCAACATTTCAATTGGCTATATTAAAACTGTTTAATTTGATCCTGAGTGTAGGTTATTTCCCTGACATCTGGAATCAAGGACTCATAACCCCAATCTTTAAGAACGGAGACAAATTTGACCCTAACAATTACAGAGGCATTTGTGTGAACAGTAACCTGGGGAAGGTTTTCTGTATTATTATACATGTAAGAGTTCTAAACTTCCTTAATAAGCAAAATGTCTTGAATAAAAGCCAAATTGGATTTATACCAAAAAAATCGCACACCCTGATAGATAAACATGTCCACCAAAATAATACCAAAATATACGCTTGCTTTATCGACTTCCAAAAAGCATTTGATTCTATTTGGCATACAGGAATGTTCTACAAAGTTATTGAAAGTGGTGTAGGGGGTAAAACACAAGACATAATTAAATCAATATCTACAGGCAATACGTGCAGCATTAAAATTGGCAAGAAAAGAACAGAATTCTTTAACCAGGAGCGGGGCCTTCGCCAGGGTTGCAATCTGAGCCCTGCACTCTTCAATATTTACGTCAACGAATTGACCACTATTCTAGAAAAATCCTCAGCCCCTGGTGTTAGTCTCCACAATTCAGAGGTTAAATGCCTACTCTTCACAGATGACCTATGCCTGCTGTCACCCACAGCACATGGCCTACAGCAGAGCCTGGACCTGCTAGAGCAGTACTGCCAGACCTGGGCCCTGGCAGTAAACCCCCACAGCACATGGCCTACAGCAGAGCCTGGACCTGCTAGAGCAGTACTGCCAGACCTGGGACCTGGCAGTAATCCCCAAAAAGACTAAAATAATGATTTTCCAGAGAAGATCCAGATCTCAGGGAATTAGACCAAAGTTCTCAACTGGTACAAAATATATAGAGTACTGTACACACTACAATTACTGAGGTTTAAATATATAGAGTACTGTACACAATACAATTACTGAGGTTTAAATATATAGAGTACTGTACACACTACAATTACTGAGGTTTAAATATATAGAGTACTGCACACACTACAATTACTGAGGTTTAAATATATAGAGTACTGTACACACTACAATTACTGAGGTTTAAATATATATAGTACTGTACACACTACAATTACTGAGGTTTAAATATATAGAGTACTGTACACACTACAATTACTGAGGTTTAAATATATAGAGTATTGCACACACTACAATTACTGAGGTTTAAATATATATAGTACTGTACACACTACAATTACTGAGGTATAAATATATAGAGTACTGTACACACTACAATTACTGAGGTATAAATATATAGAGTACTGTACACACTACAATTACTGAGGTATAAATATATAGAGTACTGTACACACTACAATTACTGAGGTATAAATATATAGAGTACTGTACACACTACAATTACTGAGGTTTAAATATATAAAGTACTGTACACACTACAATTACTGAGGTTTAAATATATAGAGTACTGTACACACTACAATTACTGAGGTTTAAATATAAGCTCAACTGGACACCTTAAATGAGGCAGTGAATGAACTGAGAGAGAAAGCACACAGGGCATTCTACACCATTAAAAAACAAATTCAAATTGAAATACCTATTCAAATTTGTCTAAAACTAATTGAATGTGTCATTGAACCAATTGTACTTTATGGCAGCGAGGTGTGGGGTCCATTTGCAAAACAAAATTTCATCAAATGGGACAAACACCCCATTGAAACCCTGCATGCAGAGTTCTGTAAGATTCTCCTACATGTCCAGAGGAAAACTACAAACAATGCATGCAGGGCAGAATTAGGCCAATATCCACTAATAATAAAAACTCAAAAAAGAGCAATTCAGTTTTGGAAACATCTAAAATACAGTGACCCCCACTCATATCATTACCAAGCCCTGCAATGCCAAGAGCTGAGCAAAGAAAATAGTCCCCTCATCCAGCTGGTCCTGGGGCTGAGTTCACTAACCTGTTCTACTAACACACTGAAGCCTCAGGACCCTCATCCAGCTGGTCCTGGGGCTGAGTTCACTAACCTGTTCTACTAACACACTGAAGCCTCAGGACCCTCATCCAGCTGGTCCTGGGGCTGAGTTCACAAACCTGTTATACTAACACACTGAAGCCTCAGGACCCTCATCCAGCTGCTCCTGGGGCTGAGTTCACAAACCTGTTCTACTAAACACACTGAAGCCTCAGGACCCTCATCCAGCTGGTCCTGGGGCTGAGTTCACTAACCTGTTCTACTAACACACTGAAGCCTCAGGACCCTCATCCAGCTGGTCCTGGGGCTGAGTTCACAAACCTGTTATACTAACACACTGAAGCCTCAGGACCCTCATCCAGCTGGTCCTGGGGCTGAGTTCACAAACCTGTTCTACTAAACACACTGAAGCCTCAGGACCCTCATCCAGCTGGTCCTGGGGCTGAGTTCACTAACCTGTTCTACTAACACACTGAAGCCTCAGGACCCTCATCCAGCTGGTCCTGGGGCTGAGTTCACAGACCTGTTCTACTAACACACTGAAGCCTCAGGACCCTCATCCAGCTGGTCCTGGGGCTGAGTTCACAGACCTGTTCTACTAACACACTGAAGCCTCAGGACCCTCATCCAGCTGGTCCTGGGGCTGAGTTCACAGACCTGTTCTACTAACACACTGAAGCCTCAGGACCCTCATCCAGCTGGTCCTGGGACTGAGTTCACAAACCTGTTCTACTAACACACTGAAGCCTCAGGACCCTCATCCAGCTGGTCCTGGGGCTGAGTTCACAAACCTGTTCTACTAACACACTGAAGCCTCAGGACCAGAACATCCAATCAATCAGAATAAAACAGATTACAACACAGTGAAAACAAAACTACATTGCTTATTGGGAAACACAAACACAAACACAAAGCAAAATGCAGTGCTATCTGGCCCTAAATCGACAGTACACTATGGCTAAATATTTGACCATGGTCACTGATCAAAAACCTTAGAAAAACCTTGACAAAGTATAGGCTCAGTGAGCACAGCCTTGTCCTTGAGAAGGGTAGACACAGGAAAACCTGGCTCCCTGTAGAGGAAAGGCTGTGCAACCACTGCACCACAGCAGAACCTGAGACGGAGCTGCATTTCCTGACAAAATGTCAAAAAATATAAAACAATTAGAGAGTGTCATTTCCCCAAATTTGAAACCCTTATTCAAGGTTTCACAGACCTCTCTGATGAGGATAGGCTACCCGTCCTGTTGGGGGAGGACGCAGAGAGCTGTGGGTTGGCAGCGCACTACATTGCTGCCTGCCATAAGACGAGGGACAGTGTCTGACAGACCAATCAACCTGCACATGTCCTCTACTGTATGTCCTCTATGCTTATTGTTATTGTTCAATGTATGGCTATTTTGACCCTTGATTATTGTTGTTACTGTTGTCCCGTTGTCACGACTTCCACCGAAGTCGGTCCCTCTCCTTGTTCGGGCGGCGCTCGGCGGTCGGCGTCGCCCGGTCTTCTAGCCGTCATCGATCCACTTTTCATTTTCCATTTGTTTTGTCTTGTCTTCCCCCTCACACCTGGTTTCAATTCCATCATTACATGTTGTGTATTTAACCCTCTGTTCCCCCCCCCCCATGTCCTTGTTTATTGTAAGTGCTTGTGCAGGTTATTCTGGTGTGCGATGGGTTTTGTACCCATTGTATTTATTGTTCTGTTTACTGTGATTTTTATTAATAAACTGCGCCGTTGATTCTTATTATTTTTATATTGTAAATATCCAAAGTAAACTTTGGCAATATGTACATTGTTACATCATGCCAATAAAGCAAATTGAATTGAATTGAAATTGAGAGATAGAGAGAGAGAGAGAGGCAGAGACAGAGAGAGAGAGAGAGAGAGAGAGAGAGAGAGGCAGAGACAGAGAGAGAGAGACAGAGAGGAAAGAGAGAGAGGCAGAGACAGAGAGAGAGAGACAGAGAGGAAAGAGAGAGAGAGAGACAGAGAGGAAAGAGAGAGAGAGAGACAGAGAGAGAGAGAGAGAGAGAGAGAGAGAGAGAGAGAGAGAGAGAGTCTGCGTGTGTGTGCGTACGTGCATGTGTGTGTGTCGGTGTGTGTTCTGACGAAGATGGAGGTTTCCCTGGTTCAGATAAATTCCTCACATCACTGGTCCTGGGTCTAACGTTACCTACAGACCCATTACTCTGAGCCCAGAGTGAAACAGTCCAGAAACCAAGCTCTCAGAGGAAAGCCTGTGAGTGTGTGTCTCATAACACTCGGTGAAGATGGATGGAGTCTGCTCGGTGAACAAGCTCTCTATCTTCCTGTTGGAACACCATCACCTTTCAGAACCCTCTCTAACTTCCTGTTGGAACACCATCACCTTTCAGAACCCTCTCTAACTTCCTGTTGGAACACCATCACCTTTCAGAACCCTCTCTAACTTCCTGTTGGAACACCATCATCTTTCAGAACCCTCTCTAACTTCCTGTTGGAACACCATCATCTTTCAGAACCCTCTCTAACTTCCTGTTGGAACACCCTCACCTTTCAGAACCCTCTCTAACTTCCTGTTGGAACACCATCATCTTTCAGAACCCTCTCTATCTTCCTGTTGGAACACCATCATCTTTCAGAACCCTCTCTAACTTCCTGTTGGAACACCCTCACCTTTCAGAACCCTCTCTAACTTCCTGTTAGAACACGATTATCTTTCAGAACCCTCTCTAACTTCCTGTTGGAACACCATCATCTTTCAGAACCCTCTCTAACTTCCTGTTGGAACACCATCACCTTTCAGAACCCTCTCTAACTTCCTGTTGGAACACCATCTTTCAGAACCCTCTCTAACTTCCTGTTGGAACACCATCATCTTTCAGAACCCTCTCTAACTTCCTGTTGGAACACCATCACCTTTCAGAACCCTCTCTAACTTCCTGTTGGAACACCATCATCTTTCAGAACCCTCTCTAACTTCCTGTTGGAACACCAAACACCATCATCTTTCAGAACCCTCTCTAACTTCCTGTTGGAACACCATCATCTTTCAGAACCCTCTCTAACTTCCTGTTGGAACACCATCATCTTTCAGAACCCTCTCTAACTTCCTGTTGGAACACCATCACCTTTCAGAACCCTCTCTAACTTCCTGTTGGAACACCATCACCTTTCAGAACCCTCTCTAACTTCCTGTTGGAACACCATCACCTTTCAGAACCCTCTCTAACTTCCTGTTGGAACACCATCACCTTTCAGAACCCTCTCTAACTTCCTGTTGGAACACCATCACCTTTCAGAACCCTCTCTAGCTTCCTGTTGGAACACCCTCACCTTTCAGAACCCTCTCTAACTTCCTGTTGGAACGCCATCATCTTTCAGAACCCTCTCTAACTTCCTGTTGGAACACCATCACCTTTCAGAACCCTCTCTAACTTCCTGTTGGAACACCATCTTTCAGAACCCTCTCTAACTTCCTGTTGGAACACCATCACCTTTCAGAACCCTCTCTAACTTCCTGTTGGAACACCATCATCTTTCAGAACCCTCTCTAACTTCCTGTTGGAACACCATCATCTTTCAGAACCCTCTCTAGCTTCCTGTTGGAACACCATTATCTTTCAGAACCCTCTCTAGCTTCCTGTTGGAACACCCTCACCTTTCAGAACCCTCTCTAGCTTCCTGTTGGAACACCATCACCTTCCTGTTGGAACACCATCATCTTTCAGAACCCTCTCTAACTTCCTGTTGGAACACCATCCTCTTTCAGAACCCTCTCTAACTTCCTGTTAGAACACCATTATCTTTCAGAACCCTCTCTAGCTTCCTGTTGGAACACCATCACCATTCAGAACCCTCTCTAACTTCCTGTTGGAACACCATCACCTTTCAGAACCCTCTCTAACTTCCTGTTAGAACACCATCATCTTTCAGAACCCTCTCTAGCTTCCTGTTGGAACACCATCACCTTTCAGAACCCTCTCTAACTTCCTGTTGGAACACCCTCACCTTTCAGAACCCTCTCTAGTTTCCTGTTGGAACACCCTCACCTTTCAGAACCCTCTCTAACTTCCTGTTGGAACACCATCACCTTTCAGAACCCTCTCTAGTTTCCTGTTGGAACACCCTCACCTTTCAGAACCCTCTCTAACTTCCTGTTGGAACACCCTCACCTTTCAGAACCCTCTCTAACTTCCTGTTGGAACACCATCATCTTTCAGAACCCTCTCTAACTTCCTGTTGGAACACCCTCACCTTTCAGAACCCTCTCTAACTTCCTGTTGGAACACCATCATCTTTCAGAACCCTCTCTAACTTCCTGTTGGAACACCATCATCTTTCAGAACCCTCTCTAACTTCCTGTTGGAACACCATCACCTTTCAGAACCCTCTCTAACTTCCTGTTAGAACACCATCATCTTTCAGAACCCTCTCTAACTTCCTGTTGGAACACCATCATCTTTCAGAACCCTCTCTAACTTCCTGTTGGAACACCATCATCTTTCAGAACCCTCTCTAACTTCCTGTTGGAACACCATCCTCTTTCAGAACCCTCTCTAACTTCCTGTTGGAACACCATCATCTTTCAGAACCCTCTCTAACTTCCTGTTAGAACACCATCCTCTTTCAGAACCCTCTCTAACTTCCTGTTGGAACACCATCATCTTTCAGAACCCTCTCTAGCTTCCTGTTGGAACACCCTCACCTTTCAGAACCCTCGTTAAGCCTGAGAAATGTCACCCTCGTTAAGTTCACCCAGACGCTTTTCAGATCATCACCAATTTGTAAATTCCCTTCTAGGTCTAAGAAGCTACTTGTTTTCTTAGCTGGTCGGTGCCCGGGCTTTTATTGGAGAGAAAGTGGAGGAGTTTCTGATAGTTTATCCATGTTTATACTAACCAATATACAAAACAAAACTAGCTAGCTGTACTCTGCCATGTTTGGCTCAGCCATGTGTTTTCCTAGCTGTGTAATGCTAGTTGTACTCTGCCATGTTTGGCTCAGCCATGTGTTTTCCTAGCTGTGTAATGCTAGTTGTACTCTGCCATGTTTGGCTCAGCCATGTGTTTTCCTAGCTGTGTAATGCTAGTTGTACTCTGCCATGTTTCGCTCAGCCATATGTTTTCCTAGCTGTGTAATGCTAGTTGTACTCTGCCATGTTTCGCTCAGCCATATGTTTCCCTAGCTGTGTAATGCTAGTTGTACTCTGCCATGTTTCGCTCAGCCATATGTTTTCCTAGCTGTGTAATGCTAGCTGTACTCTGCCATGTTTCGCTCAGCCATATAGTATTTCAGTATCTTGTTTAATCAACTAATGAAGATAGCAGACCGTCTAGTCACAACAGCCTCTCCCCTCCCCCTTTCCCTCACCCCCTTTCCCTCTCCCCCTTTCCCTTCCCCCTTCCCTCCTTCCCTCACCCCCTTTCCCTTCCCTCCTTCCCTCACCCCCTTCCCCTCTCCCCCTTCCCTCGCCCCCTTCCCTCGCCCCCTTCCCCTTTTCCCACACCAACTGCTTGCCCTTCTCTCTCCTCTCCCCGGAGTTTCCATGGCTCAAAATTCTCCCACCTGCTAGAGTTACTCCCCGCTGTGTACCACGCACATACCCCCCCTCCCTGAGCCACACAATCTGCACTCCTTCCCTAACCCACAAAGCACAGCTCCACAGCCTGACCCTCACACTCACTCACCATACACACAGCTTAGCCCTCCTCCACAGCCTGACCCTCAGAGCCCTAACGGACTGAGAGGCAAATACGGAGCTACCAGAGCCAGATGCTCAGCCCTATCTAACAGAGATTGGTGAAACCTGCTGGTGGTCACACACACACACACA
>NC_138315.1:52622500-52665000 GCF_965601325.2 Salmo salar
GGATCAGTTAATACCATACTATATACAGGATCAGTTATTACCATACTATATACAGGGTCAGTTAATACCATATTATATACAGTTAATACCATACTATATACAGGACCAGGTTAATACCATACCATACTATATACAGTTAATACCATACTATATACAGGGTCAGTTAATACCATACTATATACAGGACCAGGTTAATACCATACTATATACAGGGTCAGTTAATACCATACTATATACAGGACCAGGTTAATACCATACCATACTATATACAGTTAATACCATACTATATACAGGACCAGGTTAATCCCATACTATATACAGGGTCAGTTAATACCATACTATATACAGGACCAGGTTAATACCATACTATATAAAGGGTCAGTTAATACCATACTATATACAGGACCAGGTTAATACCATACTATATACAGGACCAGGTTAATACCATACCATACTATATACAGTTAATACCATACTATATACAGGACCAGGTTAATACCATACTATATACAGGGTCAGTTAATACCATACTATATACAGGACCAGGTTAATACCATACTATATACAGGATCAGTTAATACCATACTATATACAGGGTCAGTTAATACCATACTATATACAGGACCAGGTTAATACCATACAATACTATATACAAGATCAGTTAATACCATACTATATACAGGGTCAGTTAATACCATACTATATACAGGGTCAGTTAATACCATACTATATACAGGGTCAGTTAATACCATACTATATACAGGGTCAGTTAATACCATACCATACTATATACAGGATCAGTTAATACCATACTATATACAGGGTCAGTTAATACCATACTATATACAGGACCAGGTTAATACCATACTATATACAGGGTCAGTTAATACCATACTATATACAGGACCAGGTTAATACCATACCATATACAGGGTCAGTTAATACCATACTATATACAGGACCAGGTTAATACCATACCATATACAGGGTCAGTTAATACCATACTATATACAGGACCAGTTAATACCATACCATACTATATACAGGGTCAGTTAATACCATACTATATACAGGACCAGGTTAATACCATACCATACTATATACAGGGTCAGTTAATACCGTACCATACTATATACAGTTAATACCATACTATATACAGGACCAGGTTAATACCATACTATATACAGGGTCAGTTAATACCATACTATATACAGGGTCAGTTAATACCATACTATATACAGGACCAGTTAATACCACACTATATACAGGGTCAGTTAATACCATACTATATACAGGACCAGGTTAATACCATACTATATACAGGGTCAGTTAATACCATACTATATACAGGGTCAGTTAATACCATACTATATACAGGGCCAGTTTAATACCATACTATATACAGTTAATACCATACTATATACAGGATCAGTTAATACCATACCATACTATATACAGTTAATACCATACTATATACAGGGTCAGTTAATACCATACTATATACAGGACCAGGTTAATACCATACCATATACAGGGTCAGTTAATACCATACTATATACAGGGTCAGTTAATACCATACTATATACAGGACCAGTTAATACCACACTATATACAGGGTCAGTTAATACCATACTATATACAGGACCAGGTTAATACCTTACCATACTATATACAGGGTCAGTTAATACCATACCATACTATATACAGTTAATACCATACTATATACAGGACCAGGTTAATACCATACTATATACAGGGTCAGTTAATACCATACTATAGACAGGGTCAGTTAATACCATACTATATACAGAACCAGTTAATACCACACTATATACAGGGTCAGTTAATACCATACTATATACAGGACCGGGTTAATACCATACCATACTATATACAGGGTCAGTTAATACCATACCATACTATATAGAGTTAATACCATACTATATACAGGATCAGTTAATACCATACTATATACAGGATCAGTTAATACCATACTATATACAGGGTCAGGTTAATACCATACTATATACAGGGTCAGTTAATACCATACTATATACAGGACCAGGTTAATACCATACCATACTATATACAGTTAATACCATACTATATACAGGACCAGGTTAATAAAATACCATACTATATACAGGGTCAGTTAATACCATACTATATACAGGGTCAGTTAATACCATACTATATACAGGGTCAGTTAATACCATACTATATACAGGGTCAGTTAATACCATACTATATACAGTTAATACCATACTATATACAGGGTCAGATAATACCATACTATATACAGGATCAGTTAATACCATACTATATACAGGGTCAGTTAATACCATACTATATACAGGGTCAGTTAATACCATGCTATATACAGGGCCAGTTTAATAACATACTTTATACAGTTAATACCATACTATATACAGGATTAGTTAATACCATACCATACTATATACAGTTAATACCATACTATATACAGGGTCAGTTAATACCATACTATATACAGGATCAGTTAATACCATACCATATACAGGGTCAGTTAATACCATACTATATACAGGGCCAGTTTAATACCATACTATATACAGTTAATACCATACTATATACAGGATCAGTTAATACCATACCATACTATATACAGTTAATACCATACTATATACAGGGTCAGTTAATACCATACTATATACAGGACCAGTTAATACCACACTATATACAGGGTCAGTTAATACCATACTATATACAGGACCAGGTTAATACCATACCATACTATATACAGGGTCAGTTAATACCATACCATACTATATACAGTTAATACCATACTATATACAGGACCAGGTTAATACCATACTATATACAGGGTCAGTTAATACCATACTATAGACAGGGTCAGTTAATACCATACTATATACAGAACCAGTTAATACCACACTATATACAGGGTCAGTTAATACCATACTATATACAGGACCGGGTTAATACCATACCATACTATATACAGGGTCAGTTAATACCATACCATACTATATACAGTTAATACCATACTATATACAGGATCAGTTAATACCATACTATATACAGGCTCAGTTAATACCATACTATATACAGGGTCAGGTTAATACCATACTATATACAGGGTCAGTTAATACCATACTATATACAGGACCAGGTTAATACCATACCATACTATATACAGTTAATACCATACTATATACAGGACCAGGTTAATAAAATACCATACTATATACAGGGTCAGTTAATACCATACTATATACAGGGTCAGTTAATACCATACTATATACAGGGTCAGTTAATACCATACTATATACAGTTAATACCATACTATATACAGGGTCAGATAATACCATACTATATACAGGATCAGTTAATACCATACTATATACAGGGTCAGTTAATACCATACTATATACAGGGTCAGTTAATACCATGCTATATACAGGGCCAGTTTAATAACATACTTTATACAGTTAATACCATACTATATACAGGATCAGTTAATACCATACCATACTATATACAGTTAATACCATACTATATACAGGGTCAGTTAATACCATACTATATACAGGATCAGTTAATACCATACCATATACAGGGTCAGTTAATACCATACTATATACAGGGTCAGTTAATACCATACTATATACAGGACCAGTTAATACCAATACTATATACAGGGTCAGTTAATACCATACTATATACAGGACCAGGTTAATACCATTCCATACTATATGCAGGGTCAGTTAATACCATACCATACTATATACAGTTAATACCATACTATATACAGGACCAGGTTAATACCATACTATATACAGGGTCAGTTAATACCATACTATATACAGGGTCAGTTAATACCATACTATATACAGGACCAGTTAATACCACACTATATACAGGGTCAGTTAATACCATACTATATACAGGACCAGGTTAATACCATACCATACTATATACAGGGTCAGTTAATACCATACCATACTATATACAGTTAATACCATACTATATACAGGATCAGTTAATACCATACTATATACAGGATCAGTTAATACCGTACTATATACAGGGTCAGGTTAATACCATACTATATACAGGGTCAGTTAATACCATACTATATACAGGACCAGGTTAATACCATACCATACTATATACAGTTAATACCATACTATATACAGGACCAGGTTAATACCATACCATACTATATACAGGGTCAGTTAATACCATACTATATACAGGGTCAGTTAATACCATACTATATACAGGGTCAGTTAATACCATACTATATACAGTTAATACCATACTATATACAGGGTCAGATAATACCATACTATATACAGGATCAGTTAATACCATACTATATACAGGGTCAGTTAATACCATACTATATACAGGGTCAGTTAATACCATACTATATACAGGGCCAGTTTAATACCATACTATATACAGTTAATACCATACTATATACAGGATCAGTTAATACCATACCATACTATATACAGTTAATACCATACTATATACAGGATCAGTTAATACCATACTATATACAGTTAATACCATACTATATACATGGTCAGTTAATACCATACTATATACAGGATCAGTTAATACCATACTATATACAGGGTCAGTTAATACCATACTATATACAGGAGCAGTTAATACCATACCATACTATATACAGTTAATACCATACTATATACAGGGTCAGTTAATACCATACTATATACAGTTAATACCATACTATATACAGGGTCAGTTAATACCATACTATATACAGGGTCAGTTAATACCATACTATATACAGGGTCAGTTAATACCATACTATATACAGGGTCAGTTAATACCATACTATATACAGGGTCAGTTAATACCATACCATACTATATACAGGATCAGTTAATACCATACTATATACAGGGTCAGTTAATACCATACTATATACAGGACCAGGTTAATACCATACTATATACAGGGTCAGTTAATACCATACCATACTATATACAGTTAATACCATACTATATACAGGACCAGGTTAATACCATACTATATACAGGTCAGTTAATACCATACTATATACAGGGTCAGTTTAATACCATACCATACTATATACAGTTAATACCATACTATATACAGGGTCAGTTAATACCATACTATATACAGTTAATACCATACTATATACAGGGTCAGTTAATACCATACTATATACAGGATCAGTTAATACCATACTATATACAGGGTCAGTTAATACCATACTATATACAGGGTCAGTTAATACCATACTATATACAGGGTCAGTTAATACCATACTATATACAGGGTCAGTTAATACCATACTATATACAGTTAATACCATACTATATACAGGGTCAGTTAATACCATACTATATACAGGGTCAGTTAATACCATACTATATACAGGGTCAGTTAATACCATACTATATACAGGGTCAGTTAATACCATACTATATACAGGCAGTTAATACCATACTATATACAGTTAATACCATACTATATACAGGGTCAGTTAATACCATACCATACTATATACAGTTAATACCATACTATATACAGGATCAGTTAATACCATACTATATACAGTTAATACCATACTATATACATGGTCAGTTAATACCATACTATATACAGGATCAGTTAATACCATACTATATACAGGGTCAGTTAATACCATACTATATACAGGATCAGTTAATACCATACCATACTATATACAGTTAATACCATACTATATACAGGGTCAGTTAATACCATACTATATACAGTTAATACCATACTATATACAGGGTCAGTTAATACCATACTATATACAGTTAATACAATACTATATACAGGGTCAGTTAATACCATACTATATACAGGGTCAGTTAATACCATACAATATACAGGGTCAGTTAATACCATACCATACTATATACAGGATCAGTTAATACCATACTATATACAGGGTCAGTTAATACCATACTATATACAGGACCAGGTTAATACCATACTATATACAGGGTCAGTTAATACCATACCATACTATATACAGTTAATACCATACTATATACAGGACCAGGTTAATACCATACTATATACAGGATCAGTTAATACCATACTATATACAGGACCAGGTTAATACCATACCATACTATATACAGGGTCAGTTAATACCATACTATATACAGGGTCAGTTAATACCATACTATATACAGGACCAGTTAATACCACACTATATACAGGGTCAGTTAATACCATACTATATACAGGACCAGGTTAATACCATACCATATACAGGGTCAGTTAATACCATACCATATACAGGGTCAGTTAATACCATACTATATGCAGGACCAGGTTAATACCATACCATATACAGGGTCAGTTAATACCATACTATATACAGGGTCAGTTAATACCATACTATATACAGGACCAGTTAATACCACACTATATACAGGGTCAGTTAATACCATACTATATACAGGACCAGGTTAATACCATACCATACTATATACAGGGTCAGTTAATACCATACCATACTATATACAGTTAATACCATACTATATACAGGACCAGGTTAATACCATACTATATACAGGGTCAGTTAATACCATACTATAGACAGGGTCAGTTAATACCATACTATATACAGAACCAGTTAATACCACACTATATACAGGGTCAGTTAATACCATACTATATACAGGACCGGGTTAATACATTACCATACTATATACAGGGTCAGTTAATACCATACCATACTATATACAGTTAATACCATACTATATACAGGATCAGTTAATACCATACTATATACAGGATCAGTTAATACCATACTATATACAGGGTCAGGTTAATACCATAATATATACACGGTCAGTTAATACCATACTATATACAGGACCAGGTTAATACCATACCATACTATATACAGTTAATACCATACTATATACAGGACCAGGTTAATACCATACCATACTATATACAGGGTCAGTTAATACCATACTATATACAGTGTCAGTTAATACCATACTATATACAGGGTCAGTTAATACCATACTATATACAGGGTCAGTTAATACCATACTATATACAGTTAATACCATACTATATACAGGGTCAGATAATACCATACTATATACAGGATCAGTTAATACCATACTATATACAGGATCAGTTAATACCATACTATATACAGGGTCAGTTAATACCATACTATATACAGGGTCTGTTAATACCATACTATATACAGGGCCAGTTTAATACCATACTATATACAGTTAATACCATACTATATACAGGATCAGTTAATACCATACCATACTATATACAGTTAATACCATACTATATACAGGGTCAGTTAATACCATACTATATACAGGATCAGTTAATACCATACCATATACAGGGTCAGTTAATACCATACTATATACAGGGTCAGTTAATACCATACTATATACAGGACCAGTTAATACCACACTATATACAGGGTCAGTTAATACCATACTATATACAGGACCAGGTTAATACCATTCCATACTATATACAGGGTCAGTTAATACCATACCATACTATATACAGTTAATACCATACTATATACAGGACCAGGTTAATACCATACTATATACAGGGTCAGTTAATACCATACTATATACAGGGTCAGTTAATACCATACTATATACAGGACCAGTTAATACCACACTATATACAGGGTCAGTTAATACCATACTATATACAGGACCAGGTTAATACCATACCATACTATATACAGGGTCAGTTAATACCATACCATACTATATACAGTTAATACCATACTATATACAGGATCAGCTAATACCATACTATATACAGGATCAGTTAATACCGTACTATATACAGGGTCAGGTTAATACCATACTATATACAGGGTCAGTTAATACCATACTATATACAGGACCAGGTTAATACCATACCATACTATATACAGTTAATACCATACTATATACAGGACCAGGTTAATACCATACCATACTATATACAGGGTCAGTTAATACCATACTATATACAGGGTCAGTTAATACCATACTATATACAGGGTCAGTTAATACCATACTATATACAGTTAATACCATACTATATACAGGGTCAGATAATACCATACTATATACAGGATCAGTTAATACCATACTATATACAGGGTCAGTTAATACCATACTATATACAGGGTCAGTTAATACCATACTATATACAGGGCCAGTTTAATACCATACTATATACAGTTAATACCATACTATATACAGGATCAGTTAATACCATACCATACTATATACAGTTAATACCATACTATATACAGGATCAGTTAATACCATACTATATACAGTTAATACCATACTATATACATGGTCAGTTAATACCATACTATATACAGGATCAGTTAATACCATACTATATACAGGGTCAGTTAATATCATACTATATACAGGATCAGTTAATACCATACCATGCTATATACAGTTAATACCATACTATATACAGGGTCAGTTAATACCATACTATATACAGTTAATACCATACTATATACAGGGTCAGTTAATACCATACTATATACAGGGTCAGTTAATACCATACTATATACAGGGTCAGTTAATACCATACTATATACAGGGCCAGTTTAATACCATACTATATACAGTTAATACCATACTATATACAGGATCAGTTAATACCATACCATACTATATACAGTTAATACCATACTATATACAGGGTCAGTTAATACCATACTATATACAGTTAATACCATACTATATACAGGGTCAGTTAATACCATACTATATACAGGACCAGGTTAATACCATACTATATACAGGGTCAGTTAATACCATACCATACTATATACAGTTAATACCATACTATATACAGGACCAGGTTAATACCATACTATATACAGGGTCAGTTAATACCATACTATCTACAGGGTCAGTTAATACCATACCATACTATATACAGGATCAGTTAATACCATACTATATACAGGGTCAGTTAATACCATACTATATACAGGACCAGGTTAATACCATACTATATACAGGGTCAGTTAATACCATACCATACTATATACAGTTAATACCATACTATATACAGGATCAGTTAATACCGTACTATTTACAGGATCAGTTAATACCGTACTATATACAGGGTCAGGTTAATACCATACTATATACAGGGTCAGTTAATACCATAATATCTACAGGGTCAGTTAATACCATACCATACTATATACAGGATCAGTTAATACCATACTATATACAGGGTCAGTTAATACCATACTATATACAGGACCAGGTTAATACCATACTATATACAGGGTCAGTTAATACCATACCATACTATATACAGTTAATACCATACTATATACAGGACCAGGTTAATACCATACTATATACAGGATCAGTTAATACCATACTATATACAGGACCAGGTTAATACCATACCATATACAGGGTCAGTTAATACCATACTATATGCAGGACCAGGTTAATACCATACCATACTATATACAGGGTCAGTTAATACCATACCATACTATATACAGTTAATACCATACTATATACAGGACCAGGTTAATACCATACTATATACAGGGTCAGTTAATACCATACTATATACAGGGTCAGTTAATACCATACTATATACAGGGTCAGTTAATACCATACTATATACAGGACCAGTTAATACCACACTATATACAGGGTCAGTTAATACCATACTATATACAGGACCAGGTTAATACCATACCATACTATATACAGGGTCAGTTAATACCATACCATACTATATACAGTTAATACCATACTATATACAGGACCAGGTTAATACCATACTATATACAGGGTCAGTTAATACCATACTATATACAGGGTCAGTTAATACCATACTATATACAGGACCAGTTAATACCACACTATATACAGGGTCAGTTAATACCATACTATATACAGGACCAGGTTAATACCATACCATACTATATACAGGGTCAGTTAATACCATACCATACTATATACAGTTAATACCATACTATATACAGGATCAGCTAATACCATACTATATACAGGATCAGTTAATACCGTACTATATACAGGGTCAGGTTAATACCATACTATATACAGGGTCAGTTAATACCATACTATATACAGGACCAGGTTAATACCATACCATACTATATACAGTTAATACCATACTATATACAGGACCAGGTTAATACCATACCATACTATATACATGGTCAGTTAATACCATACTATATACAGGGTCAGTTAATACCATACTATATACTGGGTCAGTTAATACCATACTATATACAGGGCCAGTTTAATACCATACTATATACAGTTAATACCATACTATATACAGGATCAGTTAATACCATACCATACTATATACAGTTAATACCATACTATATACAGGGTCAGTTAATACCATACTATATACAGTTAATACCATACTATATACAGGGTCAGTTAATACCATACTATATACAGGACCAGGTTAATACCATATTATATACAGGGTCAGTTAATACCATACCATACTATATACAGTTAATACCATACTATATACAGGACCAGGTTAATACCATACTATATACAGGGTCAGTTAATACCATACTATCTACAGGGTCAGTTAATACCATACCATACTATATACAGGATCAGTTAATACCATACTATATACAGGGTCAGTTAATACCATACTATATACAGGACCAGGTTAATACCATACTATATACAGGGTCAGTTAATACCATACCATACTATATACAGTTAATACCATACTATATACAGGATCAGTTAATACCGTACTATATACAGGATCAGTTAATACCGTACTATATACAGGGTCAGGTTAATACCATACTATATACAGGGTCAGTTAATACCATACTATATACAGGACCAGGTTAATACCATACCATACTATATACAGTTAATACCATACTATATACAGGACCAGGTTAATACCATACCATACTATATACAGGGTCAGTTAATACCATACTATATACAGGGTCAGTTAATACCATACTATATACAGGGTCAGTTAATACCATACTATATACAGTTAATACCATACTATATACAGGGTCAGATAATACCATACTATATACAGGATCAGTTAATACCATACTATATACAGGGTCAGTTAATACCATACTATATACAGGGTCAGTTAATACCATACTATATACAGGGCCAGTTTAATACCATACTATATACAGTTAATACCATACTATATACAGGATCAGTTAATACCATACCATACTATATACAGTTAATACCATACTATATACAGGATCAGTTAATACCATACTATATACAGTTAATACCATACTATATACATGGTCAGTTAATACCATACTATATACAGGATCAGTTAATACCATACTATATACATGGTCAGTTAATACCATACTATATACAGGATCAGTTAATACCATACCATACTATATACAGTTAATACCATACTATATACAGGGTCAGTTAATACCATACTATATACAGTTAATACCATACTATATACAGGGTCAGTTAATACCATACTATATACAGGGTCAGTTAATACCATACTATATACAGGGTCAGTTAATACCATACTATATACAGGGTCAGTTAATACCATACCATACTATATACAGGATCAGTTAATACCATACTATATACAGGGTCAGTTAATACCATACTATATACAGGACCAGGTTAATACCATACTATATACAGGGTCAGTTAATACCATACCATACTATATACAGTTAATACCATACTATATACAGGACCAGGTTAATACCATACTATATACAGGGTCAGTTAATACCATAATATCTACAGGGTCAGTTAATACCATACCATACTATATACAGGATCAGTTAATACCATACTATATACAGGACCAGGTTAATACCATACTATATACAGGGTCAGTTAATACCATACCATACTATATACAGTTAATACCATACTATATACAGGACCAGGTTAATACCATACTATATACAGGATCAGTTAATACCATACTATATACAGGACCAGGTTAATACCATACCATATACAGGGTCAGTTAATACCATACTATATGCAGGACCAGGTTAATACCATACCATATACAGGGTCAGTTAATACCATACTATATACAGGGTCAGTTAATACCATACTATATACAGGACCAGTTAATACCACACTATATACAGGGTCAGTTAATACCATACTATATACAGGACCAGGTTAATACCATACCATACTATATACAGGGTCAGTTAATACCATACCATACTATATACAGTTAATACCATACTATATACAGGACCAGGTTAATACCATACTATATACAGGGTCAGTTAATACCATACTATATACAGGGTCAGTTAATACCATACTATATACAGGACCAGTTAATACCACACTATATACAGGGTCAGTTAATACCATACTATATACAGGACCAGGTTAATACCATACCATACTATATACAGGGTCAGTTAATACCATACCATACTATATACAGTTAATACCATACTATATACAGGATCAGCTAATACCATACTATATACAGGATCAGTTAATACCGTACTATATACAGGGTCAGGTTAATACCATACTATATACAGGGTCAGTTAATACCATACTATATACAGGACCAGGTTAATAACTTACCATACTATATACAGTTAATACCATACTATATACAGGACCAGGTTAATACCATACCATACTATATACAGGGTCAGTTAATACCATACTATATACAGGGTCAGTTAATACCATACTATATACAGGGTCAGTTAATACCATACTATATACAGGGCCAGTTTAATACCATACTATATACAGTTAATACCATACTATATACAGGATCAGTTAATACCATACCATACTATATACAGTTAATACCATACTATATACAGGGTCAGTTAATACCATACTATATACAGTTAATACCATACTATATACAGGGTCAGTTAATACCATACTATATACAGGACCAGGTTAATACCATACTATATACAGGGTCAGTTAATACCATACCATACTATATCCAGTTAATACCATACTATATACAGGATCAGGTTAATACCATACTATATACAGGGTCAGTTAATACCATACTATCTACAGGGTCAGTTAATACCATACCATACTATATACAGGATCAGTTAATACCATACTATATACAGGGTCAGTTAATACCATACTATATACAGGACCAGGTTAATACCATACTATATACAGGGTCAGTTAATACCATACCATACTATATACAGTTAATACCATACTATATACAGGATCAGTTAATACCGTACTATATACAGGATCAGTTAATACCGTACTATATACAGGGTCAGGTTAATACCATACTATATACAGGGTCAGTTAATACCATAATATCTACAGGGTCAGTTAATACCATACCATACTATATACAGGATCAGTTAATACCATACTATATACAGGGTCAGTTAATACCATACTATATACAGGACCAGGTTAATACCATACTATATACAGGGTCAGTTAATACCATACCATACTATATACAGTTAATACCATACTATATACAGGACCAGGTTAATACCATACTATATACAGGATCAGTTAATACCATACTATATACAGGACCAGGTTAATACCATACCATATACAGGGTCAGTTAATACCATACTATATGCAGGACCAGGTTAATACCATACCATATACAGGGTCAGTTAATACCATACTATATACAGGGTCAGTTAATACCATACTATATACAGGACCAGTTAATACCACACTATATAGAGGGTCAGTTAATACCATACTATATACAGGACCAGGTTAATACCATACCATACTATATACAGGGTCAGTTAATACCATACCATACTATATACAGTTAATACCATACTATATACAGGACCAGGTTAATACCATACTATATACAGGGTCAGTTAATACCATACTATATACAGGGTCAGTTAATACCATACTATATACAGGACCAGTTAATACCACACTATATACAGGGTCAGTTAATACCATACTATATACAGGACCAGGTTAATACCATACCATACTATATACAGGGTCAGTTAATACCATACCATACTATATACAGTTAATACCATACTATATACAGGATCAGCTAATACCATACTATATACAGGATCAGTTAATACCGTACTATATACAGGGTCAGGTTAATACCATACTATATACAGGGTCAGTTAATACCATACTATATACAGGACCAGGTTAATACCATACCATACTATATACAGTTAATACCATACTATATACAGGACCAGGTTAATACCATACCATACTATATACAGGGTCAGTTAATACCATACTATATACAGGGTCAGTTAATACCATACTATATACAGGGTCAGTTAATACCATACTATATACAGTTAATACCATACTATATACAGGGTCAGATAATACCATACTATATACAGGATCAGTTAATACCATACTATATACAGGGTCAGTTAATACCATACTATATACAGGGCCAGTTTAATACCATACTATATACAGTTAATACCATACTATATACAGGATCAGTTAATACCATACCATACTATATACAGTTAATACCATACTATATAGAGGATCAGTTAATACCATACTATATACAGTTAATACCATACTATATACATGGTCAGTTAATACCATACTATATACAGGATCAGTTAATACCATACTATATACAGGGTCAGTTAATACCATACTATATACAGGATCAGTTAATACCATACCATGCTATATACAGTTAATACCATACTATATACAGGGTCAGTTAATACCATACTATATACAGTTAATACCATACTATATACAGGGTCAGTTAATACCATACTATATACAGGGTCAGTTAATACCATACTATATACAGGGTCAGTTAATACCATACTATATACAGGGCCAGTTTAATACCATACTATATACAGTTAATACCATACTATATACAGGATCAGTTAATACCATACCATACTATATACAGTTAATACCATACTATATACAGGGTCAGTTAATACCATACTATATACAGTTAATACCATACTATATACAGGGTCAGTTAATACCATACTATATACAGGATCAGTTAATACCATACTATATACAGGGCCAGTTTAATACCATACTATATACAGGGTCAGTTAATACCATACTATATACAGGGTCAGTTAATACCATACTATATACAGTGTCAGTTAATACCATACTATATACAGTTAATACCATACTATATACAGGGTTAGTTAATACCATACTATATACAGTTAATACCATACTATATACAGTTATTACCATACTATATACAGGGTCAGTTAATACCATACTATATACAGTTAATACCATACTATATACACTTAATACCATACTATATACAGGGTCAGTTAATACCATACTATATACAGTTAATACCATACTATATACAGGGTCAGTTAATACCATACTATATACAGTTAATACCATACTATATACAGTTAATACCATACTATATACAGGGTCAGTTAATACCATACTATATACAGTTAATACCATACTATATACAGTTAATACCATACTATATACACTTAATACCATACTATATACAGGGTCAGTTAATACCATACTATATACAGTTAATACCATACTCTATACAGGGTCAGTTAATACCATACTATATACAGGGTCAGTTAATACCATACTATATACAGTTAATACCATACTATATACAGGGTCAGATAATACCATACTATATACAGTTAATACCATACTATATAAAGGATCAGTTAATACCATACTATATACAGGATCAGTTAATACCACACTATATACAGGATCAGTTAATACCACACTATATACAGGATCAGTTAATACCATACTATATACATTTAATACCATACTATATACAGGGTCAGTTAATACCATACTATATACAGGATCAGTTAATACCATACTATATACAGTTAATACCATACTATATACAGTTAATACCATACTATATACAGGGTCAGATAATACCATACTATATACAGTTAATACCATACTATATACAGGATCAGTTAATACCATACTATATACAGGGTCAGTTAATACCATACTATATACAGGGTCAGTTAATACCATACTATATACAGGGTCAGTTAATACCATACTATATACAGGGTCAGGTTAATACCATACTATATACAGGACCAGTTAATACCATACTATATACAGTTAATACCATACTATATACAGGATCAGTTAATACCATACTATATACAGGGTCAGTTAATACCATACTATATACAGTTAATACCATACTATATACACTTAATACCATACTATATACAGGGTCAGTTAATACCATACTATATACAGTTAATACCATACTATATACAGGGTCAGTTAATACCATACTATATACAGTTAATACCATACTATATACAGTTAATACCATACTATATACAGGGTCAGTTAATACCATACTATATACAGTTAATACCATACTATATACAGGACCAGGTTAATACCATACCATACTATATACAGTTAATACCATACTATATACAGGGTCAGTTAATACCATACTATATACAGGACCAGGTTAATACCATACAGTATACAGGATCAGTTAATACCATACTATATACAGGACCAGGTTAATACCATACCATACTATATACAGTTAATACCATACTATATACAGGACCAGGTTAATCCCATACTATATACAGGGTCAGTTAATACCATACTATATACAGGACCAGGTTAATACCATACTATATAAAGGGTCAGTTAATACCATACTATATACAGGACCAGGTTAATACCATACTATATACAGGACCAGGTTAATACCATACCATACTATATACAGTTAATACCATACTATATACAGGACCAGGTTAATACCATACTATATACAGGGTCAGTTAATACCATACTATATACAGGACCAGGTTAATACCATACTATATACAGGATCAGTTAATACCATACTATATACAGGGTCAGTTAATACCATACTATATACAGGACCAGGTTAATACCATACAATACTATTTACAAGATCAGTTAATACCATACTATATACAGGGTCAGTTAATACCATACTATATACAGGGTCAGTTAATACCATACTATATACAGGGTCAGTTAATACCATACTATATACAGGGTCAGTTAATACCATACCATACTATATACAGGATCAGTTAATACCATACTATATACAGGGTCAGTTAATACCATACTATATACAGGACCAGGTTAATACCATACTATATACAGGGTCAGTTAATACCATACCATACTATATACAGTTAATACCATACTATATACAGGACCAGGTTAATACCATACTATATACAGGATCAGTTAATACCATACTATATACAGGACCAGGTTAATACCATACCATATACAGGGTCAGTTAATACCATACTATATACAGGACCAGGTTAATACCATACCATATACAGGGTCAGTTAATACCATACTATATACAGGGTCAGTTAATACCATACTATATACAGGACCAGTTAATACCACACTATATACAGGGTCAGTTAATACCATACTATATACAGGACCAGGTTAATACCATACCATACTATATACAGGGTCAGTTAATACCATACCATACTATATACAGTTAATACCATACTATATACAGGACCAGGTTAATACCATACTATATACAGGGTCAGTTAATACCATACTATATACAGGGTCAGTTAATACCATACTATATACAGGACCAGTTAATACCACACTATATACAGGGTCAGTTAATACCATACTATATACAGGACCAGGTTAATACCATACTATATACAGGGTCATTTAATACCATACTATATACATGGTCAGTTAATACCATACTATATACAGGGCCAGTTTAATACCATACTATATACAGTTAATACCATACTATATACAGGATCAGTTAATACCATACCATACTATATACAGTTAATACCATACTATATACAGGGTCAGTTAATACCATACTATATACAGGACCAGGTTAATACCATACCATATACAGGGTCAGTTAATACCATACTATATACAGGGTCAGTTAATACCATACTATATACAGGACCAGTTAATACCACACTATATACAGGGTCAGTTAATACCATACTATATACAGGACCAGGTTAATACCATACCATACTATATACAGGGTCAGTTAATACCATACCATACTATATACAGTTAATACCATACTATATACAGGACCAGGTTAATACCATACTATATACAGGGTCAGTTAATACCATACTATAGACAGGGTCAGTTAATACCATACTATATACAGAACCAGTTAATACCACACTATATACAGGGTCAGTTAATACCATACTATATACAGGACCGGGTTAATACCATACCATACTATATACAGGGTCAGTTAATACCATACCATACTATATACAGTTAATACCATACTATATACAGGATCAGTTAATACCATACTATATACAGGATCAGTTAATACCATACTATATACAGGGTCAGGTTAATACCATACTATATACAGGGTCAGTTAATACCATACTATATACAGGACCAGGTTAATACCATACCATACTATATACAGTTAATACCATACTATATACAGGACCAGGTTAATAAAATACCATACTATATACAGGGTCAGTTAATACCATACTATATACAGGGTCAGTTAATACCATACTATATACAGGGTCAGTTAATACCATACTATATACAGGGTCAGTTAATACCATACTATATACAGTTAATACCATACTATATACAGGGTCAGATAATACCATACTATATACAGGATCAGTTAATACCATACTATATACAGGGTCAGTTAATACCATACTATATACAGGGTCAGTTAATACCATGCTATATACAGGGCCAGTTTAATAACATACTTTATACAGTTAATACCATACTATATACAGGATCAGTTAATACCATACCATACTATATACAGTTAATACCATACTATATACAGGGTCAGTTAATACCATACTATATACAGGATCAGTTAATACCATACCATATACAGGGTCAGTTAATACCATACTATATACAGGGTCAGTTAATACCATACTATATACAGGACCAGTTAATACCAATACTATATACAGGGTCAGTTAATACCATACTATATACAGGACCAGGTTAATACCATTCCATACTATATGCAGGGTCAGTTAATACCATACCATACTATATACAGTTAATACCATACTATATACAGGACCAGGTTAATACCATACTATATACAGGGTCAGTTAATACCATACTATATACAGGGTCAGTTAATACCATACTATATACAGGACCAGTTAATACCACACTATATACAGGGTCAGTTAATACCATACTATATACAGGACCAGGTTAATACCATACCATACTATATACAGGGTCAGTTAATACCATACCATACTATATACAGTTAATACCATACTATATACAGGATCAGTTAATACCATACTATATACAGGATCAGTTAATACCGTACTATATACAGGGTCAGGTTAATACCATACTATATACAGGGTCAGTTAATACCATACTATATACAGGACCAGGTTAATACCATACCATACTATATACAGGGTCAGTTAATACCATACTATATACAGGGTCAGTTAATACCATACTATATACAGGGTCAGTTAATACCATACTATATACAGTTAATACCATACTATATACAGGGTCAGATAATACCATACTATATACAGGATCAGTTAATACCATACTATATACAGGGTCAGTTAATACCATACTATATACAGGGTCAGTTAATACCATACTATATACAGGGCCAGTTTAATACCATACTATATACAGTTAATACCATACTATATACAGGATCAGTTAATACCATACCATACTATATACAGTTAATACCATACTATATACAGGATCAGTTAATACCATACTATATACAGTTAATACCATACTATATACATGGTCAGTTAATACCATACTATATACAGGATCAGTTAATACCATACTATATACAGGGTCAGTTAATACCATACTATATACAGGAGCAGTTAATACCATACCATACTATATACAGTTAATACCATACTATATACAGGGTCAGTTAATACCATACTATATACAGTTAATACCATACTATATACAGGGTCAGTTAATACCATACTATATACAGGGTCAGTTAATACCATACTATATACAGGGTCAGTTAATACCATACTATATACAGGGTCAGTTAATACCATACTATATACAGGGTCAGTTAATACCATACCATACTATATACAGGATCAGTTAATACCATACTATATACAGGGTCAGTTAATACCATACTATATACAGGACCAGGTTAATACCATACTATATACAGGGTCAGTTAATACCATACCATACTATATACAGTTAATACCATACTATATACAGGACCAGGTTAATACCATACTATATACAGGGTCAGTTAATACCATACTATCTACAGGGTCAGTTAATACCATACCATACTATATACAGGATCAGTTAATACCATACTATATACAGGGTCAGTTAATACCATACTATATACAGGACCAGGTTAATACCATACTATATACAGGGTCAGTTAATACCATACCATACTATATACAGTTAATACCATACTATATACAGGATCAGTTAATACCATACTATATACAGGATCAGTTAATACCGTACTATATACAGGGTCAGGTTAATACCATACTATATACAGGGTCAGTTAATACCATACTATATACAGGACCAGGTTAATACCATACCATACTATATACAGTTAATACCATACTATATACAGGACCAGGTTAATACCATACCATACTATATACAGGGTCAGTTAATACCATACTATATACAGGGTCAGTTAATACCATACTATATACAGGGTCAGTTTATACCATACTATATACAGTTAATACCATACTATATACAGGGTCAGATAATACCATACTATATACAGGATCAGTTAATACCATACTATATACAGGGTCAGTTAATACCATACTATATACAGGGTCAGTTAATACCATACTATATACAGGGCCAGTTTAATACCATACTATATACAGTTAATACCATACTATATACAGGATCAGTTAATACCATACCATACTATATACAGTTAATACCATACTATATACAGGATCAGTTAATACCATACTATATACAGTTAATACCATACTATATACATGGTCAGTTAATACCATACTATATACAGGATCAGTTAATACCATACTATATACAGGGTCAGTTAATACCATACTATATACAGGATCAGTTAATACCATACCATACTATATACAGTTAATACCATACTATATACAGGGTCAGTTAATACCATACTATATACAGTTAATACCATACTATATACAGGGTCAGTTAATACCATACTATATACAGTTAATACAATACTATATACAGGGTCAGTTAATACCATACTATATACAGGGTCAGTTAATACCATACAATATACAGGGTCAGTTAATACCATACCATACTATATACAGGATCAGTTAATACCATACTATATACAGGGTCAGTTAATACCATACTATATACAGGACCAGGTTAATACCATACTATATACAGGGTCAGTTAATACCATACCATACTATATACAGTTAATACCATACTATATACAGGACCAGGTTAATACCATACTATATACAGGATCAGTTAATACCATACTATATACAGGACCAGGTTAATACCATACCATATACAGGGTCAGTTAATACCATACTATATGCAGGACCAGGTTAATACCATACCATATACAGGGTCAGTTAATACCATACTATATACAGGGTCAGTTAATACCATACTATATACAGGACCAGTTAATACCACACTATATACAGGGTCAGTTAATACCATACTATATACAGGACCAGGTTAATACCATACCATACTATATACAGGGTCAGTTAATACCATACCATACTATATACAGTTAATACCATACTATATACAGGACCAGGTTAATACCATACTATATACAGGGTCAGTTAATACCATACTATAGACAGGGTCAGGTTAATACCATAATATATACACGGTCAGTTAATACCATACTATATACAGGACCAGGTTAATACCATACCATACTATATACAGTTAATACCATACTATATACAGGACCAGGTTAATACCATACCATACTATATACAGGGTCAGTTAATACCATACTATATACAGTGTCAGTTAATACCATACTATATACAGGGTCAGTTAATACCATACTATATACAGGGTCAGTTAATACCATACTATATACAGTTAATACCATACTATATACAGGGTCAGATAATACCATACTATATACAGGATCAGTTAATACCATACTATATACAGGATCAGTTAATACCATACTATATACAGGGTCAGTTAATACCATACTATATTCAGGGTCTGTTAATACCATACTATATACAGGGCCAGTTTAATACCATACTATATACAGTTAATACCATACTATATACAGGATCAGTTAATACCATACCATACTATATACAGTTAATACCATACTATATACAGGGTCAGTTAATACCATACTATATACAGGATCAGTTAATACCATACCATATACAGGGTCAGTTAATACCATACTATATACAGGGTCAGTTAATACCATACTATATACAGGACCAGTTAATACCACACTATATACAGGGTCAGTTAATACCATACTATATACAGGACCAGGTTAATACCATTCCATACTATATACAGGGTCAGTTAATACCATACCATACTATATACAGTTAATACCATACTATATACAGGACCAGGTTAATACCATACTATATACAGGGTCAGTTAATACCATACTATATACAGGGTCAGTTAATACCATACTATATACAGGACCAGTTAATACCACACTATATACAGGGTCAGTTAATACCATACTATATACAGGACCAGGTTAATACCATACCATACTATATACAGGGTCAGTTAATACCATACCATACTATATACAGTTAATACCATACTATATACAGGATCAGCTAATACCATACTATATACAGGATCAGTTAATACCGTACTATATACAGGGTCAGGTTAATACCATACTATATACAGGGTCAGTTAATACCATACTATATACAGGACCAGGTTAATACCATACCATACTATATACAGTTAATACCATACTATATACAGGACCAGGTTAATACCATACCATACTATATACAGGGTCAGTTAATACCATACTATATACAGGGTCAGTTAATACCATACAATATACAGGGTCAGTTAATACCATACTATATACAGTTAATACCATACTATATACAGGGTCAGATAATACCATACTATATACAGGATCAGTTAATACCATACTATATACAGGGTCAGTTAATACCATACTATATACAGGGTCAGTTAATACCATACTATATACAGGGCCAGTTTAATACCATACTATATACAGTTAATACCATACTATATACAGGATCAGTTAATACCATACCATACTATATACAGTTAATACCATACTATATACAGGATCAGTTAATACCATACTATATACAGTTAATACCATACTATATACATGGTCAGTTAATACCATACTATATACAGGATCAGTTAATACCATACTATATACAGGGTCAGTTAATATCATACTATATACAGGATCAGTTAATACCATACCATGCTATATACAGTTAATACCATACTATATACAGGGTCAGTTAATACCATACTATATACAGTTAATACCATACTATATACAGGGTCAGTTAATACCATACTATATACAGGGTCAGTTAATACCATACTATATACAGGGTCAGTTAATACCATACTATATACAGGGCCAGTTTAATACCATACTATATACAGTTAATACCATACTATATACAGGATCAGTTAATACCATACCATACTATATACAGTTAATACCATACTATATACAGGGTCAGTTAATACCATACTATATACAGTTAATACCATACTATATACAGGGTCAGTTAATACCATACTATATACAGGACCAGGTTAATACCATACTATATACAGGGTCAGTTAATACCATACCATACTATATACAGTTAATACCATACTATATACAGGACCAGGTTAATACCATACTATATACAGGGTCAGTTAATACCATACTATCTACAGGGTCAGTTAATACCATACCATACTATATACAGGATCAGTTAATACCATACTATATACAGGGTCAGTTAATACCATACTATATACAGGACCAGGTTAATACCATACTATATACAGGGTCAGTTAATACCATACCATACTATATACAGTTAATACCATACTATATACAGGATCAGTTAATACCGTACTATATACAGGATCAGTTAATACCGTACTATATACAGGGTCAGGTTAATACCATACTATATACAGGGTCAGTTAATACCATACTATATACAGGACCAGGTTAATACCATACCATACTATATACAGTTAATATCATACTATATACAGGACCAGGTTAATACCATACCATACTATATACAGGGTCAGTTAATACCATACTATATACAGGGTCAGTTAATACCATACTATATACAGGGTCAGTTAATACCATACTATATACAGTTAATACCATACTATATACAGGGTCAGATAATACCATACTATATACAGGATCAGTTAATACCATACTATATACAGGGTCAGTTAATACCATACTATATACAGGGTCAGTTAATACCATACTATATACAGGGCCAGTTTAATACCATACTATATACAGTTAATACCATACTATATACAGGATCAGTTAATACCATACCATACTATATACAGTTAATACCATACTATATACAGGATCAGTTAATACCATACTATATACAGTTAATACCATACTATATACATGGTCAGTTAATACCATACTATATACAGGATCAGTTAATACCATACTATATACATGGTCAGTTAATACCATACTATATACAGGATCAGTTAATACCATACCATACTATATACAGTTAATACCATACTATATACAGGGTCAGTTAATACCATACTATATACAGTTAATACCATACTATATACAGGGTCAGTTAATACCATACTATATACAGGGTCAGTTAATACCATACTATATACAGGGTCAGTTAATACCATACTATATACAGGGTCAGTTAATACCATACCATACTATATACAGGATCAGTTAATACCATACTATATACAGGGTCAGTTAATACCATACTATATACAGGACCAGGTTAATACCATACTATATACAGGGTCAGTTAATACCATACCATACTATATACAGTTAATACCATACTATATACAGGACCAGGTTAATACCATACTATATACAGGGTCAGTTAATACCATAATATCTACAGGGTCAGTTAATACCATACCATACTATATACAGGATCAGTTAATACCATACTATATACAGGGTCAGTTAATACCATACTATATACAGGACCAGGTTAATACCATACTATATACAGGGTCAGTTAATACCATACCATACTATATACAGTTAATACCATACTATATACAGGACCAGGTTAATACCATACTATATACAGGATCAGTTAATACCATACTATATACAGGACCAGGTTAATACCATACCATATACAGGGTCAGTTAATACCATACTATATACAGGGTCAGTTAATACCATACTATATACAGGACCAGTTAATACCACACTATATACAGGGTCAGTTAATACCATACTATATACAGGACCAGGTTAATACCATACCATACTGTATACAGGGTCAGTTAATACCATACCATACTATATACAGTTAATACCATACTATATACAGGATCAGCTAATACCATACTATATACAGGATCAGTTAATACCGTACTATATACAGGGTCAGGTTAATACCATACTATATACAGGGTCAGTTAATACCATACTATATACAGGACCAGGTTAATACCATACCATACTATATACAGTTAATACCATACTATATACAGGACCAGGTTAATACCATACCATACTATATACAGGGTCAGTTAATACCATACTATATACAGGACCAGGTTAATACCATACCATACTATATACAGTTAATACCATACTATATACAGGACCAGGTTAATACCATACCATACTATATACAGTTAATACCATACTATATACAGGGTCAGTTAATACCATACTATATACAGGGTCAGTTAATACCATACTATATACAGGGTCAGTTAATACCATACTATATACAGGGCCAGTTTAATACCATACTATATACAGTTAATACCATACTATATACAGGATCAGTTAATACCATACCATACTATATACAGTTAATACCATACTATATACAGGGTCAGTTAATACCATACTATATACAGTTAATACCATACTATATACAGGGTCAGTTAATACCATACTATATACAGGACCAGGTTAATACCATACTATATACAGGGTCAGTTAATACCATACCATACTATATACAGTTAATACCATACTATATACAGGACCAGGTTAATACCATACTATATACAGGGTCAGTTAATACCATACTATCTACAGGGTCAGTTAATACCATACCATACTATATACAGGATCAGTTAATACCATACTATATACAGGGTCAGTTAATACCATACTATATACAGGACCAGGTTAATACCATACTATATACAGGGTCAGTTAATACCATACCATACTATATACAGTTAATACCATACTATATACAGGATCAGTTAATACCGTACTATATACAGGATCAGTTAATACCGTACTATATACAGGGTCAGGTTAATACCATACTATATACAGGGTCAGTTAATACCATACTATATACAGGACCAGGTTAATACCATACCATACTATATACAGTTAATACCATACTATATACAGGACCAGGTTAATACCATACCATACTATATACAGGGTCAGTTAATACCATACTATATACAGGGTCAGTTAATACCATACTATATACAGGGTCAGTTAATACCATACTATATACAGTTAATACCATACTATATACAGGGTCAGATAATACCATACTATATACAGGATCAGTTAATACCATACTATATACAGGGTCAGTTAATACCATACTATATACAGGGTCAGTTAATACCATACTATATACAGGGCCAGTTTAATACCATACTATATACAGTTAATACCATACTATATACAGGATCAGTTAATACCATACCATACTATATACAGTTAATACCATACTATATACAGGATCAGTTAATACCATACTATATACAGTTAATACCATACTATATACATGGTCAGTTAATACCATACTATATACAGGATCAGTTAATACCATACTATATACATGGTCAGTTAATACCATACTATATACAGGATCAGTTAATACCATACCATACTATATACAGTTAATACCATACTATATACAGGGTCAGTTAATACCATACTATATACAGTTAATACCATACTATATACAGGGTCAGTTAATACCATACTATATACAGGGTCAGTTAATACCATACTATATACAGGGTCAGTTAATACCATACTATATACAGGGTCAGTTAATACCATACCATACTATATACAGGATCAGTTAATACCATACTATATACAGGGTCAGTTAATACCATACTATATACAGGACCAGGTTAATACCATACTATATACAGGGTCAGTTAATACCATACCATACTATATACAGTTAATACCATACTATATACAGGACCAGGTTAATACCATACTATATACAGGGTCAGTTAATACCATAATATCTACAGGGTCAGTTAATACCATACCATACTATATACAGGATCAGTTAATACCATACTATATACAGGGTCAGTTAATACCATACTATATACAGGACCAGGTTAATACCATACTATATACAGGGTCAGTTAATACCATACCATACTATATACAGTTAATACCATACTATATACAGGACCAGGTTAATACCATACTATATACAGGATCAGTTAATACCATACTATATACAGGACCAGGTTAATACCATACCATATACAGGGTCAGTTAATACCATACTATATGCAGGACCAGGTTAATACCATACCATATACAGGGTCAGTTAATACCATACTATATACAGGGTCAGTTAATACCATACTATATACAGGACCAGTTAATACCACACTATATACAGGGTCAGTTAATACCATACTATATACAGGACCAGGTTAATACCATACCATACTATATACAGGGTCAGTTAATACCATACCATACTATATACAGTTAATACCATACTATATACAGGACCAGGTTAATACCATACTATATACAGGGTCAGTTAATACCATACTATATACAGGGTCAGTTAATACCATACTATATACAGGACCAGTTAATACCACACTATATACAGGGTCAGTTAATACCATACTATATACAGGACCAGGTTAATACCATACCATACTATATACAGGGTCAGTTAATACCATACCATACTATATACAGTTAATACCATACTATATACAGGATCAGCTAATACCATACTATATACAGGATCAGTTAATACCGTACTATATACAGGGTCAGGTTAATACCATACTATATACAGGGTCAGTTAATACCATACTATATACAGGACCAGGTTAATACCATACCATACTATATACAGTTAATACCATACTATATACAGGACCAGGTTAATACCATACCATACTATATACAGGGTCAGTTAATACCATACTATATACAGGGTCAGTTAATACCATACTATATACAGGGTCAGTTAATACCATACTATATACAGTTAATACCATACTATATACAGGGTCAGATAATACCATACTATATACAGGATCAGTTAATACCATACTATATACAGGGTCAGTTAATACCATACTATATACAGGGTCAGTTAATACCATACTATATACAGGGCCAGTTTAATACCATACTATATACAGTTAATACCATACTATATACAGGATCAGTTAATACCATACCATACTATATACAGTTAATACCATACTATATACAGGATCAGTTAATACCATACTATATACAGTTAATACCATACTATATACATGGTCAGTTAATACCATACTATATACAGGATCAGTTAATACCATACTATATACAGGGTCAGTTAATACCATACTATATACAGGATCAGTTAATACCATACCATGCTATATACAGTTAATACCATACTATATACAGGGTCAGTTAATACCATACTATATACAGTTAATACCATACTATATACAGGGTCAGTTAATACCATACTATATACAGGGTCAGTTAATACCATACTATATACAGGGTCAGTTAATACCATACTATATACAGGGCCAGTTTAATACCATACTATATACAGTTAATACCATACTATATACAGGATCAGTTAATACCATACCATACTATATACAGTTAATACCATACTATATACAGGGTCAGTTAATACCATACTATATACAGTTAATACCATACTATATACAGGGTCAGTTAATACCATACTATATACAGGATCAGTTAATACCATACTATATACAGGGCCAGTTTAATACCATACTATATACAGGGTCAGTTAATACCATACTATATACAGGGTCAGTTAATACCATACTATATACAGTGTCAGTTAATACCATACTATATACAGTTAATACCATACTATATACAGGGTTAGTTAATACCATACTATATACAGTTAATACCATACTATATACAGTTATTACCATACTATATACAGGGTCAGTTAATACCATACTATATACAGTTAATACCATACTATATACACTTAATACCATACTATATACAGTGTCAGTTAATACCATACTATATACAGTTAATACCATACTATATACAGGGTCAGTTAATACCATACTATATACAGTTAATACCATACTATATACAGTTAATACCATACTATATACAGGGTCAGTTAATACCATACTATATACAGTTAATACCATACTATATACAGTTAATACCATACTATATACACTTAATACCATACTATATACAGGGTCAGTTAATACCATACTATATACAGTTAATACCATACTCTATACAGGGTCAGTTAATACCATACTATATACAGGGTCAGTTAATACCATACTATATACAGTTAATACCATACTATATACAGGGTCAGATAATACCATACTATATACAGTTAATACCATACTATATAAAGGATCAGTTAATACCATACTATATACAGGATCAGTTAATACCACACTATATACAGGATCAGTTAATACCACACTATATACAGGATCAGTTAATACCATACTATATACATTTAATACCATACTATATACAGGGTCAGTTAATACCATACTATATACAGGATCAGTTAATACCATACTATATACAGTTAATACCATACTATATACAGTTAATACCATACTATATACAGGGTCAGATAATACCATACTATATACAGTTAATACCATACTATATACAGGATCAGTTAATACCATACTATATACAGGGTCAGTTAATACCATACTATATACAGGGTCAGTTAATACCATACTATATACAGGGTCAGTTAATACCATACTATATACAGGGTCAGGTTAATACCATACTATATACAGGACCAGTTAATACCATACTATATACAGTTAATACCATACTATATACAGGATCAGTTAATACCATACTATATACAGGGTCAGTTAATACCATACTATATACAGTTAATACCATACTATATACAGGGTCAGTTAATACCATACTATATACAGTTAATACCATACTATATACAGTTAATACCATACTATATACAGGGTCAGTTAATACCATACTATATACAGGGTCAGTTAATACCATACTATATACAGTTAATACCATACTATATACAGGATCAGTTAATACCATACTATATACAGGATCAGTTAATACCACACTATATACAGGATCAGTTAATACCACACTGTATACAGGATCAGTAAATAACATACTATATACAGTTAATACCATACTATATAGAGGGTCAGTTAATACCATACTATATACAGGATCAGTTAATACCATACTATATACAGTTAATACCATACTATATACAGTTAATACCATACTATATACAGGGTCAGATAATACCATACTATATACAGTTAATACCATACTATATACAGGATCAGTTAATACCATACTATATACAGGGTCAGTTAATACCATACTATATACAGGGTCAGTTAATACCATACTATATACAGGGTCAGTTAATACCATACTATATACAGGGTTAGTGGGGAAGGAGACAGGGATACTGGAGTGATGGAGGTAGATATGTATAGGAGTAAGGGGACAGGGATACTGGAGTGATGGAGGTAGATATGTATAGGGGACAGGGATACTGGAGTGATGGAGGTAGATATGTATAGGGGTAAGGGGACAGGGATACTGGAGTGATGGAGGTAGATATGTATAGGGGGAAGGGGACAGGGATACTGGAGTGATGGAGGTAGATATGTATAGGGGGAAGGTGACAGGGATACTGGAGTGATGGAGGTAGATATGTATAGGGGGAAGGGGACAGGGATACTGGAGTGATGGAGGTAGATATGTATAGGGGTAAGGGGACAGGGATACTGGAGTGATGGAGAAAGATATGTATAGGGGGAAGGGGACAGGGATACTGGAGGGATGGAGGTAGATATGTATAGGGGACAGGGATACTGGAGTGATGGAGGTAGATATGTATAGGGGGAAGGGGACAGGGATACTGGAGGGATCAAGGTAGATATGTATAGGGGTAAGGGGACAGGGATACTGGAGTGATTGAGGTAGATATGTATAGGGGGAAGGGGACAGGGATACTGGAGTGATGGAGGTAGATATGTATAGGGGGAAGGAGATACTGGAGTGATGGAGGTAGATATGTACAGGTGTAATCATACTATATACAGGGTCAGGAATAGGGAATAGGGTGCCATAGGGCCCTGGTCTAAAGTAGTGCACTATATAGGGAATAGGGTGCCATAGGGCTCTGGTCTAAAGTAGTGCACTATATAGGGAATAGGGTGCCATAGGGCTCTGGTCTAAAGTAGTGCACTATATAGGGAATAGGGTGCCATTCGGGATTCAGGAAGAGTCGCTGTCCGTCTGTTAGTGAATACGATCCCAGTTGGCTCATGTTATATTAAGTGTTTAGTACAGCTTGCACCCCATCCACACACACACACACACACACACACACACACACACTGAGCTAAAGACTAGAGCTGCCGCTTTCAAGGAGCGGGACACTTATCTGGTCGCTTATTGGAAATCCCTCTATGCCCTCGGACGAACCATCAATCAGGCAAAGCGTCAATACAGGACTAAGATCGAATCCTACTACACCAGCTCCGATGCTCGTCGGATGTGGCAGGGCTTGAAAACTATTACAGACCACACAGGGAAGCACAGCCGAGAGCTGCCCAGTGACACAAGCCAACTAGACGAGCTAAATGACTTCCATGCGCACTTCGAGACGAGCAACATTGAATCATGCATGAGAGCACCATCTGTTCCAGACGACTGTGTGATCACGCTCGCCGTAGCGATGTGTGTAAGACCTTTAACTTGCATCGGTGATGTTATGTCCACGGTGACTTTTAAAAACCCCCAACCAGAAACCGTGGATTGCTGGCAGCATTCGCTCGAAACTGAAAGCGCGAACCACTGCTTTTAATCATGGCAAGGTGACAGGAAACATGACCGAATACAAACAGTGTAGCTATTCCCTCCGCAATGCAATCAAACAAGCTAAGCGTCAGTACAGAGACAAAGTAGAGTCGCAATTCAACGGCTCATACACGAGAGGTATGTGGCAGGGTCTACAGTTAATCAGGGACTACAAAAATAAAACCAGCCCCGTCGCGGACACCGACGTCTTGCTCCCAGACAAACTAAACAACTTCTTTGCTCGCTTTGAGGACAATACAGTGTCATCGACACGGCCCGCTACCAAAACCTGCAGGCCCAGACGGCATCCCCGGCCGCGTCCTCAGAGCATGCGCAGACCAGCTGGCTGGTGTGTTTACGGACATATTCAATCTCTCCTTATCCCAGTCTGCTGTTCCCACATGCTTCAAGATGGCCACCATTGTTCCTGTTCCCAAGAAAGCGAAGATAACTGAGCTAAATGACTAATCGCCCCGTAGCACTCACTTCTGTCATCATGAAGTGCTTTGAGAGACTAGTCAAGGATCATATCACATTAGTATATTACCATTAGTGTATTACCATTAGTATTTTACCATTAGTATATTACCATGTATATATTACCATTAGTATATTACCATTAGTATATTACCATGTATATATTACCATTAGTATATTACCATTAGTATATTACCATTAGAATATTACCATTAGTGTATTACCATTAGTATATTACCATTAGTATATTACCATTAGTGTATTACCATTAGTATATTACCATTAGTATATTACCATTAGTATAATACCATTAGTATATTACCATTAGAATATTACCATTAGTATATTACCATTAGTATATTACCATTAGTATATTACCATGTATATATTACCATTAGTATATTACCATTAGTATATTACCATGTATATATTACCATTAGTATATTACCATTAGTATATTACCATTAGAATATTACCATTAGTGTATTACCATTAGTATATTACCATTAGTATAATACCATTAGTGTATTACCATTAGTATATTACCATTAGTATATTACCATGTATATATTACATTACAATATTATCATTAGTATATTACCATTAGTATATTACCATTAGTATATTACCATGTATATATTACATTAGTATATTACCATTAGTGTATTATCATTAGTATAATACCATTATTATATTACCATTAGTGTATTACCATGTATATATTACCATTAGTATATTACCATGTATATATTACATTAGTATATTACCATTAGTATATTACCATTAGTATATTACCATTAGTGTATTACCATTAGTATATTACCATTAGTGTATTACCATGTATATATTACCATTAGTATATTACCATGTATATATTGCTATGTATATATTACCATTAGTATATTACCATGTATATATTACATTAGTATATTACCATTATATATTACCATTAGTATATTACCATTAGAATATTACTATTAGTATATTACCATGTATATATTACATTAGTATATTACCATTAGTATATTACCATTACTGTATTATCATTAGTATAATACCATGTATATATTACCATTTGTGTATTACCATGTATATATTACATTAGTATATTACATTAGTATATTACCATCAGTATTTTACCATTAGTATCTATCTATTTATCCTGTTACTGGTCACTATTACTACTGTTTAAGTGTATATATTACCATTAGTATATTACCACTAGTATATTACATTAGTATATTACCATGTATATATTACCATGTATATATTACCATTAGTATAATACCATTAGTATATTACCATGCATATATTACCATTAGTATATTACCCTTAGTATATTACCATTAGTATATTACCATGTATATATTACCATTAGTATATTACCATTAGTATATTACCATTAGTATATTACCATTAGTATAATACCATTAGTATATTACCATTAGTATATTACCATGTATATATTACCATTAGTATATTACCATGTATATATTACATTAGTATTTTTTTTACTAAGCGTCAGTACAGAGACAAAGTAGAGTCGCAATTCAACGGCTCATACACGAGAGGTATGTGGCAGGGTCTACAGTTAATCAGGGACTACAAAAATAAAACTGTTCAAAAATAAAAGTATATTATCATTAGTATATTAACATGTATATATTACCATTAGTATATTACCATTAGTATATTACCATCAGTATATTACCATTAGTACTTAGAAAAACCAGTCAATTTTTTTTAAATAATTCATCTCAACCACTCCAGGACCCCTGGACATTGAATAATTTCAACAGAAATACCTTATTTACATAAGTATTCAGACCCTTTACTATGAGACTCTAAATTGAGCTCAGGTGCATCCTGTTTCCATTGATCACCTTGAGATGTTTCTACAACTTGATTGGAGTCCACCTGTGGTAAATTCAATTGATTGGACATGATTTGGAAACTCTCACACCTGTCTATATGAGGTCACACAGTTGACAGTGCATGTCAGAGCAAAAACCAAGTCATGAGGTTGAAGGAATTGTCCGTAGAGCTCTGAGACAGGATTGTGTCGAGGCACAGATCTGGGGAAGGGTACCAAAACATGTCTGAAGCATTGAAGGTCCCCAAGAACACAGTGGCCTCCATCATTCTTAAATGGAAACAGTTTGGAACCACCAAGACTCTTCCAAGAGTTGGCTGCCGGTCAAACTGACCAATCGAAGGGCCTTGGTCAGGGAGGTGACCAAGAACCCGATGGTCACTCTGACAGAGCTCCAGAGTTCCTCTGGTAGGGATGGGAGAACCTTCCAGAAGGACAACCATCTCTGCAGCACTACCAATCAGGCCTTTATGGTAGAGTGACCAGATGGAAGCCACTCCTCAGTAAAAGGCACATGACAGCCCACTTGGTGTTTGCCAAAAGGCACCTAAAGGACTCTCAGACAATGAGAAACAGGATTCTCTGGTCTGATGAAACCAAGATTGAACTCTTTGGCTTGAATGGCATCACGTCTGGAGGAAACCTGGCACCATCTCTACGGTGAAGCGTGGTGGTGGCAGCATCATGCTGTGGAGATGTTTTTCATCGGCAGGTACTGGGAGACTAGTCAGGATCGAGGGAAAAATGTACGGAGCGAAATACAGAGAGATCCTTGATGAAAACCTGCTCCAGAGCGCTCAGGACCTCAGACTGGGGTGAAGGTTCACCTTCCGACAGGACAACGACCCTAAGCACACAGCCAAGACAACGCAGGAGTGGCTTCGGGACAAGTCTCTGAATGTCCTTGAGTGGCCCAGCCAGAGCCTGGACTTGAACCCGATCGAACATCTCTGGAGAGACCTGAAATAGCTGTTCAGCGACGCTCCCCATCCAACCTGACAGAGCTTGAGAAGATCTGCAGATCTGTTCATATTTCCCAGGTAAACAGACAGACAGTGAGTTAATATTCAGGGTAAATCTGTTCCTATTTCCCAGGTAAAAAGACTAGACAGTGAGTTAATATTCAGGGTAAATCTGTTCATATTTCCCAGGTAAAAAGACTAGACAGTAAGTTAATATTCAGGGTAAATCTGTTCATATTTCCTGTGTTGTGCTGCTGCATCTCCAATCCTCTTGGAATGATGGCTGCATCTCACTCGCACTCGCACGCGCGCACACATTCACGAGCACGCACAAGCGCAGATAAAACGTGGAGGCAGCTGCCCTAGCCCAGGGTTTTGATTGCACATACGCTGTCTCTTTCAGATGACATCGTCTACAGAAACCAAGCAGACAACAATGGATAGCAGAACACCAGTTTTATCTACTCTCTAGCAGTGTGTAGTATGGGTGAATTATCCCTTCACTCATTGCCAGGGCGAGTGAACGGATGGGACAGCGTTGATATACATCGATTTTTGTTTTGTTTATGTCTTCAGAAAACATATCCAAACTAATGTGATTCGAGTGAAGTCTATGAAGATCCCCATTCTAGTTCTTTATTACATTGTGGAATAAACATCAAAACAAAATGTACAGGAAAACACTACTACTACTCACAAAAGTTCAAAAGAAAGAATTAAGGCATTACAAATGTCATATTATGTCTATATACGGTGTTATAATGTTGTGGAAATTGTTAAAGTACAAAAGGGAAAATAAATCAACATAAATATGGGTTGTATTTACAATGGTGTTTGTTCTTCACTGGTTGACCTTTTCTTGTGGCAACAGGTCACACATCTTGTTGCTGTGATGGAACACTGTGGTATTTCACCCAGTCGATATGGGAGTTTATCAAAATTGGGTTTGTTTTTGAATTCTTTATGGGTCTGTTGATTTCTCATGATTTGGTTGGGTCTAATTGTGTTGCTGTCCTGGGGCTCTGTGTGATCTGTTTGTGTTTGTGAACAGAGCTCCAGGACCAGCTTGCTTAGGGGGACTCTTCTCCAGGTTCATCTCTCTGTAGGTGATGGCTTTGTTATGGAAGGTTTGGGAATCACTTCCTTTTAGGTGGTTGTAGAATTTAACGTCTCTTTTCTGGATTTTGATAATTAGCGAGTATCGGCCTAATTCTGCTCTGCATTATTTGGTGTTTTACGTTGCACACGGAGGATGTTTTTGCAGAATTCTGCATTCAGAGTCTCAATTTGGTGTTTGTCCCATTTTTGTGAATTCTTGGTTGGTGAGCGGACCATAAAGGGCAATGGGTTCTATAACTGATTCAAGTATTTCTTAGCAGATCTCTCTCTCTCTCTCTCTCTCTCTCTCTCTCAGAGTAGCAGAATAATGAGTTGGCTTCTAAAAGATGAAACAAGGAAATTGTTGCATCAATTAACAGCCATTTAGATATGGAGAGGGAAGCAATAACTATCAGAGAGGGGATTTTACGATATACCGCATGAGTGTATGTGTATGCGGGTGTGTGTGTGTGTGTGTGTGTGTGTGTGTGTGTGTGTGTGTGTGTGTGTGTGTGTGTGTGTGTGTGTGAGAATGTTGTTATTTGTGAGTAAGAAAGACGAATTAAAAAAATATGTCGATCAGGGTTCTTTTTTAATCTGTGTGGCAGAAATTCAAATCAAATCAAATGTTATTTGTCACATGCGCTGAATACAACAGGTGTAGACCTTACAGTGAAATGCTGAATACAACAGGTGTAGTAGACCTCACAGTGAAATGCAGAATACAACAGGTGTAGTAGACCTCACAGTGAAATGCTGAATACAACAGGTGTAGTAGACCTTACAGTGAAATGCTGAATACAACAGGTGTAGTAGACCTCACAGTGAAATGCTGAATACAACAGGTGTGGTAGACCTCACAGTGAAATGCTGAATACAACAGGTGTAGTAGACCTCACAGTGAAATGCTGAATACAACAGGTGTAGTAGACCTCACAGTGAAATGCTGAATACAACAGGTGTAGTAGACCTCACAGTGAAATGCTGAATACAACAGGTGTAGTAGACCTCACAGTGAAATGCTGAATACAACAGGTGTAGTAGACCTCACAGTGAAATGCTGAATACAACAGGTGTAGTAGACCTTACAGTGAAATGCTGAATACAACAGGTGTAGTAGACCTCACAGTGAAATGCTGAATACAACAGGTGTAGTAGACCTCACAGTGAAATGCTGAATACAACAGGTGTAGTAGAGCTCACAGTGAAATGCTGAATACAACAGGTGTAGTAGACCTCACAGTGAAATGCTGAATACAACAGGTGTAGTAGACCTCACAGTGAAATGCTGAATACAACAGGTGTAGTAGACCTCACAGTGAAATGCTGAATACAACAGGTGTAGTAGACCTCACAGTGAAATGCTGAATACAACAGGTGTAGTAGACCTCACAGTGAAATGCTGAATACAACAGGTGTAGTAGAGCTCACAGTGAAATGCTGAATACAACAGGTGTAGTAGACCTCACAGTGAAATGCTGAATACAACAGGTGTAGTAGACCTCACAGTGAAATGCTGAATACAACAGGTGTAGTAGACCTCACAGTGAAATGCTGAATACAACAGGTGTAGTAGACCTCACAGTGAAATGCTGTGGAAACCTGTGCCGTCATCATTGCTTTGCACAAAAAGGGCTTCACAGACAAGGAAATTGCTGCCAGTAAGATTGCACCTAAATCAACCATTTATCGAATTATCAAAAACTTAAAGGAGAGCGGTTCAATTGTTGTGAAGAAGGGTTCAGGGCGCCCAAGAAAGTCCAGCAAGCGCCAGGACCGTCTCCTAAAGTTGATTCAGCTGCGGGATCGGGGCATGTAACGGGGCATGTAACGGTTGCCTTTAGAGAGAGCGGACCAAAACGCAGCTCGTCATATTTAATTGAGAAAACGGACACTATACAACTACAAAACAATAAACAGACAACCAAAACAGTCCTGTCGCATTAAACACAGTAACAGAAACAGAAACAATTACCCACAAAAACCCCAACGGAAAAACATGCTCCTTATGTGTGACTCCCAATCAACAGCAACAAACCTCAGCTGTGCCTGATTGGGAGCCACACACGGCCCAAAACAAAGAAATACAAAAACATAGAAACAGAACATAGAACGCCCACCCAATGTAACACCCTGGCCTAACCAAAATACAGAACAAAAAACCCCTCTCTATGGCCAGGGCCTTACAGGGCACCACCAGTACAGAGCTTACTCAGGAATGGCAGCAGGCAGGTGTGAGTGCATCTGCACGCACAGTGAGGCGAAGACTTTTGGAGGATGGCCTGGTGTCAAGAAGGGCAGCAAAGAAGCCACTTCTCTCCAGGAAAAAACATCAGGGACAGACTGATATTCTGCAAAAGGTACAAGGATTGGACTGCTGAGGACTGGGGTAAAGTCATTTTCTCTGATGAATCCCCTTTCCGATTGTTTGGGGCATCCGGAAAAAAGCTTGTCCGGAGAAGACAAGGTGAGCGCTACCATCAGTCCTGTGTCATGCCAACAGTAAAGCATCCTGAGACCATTCATGTGTGGGGTTGCTTCTCAGCCAAGGGAGTGGGCTCACTCACAATTTGGCCTAAGAACACAGCCATGAATAAAGAATGATACCAACACATCCTCCGAGAGCAACTTCTCCCAACAATCCAGGAACAGTTTGGTGACGAACAATGCCTTTTCCAGCTTGATGGAGCACCTTGCCATAAGGCAAAAGTGATAACTAAGTGGCTCGGGGAACAAAACATCGATATTTTGGGTCCATGGCCAGGAAACTCCCCAGACCTTCATCCCATTGAGAACTTGTGGTCAATCCTCAAGAGGCGGGTGGACAAACAAAAACTCCACACATTCTGACAAACCCAAGCATTGATTATGCAAGAATGGGCTACCATCAGTCAGGATGTGGCCCAGAAGTTAATTGACAGCGTGCCAGGGCGGATTGCAGAGGTCTTGAAAAAGAAGGGTCAACACTGCAAATATTGACTCTTTGCATCAACTTCATGTAATTGTCAATAAAAGCCTTTGACACTTATGAAATGCCTTTAATTATACTTCAGTTTTCCATAGTAACATCTTGACAAAAAATATCTAAAGACACTGAAGCAGCAAACTTTGTGGAAATGAATAATTGTGTCATTCTCAAAACTTTTTGGCCACGGCCGTATATCCCTCTCGTCCGACTCATTGAAGGAGAACTCTTCGTTCAGTTTGAGGTGAGTTCTGATGTCCAGAAGTTATTTTTTCGGGTCATAAGAGACGGTAGCAGCAACAACATTATGGTAAAAAATAAGTTACGAAGAAAATAACACGGTTAGTTGAGAGCCTATAAGCTCAGGCATCTTTGTGGATTTAGCGCGAAAGCCCAATTGAAATTGAAATGCAATATTTCCGTGTTGGCCAATCAAAAATTACCTTCAGATTTCTATCGTGAAATCTGTACCGCTTCAGCGACACGGATTGAATAGAACCCCTAGTCAAATGAAGATAGCTTTTGCATATTTGCTTGATATTGAAATGAGCATGACCTCTGTAGAAAGAGTATTGTATAATTTGCCTAACAATACCTAACCTGGAAAACACACACACTTTGTAAAACAGATAAGAGGTCGTGAGGACAAGGATGGCCCTCTACACCTGTTAACCATAGGGCTTCCACAGAGAGAGTAGCACCTTCCTGTCAACCACAGGGCTCCCACAGAGAGAGTAGAGAGAGTAGCACCTACCTGTTAACCACAGGGCTTCTACAGAGAGAGTAGAGAGAGTAGCACCTACCTGTTAACCACAGGGCTTCCACAGAGAGAGTAGAGAGAGTAGCACCTACCTGTTAACCACAGGGCTTCTACAGAGAGAGTAGCACCTTCCTGTCTACCACAGGGCTTCCACAGAGAGAGTAGCACCTTCCTGTCTACCACAGGGCTTCCACAGAGAGAGTAGAGAGAGTAGCACCTACCTGTTAACCACAGGGCTTCTACAGAGAGAGTAGCACCTACCTGTTAACCATAGGGCTTCCACAGAGAGAGTAGCACCTACCTGTCTACCACAGGGCTTCTACAGAGAGAGTAGAGAAAGTAGCACCTACCTGTTAACCACAGGGCTTCCACAGAGAGAGTAGCACCTTCCTGTCTACCACAGGGCTTCCACAGAGAGAGTAGCACCTACCTGTCTACCACAGGGCTTCCACAGAGAGAGTAGAGAGAGTAGCACCTACCTGTTAACCACAGGGCTTCCACAGAGAGAGTAGCACCTTCCTGTCAACCACAGGGCTCCCACAGAGAGAGTAGAGAGAGTAGCACCTACCTGTTAACCACAGGGCTTCTACAGAGAGAGTAGAGAGAGTAGCACCTACCTGTTAACCACAGGGCTTCCACAGAGAGAGTAGAGAGAGTAGCACCTACCTGTTAACCACAGGGCTTCTACAGAGAGAGTAGCACCTTCCTGTCTACCACAGGGCTTCCACAGAGAGAGTAGCACCTTCCTGTCTACCACAGGGCTTCCACAGAGAGAGTAGAGAGAGTAGCACCTACCTGTTAACCACAGGGCTTCCACAGAGAGAGTAGCACCTTCCTGTCTACCACAGGGCTTCCACAGAGAGAGTAGCACCTACCTGTTAACCACAGGGCTTCCACAGAGAGAGTAGAGAAAGTAGCACCTACCTGTTAACCACAGGGCTTCTACAGAGAGAGTAGCACCTTCCTGTCTACCACAGGGCTTCCACAGAGAGAGTAGCACCTACCTGTTAACCACAGGGCTTCCACAGAGAGAGTAGAGAAAGTAGCACCTACCTGTTAACCACAGGGCTTCCACAGAGAGAGTAGAGAAAGTAGCACCTACCTGTTAACCACAGGGCTTCCACAGAGAGAGTAGCACCTTCCTGTCTACCACAGGGCTTCTACAGAGAGAGTAGCACCTTCCTGTCTACCACAGGGCTTCTACAGAGAGAGTAGCACCTTCCTGTCTACCACAGGGCTTCCACAGAGAGAGTAGCACCTTCCTGTCTACCACAGGGCTTCTACAGAGAGAGTAGCACCTTCCTGTCTACCACAGGGCTTCCACAGAGAGAGTAGCACCTTCCTGTCTACCACGGGGCATCCACAGAGAGAGTAGAGAGAGTAGCACCTTCCTGTCTACCACAGGGCTTCCACAGAGAGAGCAAACAAGTCTTTCTTATGGAAAATGTCTTTACTTTCACTTTTATAACACACAGTAGGGTTTTATTCCTTATGAACTGGCTCTCTGGAGTCTTTATGCCAGTGTGAGAGTGGAGGGTAAATGTACTATAATAACATAATAATAATAATAATAATAATAACATATTTGCCAAAGCGACTTACAGTCATGCATGCATCTTCCATCTGTGCGGCCCCAGAAGGAATCGAACCCAATGTCCTATCGTTACAAGCGCCACGCTCTTCTCACTGAGCTGCAGTAGTCAGTCTATTGGAGAAACAAGTGAGCAGGCACATAAT